>NC_090705.1:29239787-29582287 GCF_040954835.1 Lepisosteus oculatus
ATAATAATTTAGTGCTTTTCTTGACGCTCCACTGAAAGCACTTTACAGGTAATGAGGACTCCCCTCCACAACCACCTACAGTATGTGCAGCATCCATCTTGATGATGTGACGACAGTCGTAGTGCGCACAGTATGCACAGTGCGCTCACCACACACCAGCTAATTTTTGTTAAAATATATGTAAAATGTTTTACAGAGTTAAGTGATTTCATGTTTCTCAGGTACTGCAAATTGGTATGCCACTTTAACACCCACAATAACTTTTCTGTACCCGAATCAGTTATGGTCCTAGAAGTCTGGTATTTTGGATATGGATATATATAAGGGGTCTCTACCTTGAGTAGTGTTAGTCATCTTCTGTGCAGATTCATCTTCTTTTTTTGTCGAACACCCAATAAATCTCAAACTATTCATATAAAGGGATTCTTGATGTCTTGTAAATTGCAAGCAACTTTAGAAATTGATTTCCTTATTAAATAAACAAAACACATATGCTATAATTAAAAAAACCCCCACAAGATTAAGCCTCTGCAAAACTGTGCAAAAGTGCTCATTTATCGTAAGAAGATTTAAGTACACTATATCATTAATTATTCATTCCATTAATCAACTGAGTGTTTTTTATTTAATTCCTGTTTAATTTAAGTGATTTGCAGGCTGTTTTGTTCCACCTTACAAGCAAGTACTTGTCTGATTAGGAATGGGATACATTAAACACTCAGCCACAGAATTATAGGAGGATAGCTATCCAGTTGTGTATGCCAGGAAACTGCCAGAAATCATTATGTCGATGTTCTGTTTCAGAATAACCTTAAACCAAATGTGGGTAAACTTTAAAACAGGACAGAATTATTTATTTCACTATGAGGAAGGCTTCTGATGTTTTTTTATTGTTTCACATTAAGTTACATTTGCTTTCTTTCTTTGATATCTACTGAAGGTGACCAGTTTAAATCAGTACTTGATTTAATCACCTAAAGCTTACTGTAAATAGCCTTTCCTCTTGTGTGTTAAGTATGCTAATCACCACTATAGAAAAGTTGTAAAAGAAATGAGAAGAGGATTCCATCTTATTTATTTTGTAATAGAAAAACAAATATAAAATGTAATCTAACCTTTTCTTAAATGAGCCCATCAAAGACAAGCATTTGTCTCATTTGTCACTTGGCTATAGCCTCAAGTAGAAGAGATAATTTGATAAACAGCACAACTCAATGTATGTAATTTTTTTTGAGAAAAAAATCCTTTAAATGGCACGATTCGTACAGTTGAAGAGTTGAAGGGCATTTTATAAGCTCAGCAGTCAATCTTTTATAAACGTTTGGACACAGGCAAAACTAGCACAGAAATGTCTTCCCAATAGCCATCTACTGGTAAAACATAAAAAATAATTCACCGATGCTGAAGTTATTAAAGAGAAAATGACAATTGGTGCTGACATTATTCAAAGATTTTAAAAACAAAGATGAATTTCTGACAATTACCAAGAGCCTGCCACTTGACACTTCAACAGTAGTATAAATGTTGTGTGAGGGCTTCTCAAATATAACAAGACTTAGCAGACTGAAAATGTTTGAAACTGCAGTTCCTTAGATTAGTGGATATGCTGGTATGACCTAACAGATTGTTTTTATGTGAATGGCCTTCAAGGACTCAAAAAAGAAGGATTTTCTCATTATTTTGCCACTCAAGGAGCAGGAGCATACAAGAGGCAGGTACAGTATACTGTATGTACAATGAATTCAGAAATTATGTAACTGAAAACAAATATTGTGATCACAAAACAGGTTTCTATCATTTCCAGTTGTACATTTGCAAAACATGGTGTGTATGCGGACTTGAGCTTCTCAAATTCCCCTCCTTTGAATCCTGATCCTGAATTCCATCATGATTTTTCCCCTCTGGGGAAAGTAACTCCTCGCAAGGAAACAGCCTCTCATGGCATCACAACATAATGAGCTAAGCTTCAAACGGCAGAGGAGTGGCAGAGAATTATAAGTGCAGTAAATCCATTCAAGCTGAAACTACTGTACACTTCCTAAATCTGAATAAAATCTTGCAAAATGTAACAGGGAAAGATCCATCCAAAAGTGATTTACTACCACCTTAACAAATTGGAAAATGAATCCAGCAAATGATCTGATTGTTTTCAAATTGCCATGTACAGTAGACATTGAAGGACTGATAGCAAAGTTTCAGCGGGTGTACTGCTGAAACCTAGGTCTAGGGACAAAGTCTTTTAGGGACTTGTAAAGAGCGAGAAGTGAAATTGTTCAATGGTGCTGGAGATCATTCTTTAGCATGGCACAGGCTATTGACGTTGTCTATTATAAATACCTGTGTATATAAAAATAATTATAATTGCTTACACTTATATAGCGCTTTTCCGGACACTCCACTCAAACCGCTTTACAGGTAATGGGGACTCCCCTCCACCAAAGTGCATCATCCACCTGGATGATGAGGTGGCAGCCATAGTGCGCCAGAACGCTCACCACACATCAGCTATCAGTGGGGAGGGGAGCAGAGTGATGAAGGCCATGATTGGTAAAGACCAATGGACAATTTGGTCAGGCCACCAGGGTTACACCCCTACTCTTTTTTCAAGAAACACCCTGAGAGTTTTAATGACCACAGAGAGTCAGGACCTCAGTTTTACATGTCATCCGAAGGACAGCGCCTGTTTACAGTATAGTGTCCTCATCACTATACTGGGGCATTAGGACCCCCGTGGACCGCAGGGTGAGCGCCCCCTGCTGGCTCCACTACCACCTCTTTCAGCAGCAACCTTAGATTTTCCCAGGAGGTCTCTTATCCAGGTACTGACCAGGCTCACACCTGCTTAGCTTCAGTGGGTTGCCAATTGTGAGTTGCAGGGTGATATGGCTGCTGGCTATATTAAGTTTACTACTGTAAATCACTGTTGTGTAAACAGTTTATTCTTCTTTTGTTTTGAAAAATACATTACAGCATTTGTTGCCTTTACTGTATAATTACATCTTCCATTTAGAAATGGAGTCAATTAGAAGAGAGTCATCAGTCATCAAACTCCAGTACACTGATATTACTGCAGTATGTGCCCTTAATAGAAATATATCTTGGGACAATTACATTGTTTACTGAATCATATGGGACAGGACATTAAGAAGATCAAAGTCCTCCATCAGGGAACTCCAGATCCACATAACCTGGTGCCATCAATTTAGTTTCATGATGAGTGCTTGGAGAATGCAGAACACTTTTCATATATTCAGTATCTTTCACAGAAGACTACTTTTGGTGGTAAAAGTAAAATCCTGCATTTTCTGAAATCTGCTAGTGTAGCAATTGATTGCCATGTTATATAGTTGATCTTCTTGCCCCTAAATTGGAACCCATATGATCCTATGGAGGACAAACCCAGAGCGCCTGACATCTGGCTACATTGAGCTACAATGGTGGGAGTGGGAGCACATGGACTCCTTAAAGTACTGTGTCTTAAATGAAATGAAGTGTGACTTGAGATTTGCAAGGCATCTGACTTGTATGTCTGGTCTTCATCCCTTCTAGCTGTATTTCAGCAGTGTAGTGCTTCTTTATAACCCGAGTTCCTACATTTTAATTTAGTGGAGTTTATACTAAGTATGCGTCAAGTGGGAAGAATAATACAGTATGCTCAAGAAATTTGCAGCTCTTCAACAGTTTTACCTGACATGAGAACATGCCCATGGAAAGATACAGAACAGTGGATGGATATTTCAGACTTTGAAAAGCACTGATCATTTCACTTCAGTTAATCGGAAAAGCTTTTCATAACAAATCAATTGTTCAACAGCATAAAAAAGTACTGAAGGAAGTATGAAGGAAGATGAAACTCCAAACGATGTGAATTCTGGGGGGAGGGAGTGGTTTGGTTTTATTTCCTGTTGTTGAATAAAGCTAGGCTTCCCCCTGTGAAGTGCAACAGAACATATCTCAGAATCCTGGCAATGTAATAAACAAGTGTGAAATGTTCATTTTCCTTGTGACAAAGCACCTACTGAAGTGCAAAATGCAGTCAGAAATGCAACTGTAAAAATGCAGAGATACTGTACATTTGATTTGCTCTCACTGTTGCCTGTAATAAAGTGGTACATTGTATGTACAGAAGCTCAATTCAGCCTTTGTATGTCTAAGAACCTTTTGGGCAAGTTTGAAAAAATCTTCAGAAGTTAAATTTTTAATCTGGTCATTATAAATGCAGAGATGGAATTGTAAATGGAGACAAATGTTTAATTTTCCTTGGGAGAAAATATATTGCAATAGATTTTTTTAAAAAGCAGAAAAAATCGATGTATTTAAAAAAAATGAATAAAATTGCCTAAAAAACCATTGTATTAGAAAGTAATTAGCTTGTTAGGAGAGTAAAAGATGGCCCTGGGTGTTTAATAGATATTTTGATAAAGCACAGGAATTATCACTTTCCTCATAATTTGTAAAGCCCTAGTTACTGTTGACATGCAGAAAAATCCATGGCCTTTAATACTCTTTATGGATTCTGTAAATACACTTTAATTATTAGGAGTCCCCTTTTAATTTTTAATTACTAATTAGATCATCTTTGTCTCACTTTGGATTGAAACTAATTCTGTGGCAATCTGTTTTGAGGCCTCTGAAGGGAATTGAGACATAGTCTGATCCCCCAACTGTAGTGTTATGGATATGTAATTGCATGGATTAAAATGTCAGTGGAGAAACAAAATAATTAAAAATTGAATGCATAAAATTTGGGATTCCCATTCTCTTGTTTTAATGCAATAAGTAAAAAAAAGGCTGGAGCCTAAGCAAGCATGATTTAATTAAGGAGTCATAAGTCATAATTTATGACAGACAGTGCTTGAGGAAAGCTCTAAGCATCATCAAAGACCCCACACACCCCAGCTACACACTGTATGACCCTCTACCATCTGGAAAACGGTACCGGAGCATTTCAGGCCCGGACTACCAGACTCAGAGACAGTTTTTACCCCCGCACTATCAAACTATTAAACTCCCAGCCTCTCTCACTCTCACCTCACCTCTCACCTACGATCTGAACCTCACAGTGCCTTCTTTCTTACCAAAAACTCAAACACACATTGAAATCTACCTCTACTTCACATGTCAAAAAGGTAACTCCCTATTTCATTCTGTTGATGCATGTTTTTGCACATCTGATGTTGTTTTGCACATTACCTGTTACCTTTTTGTTGTTTTGCACATTTCCTGTTGTTGTTTTTGCACACTGCCTGTTGTCTCTGTCTTTCTTTTATTATACAATTGTATTGTTGTTTTTTTGTACTACTTATCGTCTGAGAGCTAGCTAAATAGCATTTCGTTATGCCATATACCTGTATACGAGTATAATGACAATAAACTTGAACTTGAACTTGATAAGGGACGTATTTGTCAAAATCATAGTCAGTGAACCCCTTCTGTTTTAGTATTGCCAAAACTAGGTCATAAATATGTTATTATAAATGTCCTAAATGAAAGGAAGCTGCCAAGCTGATTTGAATAAGGAATAAAGAAAAATGTACATTTAGAGAAGAAAAAACATTCTATATCTGTGACCTCACATAAGACAATATTTTGGACATTCAGTGTGAATGTGAGAATTCTGAAGTAATAATAAACAATTGGCAATGAATTTTTCATTAAATGCTTAAAAAATAAAAAGTCTATTGCTGTAAACATATAGTACTTACAATACTACAGTTCTTCATTTTTTCTATCTTTCCTTGTTGGATTTTTGATCCTTTTAAGTTATTCTCAATATTCTTCTTAAGTATTTGATGTGAAACATAGATTTTAGATGTCTTCGTAGACACCTAAAGAATACAGTGAAGAATACAGTGGCCGTGTGTTCTTCGAATTTATTTTAAAAGTAATATTTTTCAGTCACAAAAATATGTATTCATTTGCCAAAAGCCCTATTTGCTTTTCCAATTATTTTTCTTGACTTATTGCTGTTTGTCAACAACTACATTTGAATCATAAATTCATTTAGACCAGTAGGAACTGCTCATGTTTGCTGGTATTTCAGGAAGTGTGTGACCTCATTTTTTTTGCTGTCATACTGAGCCGTTAATTAGATTCATGACAGTTCTTTCAAAATTATTCAGACTCTTCTTGCTGTCTCGTTTTGTGAAATAACAAAATGATATACACACATTTTAAGCTCATTATTTTATTTAAACCTTGAACACTTCAACTGAAGACTTCAAAGGGTAGGATAAATTACATTACATCTCATCACAGATAATCAGAATAAGACAGGACCCTGGTTTACCTTACCTACATCTTTGCAAGAGCTGCAGTTCAATCCTGCAAATACAGTTTCTTGTGCAGATTGTTTCTGGCAGATATAGAGCAAAAAAATAGAGAAAACCTTTTGCAGTGTATCACAGTGTTCGGATAATAAAGAAAAAGAGCCTCGTTTTGGATTTCCCAAGGCATATTAAGGTGTAGAGCAGTTGGATAAAGGCCAGGCATAAATATGAAGGGTATCATTTCTGTTTCCCTACAATGTCCTGCCGTAAAATGTCCTACAAATGTTTAGGGATGGCTTTTCATCCTCTGGGACCTGCATAGTACTGAAGTGCCCAGTGCTGTATTTCTGTACTCCGTGTTTGTTCCTTGATGGACTATGCTGAAAACAGTTCATGCATAGAGTGTGTTTAGTAAAAATGTTTGTAGTGCTTTACTAACCTTAAAGGGCAATGCTGTTTCAAAATCTGCTTCCTGTGAGCTATGATAACTATAAAATATAGAGGAGGATATTAGAACTTCAAAATAAACTTAATACAGCTGGTACCATAGACAAAGAAGTTATGCATTGTGACCATTGTGTATTGTGGATGAAAGGGTTTCATCAGTATTCCTTATCATGTTTAGCCAGTTGCATGGTGGCCATTTAAATGGGCCCAATTAATTTGTCAGTGCCTGTTGTTTTACTTCAAAAAACGATGAAGCTAAAACAACAGACTGCAAGATAAAAAGTGATATACCTACAAACTGCTTGAACCATGTGATTCTCCCATGATGTCTTATATAAAAAAGTCGTTTTTTACTGTTTATGGTTTATTTCCAGTATTTCCATTATTTTATTTATTCCAAGTATTATTATTTTTTTCTGCAGTAACATACAGTACTGTGTTGCTGTGTGCCAGAAGGGTAGGCCAATTATACCTACAGTATATACAAATTTGACATAACCAATTAACATTCTGTACCATTGAGCCAATACACACCAGTAGCTTGGGTTAAACTCACAGGTGGCTTATGGAGGCTACATGCTGAGTGGTTCCAGTGTATCTAAACATATACTTGAGATGCTTAAGATGGTTGGAAGTTTGTTTTATGTACAGTATTTATGAAACTAACCAAAAACAGGAAATCAGTCACTAAGACAGGTCAGGAACAAGGCTTAGAAAATGTAGAGTGTTACTGTAGGTAGAAATGTGCTGCAGATCACTAACCACATATTCTGAATATATTATTTTCAAAATATCCAAGATTTCCTTTCATATTCTTCCCTAGATGTCCCTGCCTAGTTTTACCTCCCATCCTTGGAGTGGCAGAGACATCTAGGAAAGATGCCCAAACACAATAACAAGATAACATCTTTAAATACTGAACTAAAATATATTTTTGAGCATTAAAGAGAAGTGAATTTAGGGAAAAGGTAATGTTTTTGTTTATATTTGAGGGAAGATTTATTTCCTTTTAGTTCCTGTCAAGTAGAACAGTATTTCTGGGATACATTTTTTGCTTTAGACTGAAATGTACAGTAGTTTTCATACAGTACTTTAGCATTAGTGTTAGAAAGAGGACTATTCTGTCAAGTCTTTTGTTGAAACAGGTATTATCTCCCTGAACATCTGTCTCAGATAGTCTGCAGTAAGAATCTACATATTTGAGTGAATGTACTGTAGGTAGATTGTAGAAAGCCTGAACTCAAGTAATAATTACAAATCATTACAAAATCATTACAAAAGTGATTGGAGATAATTTGCTAATATTTATTGTGTAATCATTTGTCTTAATTCAAATATTTGTCTTTTATGTTTGAGCCTTCTCATTGCAATACCACCTCACTCTGGCAGAGAGCATGTGATCCTTTTGATAGGTTTTCTTTCCTCAGTAAAGGGGTTGTTTTATGTTGTATTTTATATCAATTGGTCTTGTTGGTAGATTTGTTTTCCTTATGTATTTTAAAATTCATACAATATGCCTTTTGTAACATTATTTTTTTACTAATTTTGTCATAATTTAGTCATATTGTACTGGATTTCTAAGCAGATATTAACATACTGTATTAAAACAAGTCTATCCTTCAACTTCTGGCTTGGATCTTACATTCAAAGGTATGCCTCAAGCTCCTCTTCATGTTCTGTTTCTATAGAAACAGTTGCTTTGACAGACCTTTAAATTGAAAGGGAAACTGAAGCACATTTACTGCCAGGCACAATTTTCTGGGATGGTTTAAGATATTGTGCTCAAAAGGAATGTAATTGCAGATTTTGAAAAGTCTGCCTGTAGTATTGTCAGATTATTTTATTGAGAAGCACGGGGTGTTTCAAACTGTTGTCTTGATATCTTTCTTCAGAAAGGCCAATTAAAAAGGCATTAATCATTTTGAAGACAATTCCTGTTTGTTTTCACTAGATAACAAAATGAATAATAAAGGGTACTTATTTGAAATCCCTTCTTGTTTGTGTACAGTTCTCCACTAAGTTTGGTAGCTGAGAAAAACAGACTTATTGCAAAACATCTAGTATGTTCTATTTAGAAAGCTGGTATAAACAAGCCCCAAAAATATTTATATTACATGTAATTCTTTGCTTGTTGGAAACTGGCTAAGAAAACCCCATTTGGGACACAGTTCAGAGGTATCACTCCAACATCAAACTAAAACTATATAAACTATGACCTTTTGGTCCAGAGTCCAGAGCTTCTAATGACATCTCCAAACTGCTGCCTGATTGTTAGATTAAATGCCATGGTGTAATGTGTACTCTTTTACAATGCGGCACAGAACAAATGTAAGTGGGCGTTTGAATATTCGCAGGCATGGAATTCCACGAGAATCTGCACAGTGTAGCAGTAAAAGAGGGACTTAAAGGCCGGAAGCTACAGAAGGCTGTGGAGAGTTTTACCTGGAATATCACCATTCTCAAGGTAAGGTCTGTGGGATACACAGCTACTGGTTATGTTTTCTTTTTCTTGCGGAGTGCAGGCTTTGAAATCCCTTGATTAATAAACACTGCAGTGTTACAGGAAAGTAAAACATTTCCAAATCTGACCTGGTATGCAATGGATTGCCTCTTTCACAACTCATTTTAACACCGATTATGATGACATAAGGAAATTATTTAGATTTTACTCTGGTCATTACACAGAACATGTTATGAATAGCTATAAATGATAAATACTTTTAGATCATTGTGTTATGTATGTTGTATGGGATTAACTACAAAGTACAATTCCTGACTTACCTTTGAGCAAATAATGTGCTCTTGAGCTCTGATTCATTGGTAATCTTTAGTTTTATCTTACGGAGTTAATACTGTAGGTAAGATTTTAAGATATTAAGTATCTAGTATCATGTTTGTGTAAGCTTCATAACTAACCAGTTATGACGCTTGCACCAGGTGACACCAGGTGACCAAACAGGTGACAATTTATCTAGTATATGTAGGGAATCCTGTATAAATTCCATGACAGTTTCAAAATTATTTTCATACAGAAAAGCCACACTTTTCTTTCTTAATTCATCTGTATATAAATTATGCCATGGCAGAACTTTTAAAGAATGTGTAAAATGTATCCATTTCAATCAATAACCAATGTAACATTATGAAAAGAAAAGCCTTCCAGCACTAAATTTTCTTTGTGGTTTCACGCCAAATGTATTAGTTGTCTACACAGGAAATTGCATTTGGTGTAGCCTATTTATATTCATAAATTAATATTGTTTATGACGTTCATAAACATTATATTTCTGTCGTTTTTATTTTCAGCTGCCAAAATTTCTCTTCAGTGGCATATTTCTCTTTAGTTACTATAATTCCATAATAGTATTCCATTTTACGTGGATTTAAAGATGCCCAGTAGGGAAACAGATTAAATGAAGCGATCGTTTCACTCACATCTAGCACACCATAAGTGCCACCCATCGATTGTCTTTGGCCAGTGAATCACACAACATGCTGTGCTGCAATACCGCAAACACTGGAATAAGAATTGACGCACATTCTGAGTGGCTGCATCTGTATGTGCAACTTCTTAGGAGCTGAAAACAGCTAGAAGGGTCAGCCATTTAATTCACTTTCCTGTGTGGTTGTGAGTTATTGATTGAGTGTGAATGAGTTCTACATTGGACTGAAATGCAGAAGAGACAGTATTGCCAAGGAGCATATTTCTGCCACAGCTATAAAGGGTATACTAAACCATCATAATGTATTGTTTCTGAAATTGAATTTACAGTAGTATTATGTTTCATCAGCTTTAACTGATGATAATTTTACTTTTTATTGAAACAGTATCTATAACGCTTCACATACTGTAGTTTGATATAGAAAGCTCGTGGAAGTCTGATTTTACACTTTTGTAAGGGCATTTAATTCATAGACACACTGAATGAATTATACCTTGTTCCAATGTTACACTTTTTATTCCTTCCTATTCATTCCTAGTAATTAATAGTAATTCGGTAGCTCATGAATTCTAGTTTTCATTCTGACCCAAGGTGTCTTCTGTGTGAATTTAAATGCTATTCCTGTGGTCCCATCGGTTTTTCCCAAGTCCAAAGATGTGAGTTTAGAGGGTATTCCCATGTGTGTGTGTGCTGTGAAAGACTGGTACCTAGTTCCATTGTGTCCTGCCTTCTGCTTGTATTGGACTAAAGAATGATTGAAAATGGATGTGTGGTACGGAGTTAACATCACTGCTTAAGGTGGACTTGGTATTTTAGATTGTCTTTTGATTGTGTAATTAAAAATAAATTATTTTTAGCACTTGGTGCTAAATGACCATTATAATAAGCCTTCTATAATTTCTTGTGAGTCTTTTGTAAGTCAAGATGAGCAAGGCCAGCTCAGGCAGATATCTTGTTGATTAGATCAATAAAATCATTTTTTGGACAATGATGCATATGCAGCTGACTTGTTTACAGGAAGCTTAGTGGCAATGCTGTTACTTTTGATACATAAGCAAGTAATCAAAATGTGTGTTATAAATATTGCAAATCTGTAAAAATGAATTCAGTTTTATTGCTAAAAATAAAAGGGAAATTTTTGCCATATGACTCAAAATCCACTTCTTGGGGTAGTGGTCTTATCGCCGTTTTTTACCTGATTTAAAGAAAATAGCATTTCAAGGATCTAGCATATAAACTAGCAGATCAATAATTTAAGATAAGTATAATTCTAGAAATCTGCAAACAAAGCATCTAGTTTATTTATAAACACAGTCTTTTTAGTGGGGAAAAAGAAAGTGTTTATTTAAAACAAGAAGATGTCAAAAGTTGGTTAAACATTCTATTCAATTAAAGTACTACAGTATAGTGTATGTCAGAAACTTAGTACCCTGTTAACAAGAGATTACATGAACCTTGTTAAACCAAGGAGGTGACCTACAATGTACCAAGAGTAGAATTTAATGAAACAGTAAAGATTCCCTTTTTAACCTGTGAAAGTTAATTAATGGGCAAAAATCTCATTAATGCAATCTAACATTTGTATACAGTACATACTATACATTTGTTGCACCATTTTGGTATGCACCATTTCAGCAGGTAAGTAATTTGATATTATTATTTTATTATAATTTTTTATTTTATTATTAAAAAAACTCATTATTCTTGTTTTTGGTATTTAGAAATTTGGCCATGCACAAATTGACCATTGCTATTAATATACAGGTTATGCAGTTGCTTTAGAGAGCAGTTTCAAGATACAAATTAAAGCTTTACAGTATTACTCTTTAAGACTCATAGAGTGACATAACTTACAGCATGATCTGGGACAGCAAGGCAACACTCATTTTATGTTTCTATTGCTAATCATAGGCTTAATATGTTTTTTTATTATTTTTGGGTTACTCAAAAATTCATGCTCAATTTGATTTAAATCTGGATGTTTTCTACTCTTTCCTCCAGGTAAATCCTCCGTTGCATTAACATTATATATGGGTCACTGTCACGCTGCAAGGTGAAGCAGCAGATTTAAATTAAATTGAGCAGCACTTTACATGCTTAAAAAAAATCAGAATGCCCCAAGGATAGACAAGAACTCAAAGTGGCAAATGCTTGGCAAATCATCTCAAATGATTGCACAAAGAGTTTGGTGAGCTCAGTCAGTCTCAGACGTCATGCTGTTGTTGCCTTAAAGGGATATGCAACTAAATACGTTTCCTTAATGTGAATGTCCCAGACATTATGTTCACTTGAGATCGCTGGGTTGAACACAAAGTATGTTTTTGTGTGCCTTCTCTACACATTTGAAGCAAAAAAAAAAGAAGTAGCCAGATAATTAATATGAAAAATGGAAAAGTAATGATTGTCTAAAGTAAGTTACAAACGCTTTGCTGTAGCAAACCTATATTATTTTAAGTGCACAACATTTACATACCAAGCCACATGAATTAATTGATTGGTCTCTGTGTGCATTAATAGTGGTTCATGTGATTTCACAATTAACACAACTGTCTTGTAAGGTCCCCTCAGTTAGGTAGTAAATTTCAAGCAAGGATTCAACAATGAGGACCAAGGAGTTTTCCAAACAACTCAGATAAAGTTGTAGAAAATCACAGATTAGGAGACAGGTATAAAAAAGTCCAAAACACTGAATATCGCTTTGAGCAGTGTGAAGTCATTCAGTCAGAATTAAATATTTGCGCTGTACCACTTGGATACTGTCTAGGTTTAGCTTTCTGTCTTAACTGAGCAGCCAGCCAAGGAGAAAACTTTGAAAGAACTGCAGAGTTCAATGGTTGAGATGCAATAACATTTAACAATATTAAACACTATTGTTAATATATAACACAATATTAACAATATATCAATGAATCCACACAAGCTGGCAGAAAGGAAAATCCATTTCAAATCCTGCATGGAATTTGCAGCAGAGCATTTCATTGATACTGCAAATATGTAGAAAAGGGTTTTGTTGAACATTTTGGTTTAAATGTTAAATCCGACTATTGCACATGAAACATTACTCAGTCAGAACCTTACTGTCGAACATGATGGTACTGTAGCAGCATGATGTTATAGTTTTTTATAAAGAATAAGCAGGGACTGGGAAGCTTGTCAAGACTGCCGAGAATAAACAGTAGATGGAATAAAGTAATCATAGAAAACTTTATTCCATCTATTCCAAAACCAGCTCCAACCAACTAAAACGGGGACAAAACATCCACCATTCAGTGATCTACTGCAATGATCTTCTGCAATGCACAAAACCTTAACTAATTTGGAGTGGTTTAAGAATAAGAAGGTGAATATCTTTGAGTGCCCCAGTCAAAATGCTGATTAGAAGCCTACTGAAAATCTTTGGGAAGACCTGAGAACCGCAATCTGCACGTGACCCCCAGGCAACTTGAGAACTTGTGCAAGTGAAAAGAACAGTGGACACAAATTGCACCAAATCATTGTGTAAAGTTGGTAAAGACTTACCACAAAAGATTCAAGCTGTAATTGATATTCAGAGATCTCATTACTTATGCAATTAACATACAGTATTTTTATCTTTTTTTCTACTTAATTTTACTGAAACATATTTTTACACTTAGAAGTCTTCAGTTTAAGGATTTAAGCACTGAATCAAATATTAAGTTTAAAAAATGTGTGTGAATAATTTTGTTATTTAACAAAATGGGACACCATCGGAAGGATCTGACTGATTTTTCAAAGCACTGTATCGGATTCATCCCATATTGCTGTCATTTCTGTTGTTTGTTCTGGTTTTTAGGCTGCATGGTGGCACAGTGGTTAGTATTGCGGTCTCGCTGTGCATTTAGAAAATCAATGGATGTTTTGGTCATTGTATTATATTGAATTATTGTAGCTTTATTCATTTATGCCATTCATCTGCCAATTTTCCAGCCACGTTATCCAATACCAGATCGCAGGAGAGCCAGAGCCGAATCTAGCAAGCAACAGCATACACCCTGGACAGGACAGCAGCCATAAACACGCACAAACTCACACCAGGTTCAATTTTTGCAAAAGTCAATTAACTTATCAGTATGTCTGGACTGTGGCAGAAAATCAGAGCACCTGGGGGAAACCCATGCAAAAAAGAGAGAACCTATAAACTTCCCACAGATAATACATCAGACCCAGAATTCAACCCGCGGGTCAATTTTGCTCTATAAGTTGCATAAGCATGTTAGTTAGACAAGCATGTTAGCTTAAGTACAGTACATGTAAATTCATAATAGTAAAAATAATCTATTTGCAAGCTGAGACATTCTGTAGCTCCTTAAGCTTTTGAATGTTTCACTAATAATGTTTTATAATCATATGTTGTTATACTGTAGATCTTTTACTTATAAATAGCAAATCCAGACGGCATTATTTTAATGTCGGCCACAACAAACAAATTGTGCATACAGTTCTGTATTTTCTGTATCACATTCCTATACCTGGCTGTCAATAAAATGTGCTGTAGTGAGTACAGTATAGTATTTATGCCGTTACATACACAAGTATGGTATCAAGTAGAAAAAAGCTTTTTGATTGAAGCTTACTCAGACCCTTCTTTACTATGACACGTCTGCTCCTGTTCATGGATGTTAATTATGTGAATAGAACAGATGACCAGATGATGGACATTGCTTGGGAAGAATTACTGACTGTGACCTTTGATATCTGTTTGAAACTAATTATAAGTTCTTCATATTCTTGTATATTTTGATTGTGAATGTCATTTCAGTGGAAGAAAATGTTTCTGACCTTCTCTGTAAACTACTGTTGGTATTTCCTATATTTCGAAAATACCATACAATGACCTTGGTATTTTATAAGTGAAAAATACACCTTTCCAGTGTTTTGCACTGGAATTTATTCAGGTTGTAGAATTCCACAGTCTGGACCTTCTGCATATTTATTAGAATAAACTGATATCATAAAATATTCCCTATTTTAATGCATAATTTTGAAACAGTATTAAAGGTACAAGAAAACAATGATTTTGTGCACAGGACTCCCTGAATGTAGTTTATGCAGTCTGTTTGTAGTTTATTGAATCTGCTGCAATTCTGCAAACACCATTGTGACCTGACATCTGCGAAATTGGTACTTTCTAACCTCTGATTTACTTACTCTTGGGATAAGTCTGATTTGTGCTTCAAGCACATTTTGTCGATCCATCCTTTAGTGATTCCATATCCATTATGTCTTATTGTACTGCTTTCCTGGACGCTGTGTATCCACTAATGTTGTATTTGTTCCTCTCCATTAGCCATGTATTTTTCTATGTTCCGGTTACATCATAATCACCTGCTAATATTGAAGCTTCGTGTCTTTTCTTTCTAATACTCGTGACTATTAGATTATTCTAATACTCTAATACTCCTGACATTTAGATTTAAACAGTTAATTGCCTTTTGCTTTCAATGTTTTACTTTCCCCCTGGGTTCTCTTTTTGACTTTACTCCCTGTGTATGTTCCTTGTAATTGTCTTTATATTGCCCCCAAGTTAAAGTGATTTTGAATTTCTCCATTGAAATTTATCACCTGTGAGCAATATCAAGGTCCTGGTACTGAACAGAAGAATCAGTTTTCATAGGAACTGCATTTGTCTTAGTAGAAGTGGCTGTGATGATCCATTCATAGGATGACATCTCTTTACTAAATAAAGTGATAATAAAATAATTAAAATATTTTAACTTTTTACAATAAAGGGTACTCAGTTGTCATAATTTAAAGATACAAAACATTTTAATGAAAAAATCCCAAAGTAAGATGTGATGCTTTGAATAAGGGAGTAAAAGATTAGTGGGTTTACCACCGAACGTTTAGATTAACGTTTAGAAAAGATTAACTAGGTCCCGAACTCAAAGGAATAGCTTTTGCCCCCTAGTGGCTGAAAGCGTTAAAAACATAAAAATACCTTCCCTTGCTACTGTTATTATTTCTAATATGGAAGCTATTACTATAATAATAATAGGAATACATCTTCACTTTGAGTACCATAGACCTTTGTGCTTCATTAAAAAGTTAAATTTCAATCATGTGAAGACAATGTAGTATAACTTTAATAACGACGATTTGACTTAAGGTTGAAATTAAAATTGTCATCATTTTTTTAAGTCCTGGGATAGAAGCATCATACATATATATTTAATTAAAATTAATGTACTTTTTTTGTTATAACTAATTGTCTTCTTTCCACCAATTTGTTGTGAGAATTGTGCCTCAACTGAGCTACAGGTAGTTTACTGACTGAACTACGTACATCCCTTCATCAGCAGCTAGAATTAATCTCTGTGCTTTTTCCACCATATAGGGGCAGGCAGATTTGCTGAAGCATGCCAAAAATGAGGTGCTGGAAAACCTGAAGCAGATCCATTATGCTGCTTTGACTTGCAACCTGTGTAAAGGGAACACTGGGACCACAGAACTGATCAAGCCCAGGCGCAGCCTAGAGGCCATTCCTGAAAAAATGACAGGAGATGAGGAGTCCGTGGATGGAGAAAACTGAAGAGCACCTGGGATGAATAGATTGAGTGACAACATCAGTTTCCTCATATATTGGAGGTGTGAAGGAAAACTAAACAGGAGAGAATTGTTTTTTTTATGCTATTATGTTTTTTTCTGTTTAGGGTATCCTAAAGCACAATCTGGAGGTTGCTGAGCAGTCTAAAAAACTGGAGCTATGAATGTAGCAGAATTCAGTGTACAAATCCGCTATTTATAGCAAAGAACGATAGTTCTTTCTGCCAAACGTGTATATATGGAGGTCTAATGTTACACTTTCAAGTGCAATGTTTTGTGTTCTTTGAATAAACTTTTTGTTTATTTTTTGTTTTAAATATAGTGTATCTAGAGGAGTTGCTTTGTTCTTTTTTAAGTATTTTGTCTAAATGTGCGTAAAATAAACCAAAAGGTTTCAACACCAAGTCCTGATGGAAGAATGCCACGTACAGTACCATGTGCTCTCTGACTATGAAATATACGGAATATCCCCTTGTAAAGCCCTTGTAGAAGAACTGGTAATGTAACCAGTTTTCCAGTTATGGGATCTGTAGCAGTACCAGTATTTTCTGGTCCCAATTTTCTGGTCTGGTCCCAATATTTTCTGCAGCATTGTAAAGAGAAATGAATTGTGCAGACTACTTTGTATAGTTATTCGAAGTAATTATTAAATGTCAGATGTTAAGTTATTCAGGTATTGTTACGGAACCTGGCAAATCTAGTTGTGGATAAATTGATTCATTTAATGAGATGTGATAGTGCCTCATTGCTGGGAATCTCCAGTTAATAAAAGAGCTATAGTAGCTGAAGCCTGAAATATTCCTGTTGATTAATTTAAAAGAAAAACATGTTGTTTTTGTAACTGGTCCATGTTTAAGGTCTGAACATTAAGGACAGTGTTATTCCTTTTTATCATTTGTCATTTCTAATAAATGCTTATCTCAGCAAGGTTAATGACCAATTTGAAACTGTTATTATACAGTATATATAAAATTGTGTGCAGTGTAACTAGGTATAAATATGACCTTTTACATTAACCCAGTTTTACTGTTCAAAGTTTTTTGTGTTTTAATCCAACCAACAGCGTAGAACAAAAAAAAAATAAAGCTGCACATAAAGAACGTTTTCTTGTCCTTTCTTTAATCCACAGATATTTAAAGACCACAAAAATAGGCAAGCATAGTCTAACAGGATTAATCCTCAATCATAATACAATGTAAAATATTTTGTGAGAAAACAAAAAAGCAAATATAACTTCACATATGCAATGTTTGTGTAGTTACTGCCAAACATGCCTTAGAACCAAAAAAGGATGCAAGACCTTATGGATTAAAAAAAAAAGTCAAAAGGGTGAGAGGCATTCTATGTGAACCCGTCAAATATCATTGCATTTATCAAAATCTATGGTATGAACCAATATGCATAAAGGTCATTGAATTCAAATGTTCATCTGTAAAATTTAAAAAGATAAAGCCATCATGTTGTATCATTAATCTGATACAGGTGTGCTTGGTTTTAGGGTTAATCCTCTCCGCTGTACCCATTCAATGGGTTTCTCAAAAACGCCCCTATATTTTGAATTGCTTATTTCATATATTATACAGTGACTTGGGAATACATAGAACCAAACAATAAATGTAAATTGGTAGGAATAGAAATCATCTTTCTTATTTTCCTGGTTTGCTAATGCATGAGTCAGAGTCCAACCCTAATCCCACCTCTTACTGAAAGAATATATTTCTCCATTTCTTGGAACAGTTGCTTATGTGCTTGTGTAAGGCTGACATTTAGAGTAAGTCTCTGCCAGAACACAGTAACTGTGCATACTAACTGCTTGTGATGTCTGAAATTATCATAATAATGATCATTCACAGATCATCATCACATGCAGATAAGAAAGAAAATCTTTTGGGTTATCCAAAAGTCTTGTGATTTGCAAGACAAAAGAAATCATGACTTGCTGCAAGTTATGTTCATGTGGGTAACTGCGTCAGCATGCGTAGGCTGCAAAGGAACAAGTAATACAGTATTACATGCTGAAAAGAGCAGAAAACACAACGTTTCAGCCGTGGAACCTTCTTCAGGTGTAGCTCACACCTGAAGAAGGCTCCACGGCCGAAAAGTTGTGTTTTCTTTCTCTTTTCAGCATAGAATAAAAGTATTAGTTGTTCATGTTGCCCATGAGAGCTCACACTACATACTAGCAATTCCATTCAATAAATATGAACAGAATAATCTGTGTTTTGTATACAGCTACTTGACAATTTTATTTACTATGGACTCTTGTTAACTAAAGTTTCAAAGTAAAAAAATGCTTTTGAAGCAACATTTTGCAAGGTTTATACCAAGACCTTGCTGTTCTGCTGAATTTTTTAAAGTAGCCCCTTTTATAAGTATAAACATTTAAAGGGGAACTGCAGTCCCAATTTTTCAGACTGGATTTTAAATCTCAGTAACAAAATAAATTGTCAGTATAGAAAACAAAGGACAAATTTCGAATTAAATACAAAATCGTGAAAGTACTGTCAGTCACCATGTTGTCACAAACTCCTGGTCTTGCCACAGTGAGAGGGAGAGTTCCTTAGAATTGTGACGTGATGAGCCCCTTCCTGTTCTCTAGTCGCTGCAATGACTAATGTAATGTGATGTACAAGCGAATAAGTACAGATTATACAGCAGACATTTCACTGTAGAAATGTGATCTGCATGCAGAGTTGATAAGTAAGTACTATCAGTCAGCAAAACCATCTCTAGTCGAGAGCAAAGTTTCAATTAGATTAAGATAGGATCACTTTATTGGCCATATACAATTTCTTGTTTAAAGAATTATACACATACCCCAACTTGCTCTCCAATAGACACACAGACAGGGAGAGAAGCTTGGGGTCAGAGCCCAGGGTCAGCCATTTATACAGCACCCCTGGAGCAGTTAGGGTTAAGGGCCTTGCTCAGGAGCCCCAATGGAGTAGGATTCCTCTGCCGGCCGCGGGATACGAACCAGCAACCTTCCAGCCACAAGCACAGATCCAAAGCCACATAGAAGGTTTGTTGCCTCATTCTGAATTGCAGAATATACCTGGAAATTTTAATCTACAGTATTTTGTAGACCAATGTGCCAATGTGCAGCATCCACCTGGATGATGTGACGGCAGCCATAGTGCACCAGAACGCTCACCACACATCAGCTATCAGTGGGGAGGAGAGACCTCCTGGGAAAAACTAAGGTTGCTGCTGGAAGAGATGTTAGTGGGAGCAGTAGGGGTTGCTCACTGTGCAGTCTGTGTGGGTCCTGATGTCCCAGAATAGTGATGGGGACACTATACTGTAAAAAGGTGCCGTCCTTCGGATGAGATGTAAAACCGAGGTCTTGACTCTCTGCGGTCATTAAAACTCCCAGGGTGTTTCTTGAAAAAATAGTAGGGGTGTAACCCTGGTGTCCTGGCCAAATTGTCCATTGATCCTTACCAATCATGGCCTTTATCACTCTGCTCTCCTCCCCACTGATAGCTGATGTGTGGTGAGCGTTCTGGCGCACTATGGCTGCCGTCACATCATCCAGGTGGATGCTGCACATTGGTGGTGGTGGAGGGGAGTCCCCATTACTTGTAAAGTGTTTTGAGTGGAGTGTCCATAAAAGCGCTACATAAGTGTAAGCAATTATTATTATTTTATTATGTAAATTGGACGGTTTACAAGTTACTGTGTACATTTTACTTTTATTGTGATTTGAAAATCAATCATCAATGCTGATTCTTTTGAATGCTGAAATAGAAAACTAACATGCTCATTACAGAAAACCCTGTGATGCTAGCAGTAAACTCAATACCTACTCTCAGGTTATCACTTTCAACATCCTGTAATGAAATAATTATTGTGTTGATATTTATTTTAAATAATAAATCATAAGTAACCAAGGAACAACAAATCAAGTGATTATTTCTGCTATATTTCAAAGTACATATGACAAAATACCCTTTGATCAAAATGTTTTCAACAAAATTACTTTCTTAAGAAGCTTAGACTAAAAATGCAATGAGAAGACTTTTGCAGTACTTAGTCAAACAACTTGGAAAAAATCAGCAGCAGATTCACACAGAAGAGCCAATTCAAATGCAAGTCAATACAGGGAGCAATTTAGTAGGACAATTCAATTTATGACAGTATTTTAAGGTATACATGTAGCTCTCGAGGTTTGTTTCGGTGCTGTAAAAAATTCTTTAAACAGGTGAGATGACTGACAACCAAACCACAGAAGCAGCTAATACAGTTTTCATGTCAAGTCTAAAGAGGAATCAATGTTTATTTTCTTTTCACCCTGACAGTTCGATAGAGAAAGATCACAATATTTATCTGCCTCATTAAGATCTATAGAAATGTTAGAAGAAATATAAAAAATAAGCAAGGAGGAATCCTACCTTAGAAAAGAGAGTGGAAAAATTCAGTGTTGTAAGTAGACCAAACAGTGCCTTTTGGGGGCTATAAGAGATCTGTTTCATTACTTTCCAAAAGGTGAATGCTCGTTAACATATTGGATGTTTACTGTACATTGATAAATACACAAATTACAGTGGACTACAGATGCTGAGAGAGTGGATTTCGATCTGCCAGTTTTAGATTAAATTAATAGTTATGTTAAGAGTGCAAGTACATTTTTTTAAATGTTTTTGGACTAACAACCTAATCTGTAGAAAATACAGGAGGACTCTAGTTATGAGTACAATAACTTGAAAGGTGACCTGTTTTTATTATTATATGAAACTTTTTTGTGTTATATTTACATTAAGTGGTTGTTTTCTACCTTAATTGAGAAAAGCTGTCAAACACATTGATGAAAGCATTAATATTTTATGTTTCAGATTTTAATATCTATTACTGAATAAAATCAATATTTTTTCTTGTCTTCTAAAACCAACTATAAAGAAGGCTGGGAATTATGTGAGTACAAGAGATCATTGCAAATAAACCTGGAACATTTACAGCTCACAGCAGGATGGAAAAGGATCTGAAGACTAAAATGGTTTATTACATTTTTCTTTCTATAGCTCTACTACCACCAACTGAATGCTGAATGTGCTGATTTGATTGCACAACAGCTTGACTTACTGTACCAAATGTAACAAATTGTTGGCAAACATGGTATTTTACTGTATTTTTTTTACCCCTCTATTTTCTATGTACCAATTATAAGTCAACTTTGGCCATCACCGACCACTACCACTCCAGCACAAGAGAAATGCAAAACCAGCATACGGTACTGTACATGTGTCCTCTGAAACATGAACTGTGAAGCCACCTGGTTGTTTTCACACTGCAAGCCCACAGAGCATACAGCAAGGCAAAGGCATTTGACAGAAGAATAACACAGCTCCCACTGAAAATACTGCAAGCTCACCAGCCACAATCCTTCAAAATAAAGTAGAAATAAAAATAAAGTAGTAAGGAACTACTGTATATTATTCATTATGTCATTTTTGGAGGTACTTTTCATTTGTGGGGAACTAGATCCTCTTGCAAAACTCTGTTTAGAAGGATGAGACTTTAAAGTCAGTTTGACTACAAATAGCCTGTGAGCCATTTTGACTTTGAGAGGAGTGTGTTCTCTTTACACTAATGAAGTGCAAAGAGCTTCCCTCCTGTGCAGTCTAAACATGCTGTGATTGCTTCTGAAAAGGAAACAAATGATGGATAATTATTGAGGTCTTCAATAAGCAGGATTTCAATTATGTAGATGTTACTAGCAGACTTAGGACACTTTTACAATCAACCTTGAAAACACCTTTGATTTAACTCTGTTTTTCACATTACAGACCAGAAAAAAGGTATAAAGAATTTAAAGAGGTAAGAAAGAAGAATACTTCAAACAAAATCTGTATGTCAGTGGAGAAGTACTGGTCACTAGTGAAAAAGTGTTTACTAGTAAAAGCATGCCCTCAAACAATTTGTAAATGAAGGATTTAAGAAAATAGATATGAATTTCTCTGGACTCTGGGAAGAAACTCATTTGAACACAGAGAGGACATACTATCTCCACACAGTTAGTATCCCAGGAATTAAGCACAGAGACCCAGCACTGTGAGGCAGCAGTGCTAACCACTGTGCCACTGTACTGCCCCATAACAATCTTAATAAAAAAAAATGACTCTCCAATTATGCTGTAATTAGCTGTTGTACTATTGTTGACTCTTTCAAAAGCAAACGCAAAACCTGTCCCCTAATCAAGCTTGAAATTGTGATTTATGCCAAGGAATATATTTGTTTAGAACAAAATGCTAGCACAAAGGAGTGTTCTGCGTTGATATATTATTAATTGTGATTACAAGACTAAAGACTCAAGACTCTTACATGTAGTGTACAAAAAGAATGATTAGTGGATCATTTGAATGGTCACATTAACAACTGCTTTCAGGCACAAATTAAGATCTTTTCTTTGAGCTGTATATACATATTTGTATCTTCACTGCATATGCACATTTAATTTACAACAATTTTATTGACAGAAAAGCAAAGGTGTTCATTAGCATATGCTGTATATAAGTCATATACACAAAGGCAGATGCACAATGTAACAGAACAGATGTTAAAGTTGAGTGGGAGAGAAAGAGTTCCATATTCATTGCAAGGGAATGACCTAGACAGCCACTGTTTATCTCATCTCTGTATGTGGTTTATCTTTAAACTAATAAGCACCTTCTGGTAAAAATGCTTTCTGATGAACTTTTGAACTCATTTAAAGGACTGCTTTGAGTTGGAAAATGAGCACAAATCCAATAGACTATTGTGTTTCTATCTGGCACAATATTAATTTAAATTTAAATCTAATGAAAAACATCACTGCCTTCTAAGAAGAGAATCCAAATGTAATTTTGTCTACATGTGGTGAATAGTTCTTTGATCCTTTGTGTAAATTTAAAGAGATTTAAAAGAATAATTTTATGAACAAATTAAGATGTTGATGATAATGATAAAAATTTCAAAATTGAGCAATCAGATATAATGAAATTAATTATGTCACAGCTGTCTACTGAAACACTAGGAAGACATGAGAGACGGAACCAGTTAAAGAAGTATTCATATACAAACACCTTTTCCAGGAAGGGATTCACAATTTACAGACTTTTTTCCATACGAGTGAAGTATGTACTTCTAATACATCATAGAGAGCTCCAATTATTAAACAATAAGGATCTGTCAAACAGATTAAAATCAGCCAGCACCACTGTAAAGTAATAAAATCACTCATTAATACTATCTAAACCAAGAAAGCATACACTGAAAAAAAGTAAGATATAAAGTCAAAACATCATTAAATCATATAAGCAGCTATAGTATATCACCCTGCACCTCATAACTGGCAATCCACTGAAGCTAAGCAGGTGTGAGTCTGGCCAGCACCAAGATGGGAGACCTTCTGGGGAAAAACTAAGGTTGCTGCTGGAAGAGGTGTTAGTGGGAGCAGTAGGGGGTGCTTACTGTGCAGTCTGTGTGGGTCCTGATGTCCCAGTATAGTGATGGGGACAATATATCCCAATGAATACCCAAGTTGAAGATTTGCAAGCATTATACAGTACATTGTATACCCTTGATCGTCAAAATTTTAACAGCCACATCTCTACTTATACAACTGTTCCTGGAATTAAAGATTAAAGAGTCTTACCCTTGTACTACCCAAGCTGTGTTTGTGTCACTCAAGAGTATCCTGATGAGTGTAAACTTACCTCTTCTCTTCCTTGTTTAGATAATGTCAGATAAACAATACATTTATTTCTTCTAGGTAACAGTTCTTTTGTGCACATTGTAGTTGCCCAGATGTCCCAGGTAGAATGATTTCAAGCCTACCAGGATTGTTTGCAGGTACAGTAATAGCAATTAAGAAACCTTGTCTTTTTGTAGAATCAAATAGTCCGCTACTGGAAGTATACACCCATGATTATGGCATCAGTTCAAAGAATCCAAAAGGCATTGAGAACTTGGCATTTGAGAAATTAGCTCAATAAGTGAATTTCTGTTACATGTGGGATTGTGGGATGTGGTGCATGCTTACAGCAAACTATACAAATGTTCATTCTGCACATTCAAGGCCCCTCTAGACAATTCCTGATTACTCAGATGACATCTTGTATTTCCAGCAACCTTATTTACTGCATCTGTTGCAGAAAATGCCCAGGTATCTACAGTGTCAGGAACATGTCAGGACTGTGAGGATCAAACCCATAGATTCACATTTCTACTTTAACAGCCGTGATCATATTTATCTCTCCATCTGCGTTCTCATAAAGCGGTTTCGGAACTCCCATTGCAGAAAGACATCTGAAACCAAAATTATCCTGAAACTAGGATCAGACCTTCTAATCCTCTCTACTCACTTGCAAGGTTTGACTTCACACCACCTGAGAGTCAATACTGCTGCTCTCTTGCTCTCACCTCCTCTCCACTTCCAACTTTTGTTCCCTCATGCTTTATCAACTGCTGGTTTTCCTCTTTCCCTCACACCTGAAGAAGGCTCCACAACTGAAACATTGTGCCTTTTCTTTTTTTTTCCCAGCATGAAATAAACTTTTACTTGTTCCTAAGCATTCTGCTAGTTATGCTCTATATACAGTATAAATATACTGTAATTACAGTATACAGTACTGGAAATAATCATGGAAGTTAAAAAAGCTAAGTATAAAATGGTTTATACTGTTAGTACGTACAGTATAAAAGTATAAGATAAAATCCCATCTCATAGAAAATTTCAACAATCCAGTAGTCCTTTGTTGTTATATAATAAGCTTCACTATCTACAATAAGAAAATGTGTGCATGCTACTGTAGTGCAGTGAATTCTAAGGGTCCCTATGCTTAGCAAGTGAAGGCTACTCCATGTGACAGATTGGAGCTTGACTCCAAGTTTCAGCAGGAGTTATATAAGACTAACATAAGAAACTACAGCTATTGGCAATATACTGTACTGTAAGTGGCTGAAACGGAAAGCTCAAGGTGTCCAGAAGTTAAATACAGTACCTCAGGCTACATTCTCTGCATAACAGAAGAGGTCTTGCGAATATCCTAGCTGTAAAAGTGCAGGTGTCATTACTTCTAAAACAAAATATACGGTACACACATCAGCAACCAATTAAAACAATTTCTGCTGCAATTTTCAGCCTTTTTGTTTGGTTACCTCTTCTCAGGAAAGGGTTTTGGGCAGCTACATATCCATTTAAATGATCCACAGTCACTCTGTTGGTGTGACATCTTCTTATTGATATAATCATGAAATCCAGTCATAATCTGATATACAGTATTATTCATATAACATTCGGTCATGTTACTTGCATTTGAAATGTTTTTTGTTCTTTATTTTCACAATTATTTCCAATATTTTGAGTGTACATACAGTATACGCACACACAAATATGTACAACATTCCCAGGATTTTCTTTGCATGATGTAGACACATCATGACTGATGCAAACAAACACTGACAATTGATCAAGATTGTTAGTCACATAAGTTTAATGAGGCATTTATAAATTTTCCTACATTCATGAGTAAAACTGTACACCTTAAGCAAATCCTCAAATCCAAATCATGAAAATCAAATGGACTTAAACCAGAGCAAGCAATGTATAAATTGATACTTTTGGGTCCACACATCATAATGGACACAGAGAGCTCAGGCTATATTAACATTATGCTACACATTCATTTTTAAGATATTTAATACCTAGCAATTAAATTCACTATAACAGACACCTAGTAAGTGGCAGTTTAATATAGTATATATACACTACATATCATTTTTCACAAAAGGAAATGAGATCTTGTTTGATTAAAAAATATAAAATGCTACACAACATGTAATTATGGTGGAGATGACAGCAAGGCAATAATAATTTTGAGCAGCAATGAAATGGACAAGCAATGACTGCAAAGTACAGTTCTATTACTTTTTAGTCCAGCAAGTCAAGACAAATGGTCAACCACTAAACATATCAGATATAATTGGAATTCATGTAAATCTTGTAACAGTATCCCAGGCTGGGGGGGTTTTTACAAAAGCCTCCTACATCCTTAATATACTGTACTGTGCAATGGTCCTCACACAGTTATGCTGTGCTTGTGTCATTTAACACCAACCTGTAAAGGGGTAAGGTTAAATAGTTCAATGTAAGGCACGGCAAGAATTCAGAATGAATGTTTCATAACCCACTTCAATGTCACCAGTGGGAACATCTTGAAAAACAACGAGAAGGAGAGTTGAAAGCCACAGCAAAGCTTACATGTTCGTAGTGTGAACAGTGCCATCATCTGCTTTAATCTGAATGTCAATATGGTATGAGAAGAAAATTATTTTTTGATAAAGATTTGACAACTGAAGAAATAGATGTTTGAAAATACTACTAAAAATTCAGCTTGTGTAACTTTTTAACTCTTGTACCTTGTTTAATGTCATATACATCTTTTAACATTTCAGCAGTGATTGGCAGTGATTAGGCACTTCTGTCTCTTGGAACAGTTTTGCTATGTTATGAATTTCCTCTCTGTCCTTTAGTTCAAAATGCACTTAACTAATACTAATCTTTCAGTAAAGCTTCTTCTTGGCCATTTTGGTAGAGCTACAGTATATCATTAAAAAAAATGCAAATGTAATTGGTTGATGATTTTGCTGTAACCGACCTAGCAATATATTTTTATATGATTTTAACGACCATGTACATGTTCAATATGTTTACATCAACACTTCAAGGAGTACCAGTACCTACAGTGTAACATTGTACATATTTTAGAATTTTTATGCTTGTTTTTGTTGTAGACGTAGGTGAAGACAGTTTATATCAATTAGGAGATTAGTTAAATTGTTGTGATCTCATTTTCAAACTTCATGTGTCACCAAAACATACAGCTCTTACTCTGTTAATAGATTCAATAGAAATAAAAAAGTTTGTCACAAAAATGGCAAATAAAAGCAAAACACTGAAGGAATGAGAACAGTTCTGTTAGGGAGAACAGGTGAAGTAATGACACTCCCTTGGTACCAATTCACTGTATCTAGAAATGTCCTAGAAGCACTTCCCTTGCAGCACCACCTTCACATCAAGCTCTGCATCTATGTTTCATAACACAGTTACAGCACCCCAGTCTGCAAATACACAATTATGTACTTTGAACATTTAGCATTTTTAGAGTTCTGATACCAGCAAGACTTTTTTGAGACCTGAATGAAGTAAACCTTTTTACAACTTTAATTTTGTACAAACTCCAAATTGCTTTGAAGGGTTTTCCTATGGATTTTCTGTCAAAGCACACCTTTTATAAGAATTACATCCATCCCAGATAATTAGATCTTTACAAGTAGTTGATTATTTAAAAAAAACCCATAAATAATAATTTTCTGTTTGATGGCAGTACTTTTCTTTAAAATCTACAAGTTAGCTAAGGGAAAAAATAAAAACATAGAATATATATATGCAGGAATTGGAAAAATCTGATTAAGCAATTTTAAATTGAAATCCAAATCAGTAAAATTGCAGATTCTCAACCCCCATTATTTTCTCAGAAGCACAAAATGCTGCTTTATACTGTATGTACAGTAGTACATGCAGGTATTAGAAGGTTGCTGCTGAAAACTTTGATACATAGATGTTAACGTGGTGATTAGAGAACAGGAAATAAAAAGCAGGAAGACTATTCAGAGCTCATACAGTATGACTGTGCAAAGACACATTAGTTCAGATTTTCAGCTGAGAGGCTCATGAGAGATCCATAGGGTTTACTATTGTAAAATCACAGTCCTTGCTGTTGCTACTGTCATCATCAGGGCTGGAACCAGAAGTGCTGCCTGAAGCAGAGGCCATGGTCATCAAAGGGTCTTGGAAGACAGCTGAGGGAGGAGCCTCTTTCTCAGGTTTTGGGGTTACCTTTACCCCCTTTGGGAAAGAAGGAACCTTTGCTGTAGAGGCTGTGATGTCTTTCTTTTCTTCTGGATCTTGCTCAACATCATCATCTTGGGAAATTAAAATGTAATCATCTGAATTTCTTCCCTCAGAGTTTAAGGAAGATTCTGATGTAGCCTTAAAGAAACACAGAAAAGAGCACACCATTAAACCTGAAGCTAATGCAAAATCTTAAAAGTTAGAACAAAATAATTTGAAACCTAAAACAATTTGATGGGCAGGTTAACTTTACTTGTGGACTACGATACAGTGCATATAGAACATCTACAGACCCTTTCCAAAGTAACGCATTCTGTGTTCTAATAGCCTGAAATCAAGACACATTACTGTAAATCAGAATTTATTTGACCTTTATTTACATATTGTGTAACATACAAACACAAAAAAATTAATAAAAACAAATGCTCAAACATTTTGAAAAGTGATTATAAATGAAAATGGGTTGGATAAGTGTATTTACCCTTAGCAATGGCAATTGTAAATTAGCTCTGCTAAAACCATTTGCCGTCCAAATCATAAAACAATCAGTCCCTGTATGTAATCAGTCCCGTGTTCAATTCCAAATGTGTTCCCCTGTAGTGATTCTAATGATTTCAGAATAAAATCAGCTGCGTCTGCCTATGGATATAAAAAAGATTCCAAAGGCCTTAATTATCCCTAGCGACACCATCAAGACCATCATTAAGAAATAGAAGGCGAATGGTAACAGGCCTTTATGTAAAAAAACTTGTCAGTGTACATGTGTCACAACAATATCCCAAGCTCTGCACAAGTCTGGACTGTATGGGGGGGTGGCAAGAAAAAAACAATACTCACAAAAGCCCACATTGAGTCTCGTTTGAGGTATGCAAAAAAACTCTCTGGAGATTCTACAGCTACTGTATGTGGAACAAGTTTTGTGGTCTAATGAAGCCTGGATAGAACTTTCTGCTCTAAATACATAATGTTACATTTGGCAAAAACCCAATACAGCACGTCACCAACAGAACACCATCTCTCTAAAGCACGATGGAGGCAGCGTTCTGTTATAGGTGCGCTTCTCTGCAGCAGCGACTGGGGGACAGGTCAGGATTGAATGAATGTGGGATGAAGAAAAACAGATTCTTGAAGAAAACATCATGCCCTCTGCAAGGAAACTAAAACTGAGGATGTTTACATTCCACATGACAACAAGCCTCAGCACACAGCAAACACAACAGTGGAGTTGCTAAAGACCAATAAGGTAAACATCCTACAATAAATTGCCCAATATTCAACTTGCTGTAATGTTATACAATTTGTATGGTACATACTGTATAAGTATTACTATTAAAATCTTTTCTCTTTTTTATGCAATTTACAATCTCCTAATAAATAGTTTTACCAGGATAGTCCATCATTGACAAACAACAGCTACAGCTTTCTAGAACTGTAACTGAAAAACAGAAATGTAACATTTTAAAACTGAAAGTTTAAAGGACACTGACATGACATTGACAGGATAATGGGAGACTCATTCTAAAATAGATGCAAAGGGATTTGATATATGAGTCCTCCTGCTGTTTTGAATCAGCGGGATTGTTTTGGGTAGTAGTGAGGACAAATAAAGAAATGCAAATGGTGTGTTTTAGACTTTCAGACATTACCACCCCCACTGACTCAATACATTTCTCACCAGCTGACAAATAACCTGTTACTTTTCCTATAGACCAGTGGTTCTCAAACTTTTTGGACCAAGTACCACCCCTAATCCAAACAAAGCATCCACGTACCACCTACAAGTCATCATCTCATAGGAACCCCAGAAATTCTCAATGACCAACATGAGTGTGCGTGCACACACTCACACATACATATAATAAATATTATAATAATAAACTTTGATATAGCGCCTTTAAATGTGGCTTTCTCAAAGCGTTTTACAGAAAAAAACAGTAACAACAACAAATAAAAATAATTAAAAAGCAACATTTCAGTGAGAGGGGTGAGCCTGTTTAGTCGAGCAAGGCAGATGTGAATTCATTTTTCGAGCCTTGATACAATTCACAACAGAGTCTTAACAGATTTTAAATCGTCAGGCATTTTCTTGATGGCAAAGCTCTCGCGGTGAATGTTGCAATGCGTCCATTAATTTCTGGAGCAACCTCTTTAATTCGTGCAACTACACCGCTTGTCAGCTTGTCATCGCTCTAGCACCATCTGTACAAACTCCGACACATTTTATCCAGTCGATGCCATTCTCTTCGACAAATTAATTCAGAAGCTGAAATATGTGCTCTCCTGTAGTTCCTGTTGGTAGCGGCTTACATAACAGAAAGTCCTCATGGGACGTACCCTCAAACTCGTATCTAACGTAAACGAGTGAATTGGCCAAATTAACTACAGACTCAGCTTATTGCAGTGAAAAACATCTGCTCATCTTAATGCGCTCTATCAGCATACTTTTGATATAATTTCAATAATTCTATGAATGACCGTGTCTTTCAAGGGGGCAGCAGGTCGAGCTGTTTAGCAGCTTTTTCTCCACATAATACGTGTCAGCTCTTTTGCCAACGGTAAATAAGGTTCTTCAAAAATAGTGTGGAGCTAACCTGCAAGCTTGCATTTTTTCCCGTTTCCGTTTTTATTTCCGTATTTAGTTTTTATTTAATGCGCATGGGAGCGAAACGCAGAGACGCTCTGTGTATTTTTCTCAAATTAACTTAGTACAGTTCTTAAATATTTTGCTGTTATCTATCATGCTTTCCTGTGCTCACAAGATTACAAGCGTTAGTAGCACGTATTTCTAGGCATTCCTGTGTTTACAACATTGGCATTGTTCCAAAATCACACACATTCTCCTACCTCCCTATATGCTGGAGTTTTTTTTTAAATACAATTGGTCACTTCGTCCGTAGCACGCATTCCTATAGAGTGGTATAGAATTACAGAGTATCTCGTGTCCACTGAAGTATTAGCGCGCACTGTATTGCAGTACATAGGCTGTGTATTCGACACGTATTAAAATAGAAAATATGAAAACCGTTCCGATTTTTCAGCGCACACAACAAAGTTCTATGGATCATATGGCGTACCAGCTGGCGGTGCTCCGCGTACCACTGCTGGTACGCGTACCACAGTTTGAGAACCACTGCTATAGACTATCTGATTCCCTGCTGAACACTCATTTCCACAAACCTGTGACCATTAGTTTCTTTTCTTTTATGCCCCCACATAGTTGATTGCCAGTATTTATATTTAAAAGACTACACTGATTTAGCCATTTAGTTCCTGTATTGAACTGCATATGTTATACTGAGAGGAGTCCTAATGTCATGAACATGCTTAAGCCTATTCTCCCCACTGATAGCTGATGTGTGGTGAGCGTTCTGGCGCACTATGGCTGCCGTCGCATCATCCAGGTAGATGCTGCACATTGGTGGTGGTGGAGGGGAGTGGAGGGTTTTCAGAAAAGTGTATGTAAGTGTAAGGAATTATTATTATTATTATTATTATTATTATAACTATTGTTATAATAAATTATTATTATAGTTATTAAGCATTAAATAAATTGTAAAGAAACAAATGACAGAAGACAAACTAATATTTTGAAAGGTACTGAGAAGCATTAAAAACAATAAATTAATATTATATGTATTTTATTATTTTATAAATAAAGATAACACCACTAAGTAGCGTTAATGTTATTTATACCCTTCTGGTTTAATCTTTTGTTGTTTCTAAATGCCATTAGAAAGACACCATTCTTTCCCATAAAAGGTGGGAATGGGAGATACTGTACGGTAGTGAGGTACATTTGGCTTCACCTGTTGGCTTCTGAGAGAGAAGGGCCTTTCTCTGTTGGTACCCTTGTGTCCATTTCTGTCTCCACCCTTCTGAGTGCTGGAGCAGTAGTGGTCATCAGCAATTGTGATCTCTTCATTCTCCTCTGCCTCCAACTGGCTCTGGTTAAAGCGGAGGGATCCCTTCAAAATGTCTTTAATCTGCAAAAAAACAGTGTTTAATAACAATATTTGGTTTATGCAAAGCTAGACAGAAATATAGACTGATAAGGCAGAAATTGCAAATTGTTAATACCTTTAACATAATATACAAGAAAATATAAACGTTTGCCTAATTCTATATGCAATACCAGCCTATTTGAGGGCCACCAATCCAGGAATGTTCTGTCTTTCATTCTACTCTTAATTAAGTAACTGAGACAATTATTTACATGACTGGACCAAATTCATTATGTTCCCTAGTTGAAATCCGGAACGATTTCATTAAACAGACTTTGTAAAGCTAATGTAATGTGGCCCACCAGGGCTGGGGTAGAACTAGGTTCCCATCTCTGGTCTCTGTGGACCTCTGTGGCTTCAGGTTGTTATTTCCATTGCAGCTTAGCTGCAGCCTCAACTGAATTAATATTTTGCTTAATGAGGCCTTTTTTAAATTGATTTCTGCTTTAAAACATTTTGTTTTAAGTTGCCCGTGCAATTTTAAAGGTAACTTGATATACACCACACCACATTATACAGAGCTTACAAAAAATAAGACAAGAAACTTACTAATTCAATAAAAGATTCAATTCAGCTCAGCTTGAAGGAAAACTAAAAAATATGATGAATTCCTGAAGCGAACGACTGGGAAAAGCTGTATTAGAGGGAAACCACAGGGAACCATGTTTTCATCACATTTAATTACCTAATTAAATCTGACCACTTTACAGTATGAAATTATCAAATATTATTAAGCACAGGCTTAATAATAAACAGGCTTAAGGACACATTTCAAAAGTGAGAGTTTCAGAAGCACAGGCAGAGTCTGATTTATTAAATGTGTTTAGAATTCCTAAATGCAAAAGAAGAGAATCTACATCTTTGCAGGACAAAACCAACAGCAAAATATCAAAGGCAATGATAAGCAAAGGAAAAACTACTTTCATTGAATCTGTACTCTTCATCAGAACTAATCAACTCAAAGGACTTCATGACATATTCAGAATTCTCTATAGCTATTTTGTTTAATAGTGCTTGGGTAAACACAGCTGTAAGACCATTTTCTTTTTACAGATTCCTTTCATTATAAATGTTTTATGCTCTACTTAATCCTAAACTGCATTTCTCTGGGATTTACACAGTGCTGATGGACATCCTTTTGTTAGTGATGTGCTCTAAATTTACAGCACTTAAGATCGTATTTTTAGTCCGGGCACATCATGATATATATCATGGATCAGACATTAGCCTTTAGGCTGGAGAAACTGTCTGGAAAACAGATTAAGCAAAAACGTATTCCCACTGCTTAAATTTTTCATGCTCTTTTTGTCATGTCTGCCCTGGCTCCAGCATCATGGGGTGGACTGACATTACTGTGGCGACTGGCCACACTTCTACTCTCCTGCAAATGCCGGTGATCATGGACGCAGACAGAGCCTGATTACCTAAGCACAATTATGAGCTCCCCAGTCTTAGATGTTGCAGGCTACTTTTTTTCTGGTAGACTGTACGCGACACACTGGCAAAGAGTAGTTCAATAGTTTGTTTCTGAGCCTTGTTCAGTAATTCTTGTATTCCCTTGTTGCACACTCTCAAGTTCCTGGTTCCCTGGTTACTACCCCTGTTGTTCCTGTGTTCCTGAGTCCCTGTCTTTGTTCCTGTGAACCCACTGTAGAGCTTGTTGTGGATTCCTTACCTGGCTCCCCCTCAGCCAGGAATATTTAAAGTGTCTCTCTCCCTTGGACCCTGCCTTGCTTGACCTACAGTACACTCATGGATTCTCCACAGTGCTTTGGACAGTGTCTCATCTGACTTCTCTAGCTTTGACTCCATGCTGCACGACCACAAACTCCCTGCGGCCGCTTGCGTGCGCTTCCCAGCCCCAGTTTCTCCAGTCAGCATGCCAGAGCCTACTCTGATGTCCACCACTCCAGACCTTAATCAGGGGAAGAACCCAAGTGCAATGTGAATATTACAGTAGGCAGGGGATGTTAAACTGGGGGCAAGCTGTGAGTGGAGTGGGAGCTGGCACCAGATAGGGAGAGTGTGCATCGACACAGCAGTGTTGCGCACATACTGGGGCCAATTGGTGCTATAAGAAGAACACGGGAACTTATGAACAGGTCTAACAACTGGGGAACCAGGAACTTTGGAGTACATAACAAGGGAACACTGGAATTAGAGAACAAGGCTCAGAAACGAACTATGCCAGAGTACTGGGTGCAGTCTGACTTGCATTAAGAAGCCTGCACCATTTAAGGTATGAGGTGCTAATAATCAGGCACAAGTTGCCAGGCCTTCTGTCTCATTATGCGACCATGGTAACCGGCATTGTCAGGACAATGGAAGTGTGGGTGGTTACTAGGGAAACATCAGTCTGCCCCACGGTGCTGAATCCAGCGCAGAGACGACACTTACAACTTGATTTAAAAAAAAAAAACTTTTTTATGATTAAATTACAGTCACTAGCATGGACCAATAGTAAATCTCAGTGTACGAATGCTGTTAAAAGAGATGAAAGCTCTTTAGTCTGTGAGAGTCTTTAGGTAGTGCCTAAAGCGTGCACCACACTAGACTTGAAATCATGGATGTGTATAAATATAACCATATTTGGTTATAGTCATACAACCAAATTAATATAAGTGATTAATGGTGAATCCTTTTCCATGAATTTCCAATAAACAATGAGATTTTCCTAGCATTACAAGCAATGAGTCTTACAAGCTATTCTAATTAAAAACATGTAAATTACAACAAGGCAAAAAGGTCTGGAACACTACTACAATCGAGAACTAAAACTACAGCCTAAAATACTACCCAGTCAGGTCTAAACTGTGACAACAAAAGGAACTACATATTCTGTCTTAAAAAACAAGAAAAATGACAATGGTACCTGAACTGCGCAGACCTACCCTAAATCTTTTGTTCTTTGCCTTTCATTGCTATTAGTATTTCAATATCAATTGAGGAAAATGTTCTGGCACAGCCAAAGTTTTAAAGGAATACTTCTGCTTTAATTCATTGTATTTAATTTGTCTGCTTATATTGTGGATTACAACTGTTTTATAACCTACTAACTAAATCCACTGACATTTGTATCTAATCAAGATTATATGTAATATCAGAAACAAGAGTACAAGAACAAATTTTTACTTTACTACAGTGATAAAACTTAAATTTCACAGATATCTAATTCTGATGTTCAATAAAAAATGACAGTTAAAGTGTATGACTTAAAAACTCAGTTTGTTTTTGCTGTTGATTTGCCATGATGACTTCATTAGGAATCTGTATAAACAGATATTAAAATTCACTGCTCATTGTGAATGAAAAATTAAATATATTATTCTGCCCCCCTTGAATCATGAATACTGCCTGGTTACTTTTGGCATGATTTAAGGTTGCCTCTCCGTGAAAGGAGCTGCATGGACAATTAGATGTTCTGCTTTAACAATCAGCAGATTAATCCAGAGAAACCAGCTTCAAAGACAGTCCTAAAAGGAAGAAGGTTACCACACTAGCCCAGGAGTATCACATCTGGCTAATTAATCAGCTTAATCGCCTCCTAACTGCAGTGGCTAAAGAATAAGTAATTCCAGAAATAAATAAACTCCTTATGCCAGGGACTTGTGCAATATATTTATATTCATAATGTGCAATACAACTTTTTGTATACTGTTCTGTTTTGTTCTTTGTATATTCTGGACTGTGAGCAACTCTTCTTAGTGCACTTCTCACTGACTGTACTGATTGTATTGTATGTATTGTACTGTTGTATTATTGTATCATTTCGTTACACTGTTGCTGTGTTGTCTGTGTTAAGCTGCTGTTGCACTGCAATTTCCCTCACGGGATCAATAAAGTATCTATCTTATCAGCAGAATGCCTGGACCACCACCTGTATGAAAATGGCTCAGAAGCCATTCAAAGGAGAATCTGCCAGCTGAGATGATGAAATTATGATTTTCTGCAGACTCAGAAGACCTGAGGTGCAGCAGTCAGAGAGGGGTGGAGTGTTTAACTGAACAATGAATGCCATTTTGTCCTTCACAGATCACTCACAATGTCTGTGATGTTGTCTTCAAGGCTCTGAAAAAATTGTGACAGGCCATCTTTGAGAGATAGCTGCAACTGCAATGGAAAATCTGCAGAACATTCTTGAGCTTTCTGCCCAGAAACTGGTCTGTCTGCTAATGCTGACTGTGTTAATACTTGTGAATGTAATATCTCATAACTTTGTAATACTGTATCTTAATTTTGACAGTGGATCATGCTTTGTACTGAAAACATATAATGATATCCTGACCTACTGTATGTTTTTGTTGAAATGCTCTGTGATTCATATCTTGATCTTAGAGTCAGGTTTCTTTTGTGGCTAAACATGTGACATGGCTGTGATATGACCATAATATCATTGATTTAGAGCAGCAGGAAACAAATTCATTATCTCAATAAAGAGATTTATCTAGAACCTTGTATTTGGCCTAAAATATCTTTTTTATGTAAAAAAAGTTCCCCCTGTCCTTGTTTGACATTTGAAATATGACAAAAAATGAATATCAAAAGCCCTAAAATGAGTTCTGTATTATTACTTGTATAATGGTTGTTGTCATTTTATAAACCTAAAAATGTCTGCTTCCAAGAATCCTAATTCAAACATGTTTGAGAGTCTTTTTGCACTAATGCAGTTTGTATTGCCCAGTGTGATGCAGTATACTTACAGAATCTTTTAAATTAGAAACAGTGTACGGAAATCTAATAAAGGTCTGAAACCTCCTGAGGCCAATAAAAGAAATGCAATAATTCAAGACCTCTGTTTCTCTTCCCAGATACAGTGCTATTGGCTGTTATCTATTTGCATGTGGCTTTCTCTTTTAACTAATTAATACATCCATTTATGAAATACCAGCTTAGCTACTTAAATTTTCTTCCTCAGTAACTTCATGTCCTGAAACAGTCCTGAGTTTCACTTTTAGTTCTTTAAAGGAATGTTTTCAAGGACACTTGAGATTGGGGTACTCCTCATCGCTTACAGTGCCAAGTAAAAAATTGTGATCCATCAGTATAATTACAGGAATTATGTGAAATAATCCCTATTTAATTTAGCACAATTAATTGGATAACAAGTAAACAAGTATTGAGTTTGGGTATCCCAGTTCCATATAATGGTCAGACACTTTGTGAGTTTGGTCTTCTTCATACAGGTAAGTGGAAACATGTAATGGCACAATGAAAATACATTTTTTGCCAGCAGCCAAAACACTCTGCAACTCCTAACTGGCAACCCACTGAACCCTTGATGGGGACACTATACTGTAAACAGGCGCCGTCCTTCGGATGGGAGGTAAAACCGAGGTCCGCTTCTCGAAAATAGTAGGGGTGTAACCCCAGCATCCTAGCCAAATTTCTCATTGGCCCTTACAAAGTATGGCCTCTTAATAATCCCTATCTATGAATTGGCTTCATTAGTCTGCTCTCCTCCCCACTGACAGCTGATCTTTGGTGAGCGTTCTGGCACACTATGGGTGCCTTCGCATCATCCAGATGGGGCTGCACATCGGTGGTGGTAGAGGGGAGTCCCCATTACCTGTAAAGCTCTTTGAGTGGAGTGTCCAAAAAAGCACTATATAAGTGTAAGCAATTTTTATTATTTCAGATGTCCTGAGAAAAAGAGTAGCTAATGCTCATCATCTGGAGGGGATAGAAAATTAATTCAAAATATTTGAGTGACTCTACCCAGGTGTGTGCATCCTGTCAATATTTCCTCAAGAGCAACCCGAAAAATCAACTAGGAAGTCATGAACAACAAGGAAAATCTATTCCTCTCTAAAAAGTACACTGCCAAACACAGGGATGTGAAGCAATGACGTAGGACTACTTCACTACTGTACTTAAGTATATTCTTTCAAAACCTGTACTTTACTGAAGTAGTTCAAGTACGTAGTTGCGTCAGCATGCGTAGGCTGCAAAGGAACAAGTAAAGGTTTATTCTATGCTGAAAAGAGAAGAAAGGAAACACAACGTTTCGGCTGTGGAGCCTTCTTCCTCATACCCAAAGAAGGCTCCCTAGCCGAAACGTTGTGTTTCCTTTCTTCTCTTAAAGTAAAATTAGTTATATTTAACTAAAAATGTAGTCTGTGAACTTTCTTAGGGTGCTTTGCATTTAGAGAACATAAAGGAGGAGCATAGATAAATTCAAAAATTACATATACATCTAAAACATATACAGTTATAAAAAACAGTAAGAATATATACCTTTATATAATACATAGCAATAATTTTACTAGAAAGTTAACATTCTGTATGGTGCATTTATGTGAAAGTTAGGGAATTTATGTCCACAGTCCGTAATATACCCCTGTTTATTAATGCAGTGAGTAAGACTGGTGGAAGTCTCAGCCTACACCAACTCACCAACAAATTTAAAGAAACATGGAGGTTGTGCAATTTGTTCTTTAGCTAGTTTGTTTAATTTAAACAGCTAGCAATATTTTGAAAGATGCAATTAATTTAAATCTGTTTTATACCAGTTTTGAATAAAAACATAAAACTACCTCAGCTGATTAGTAGAGGTGTGTAGTTTAGGATAATTAATGTAAGGAAAAGTGCAGGTCTAGACAATGAGTGTGAAAGAGTTCCTACAATCTTTATGTACAGTTATGTGACATTTTTAACTTGCATTTTTAGATTTAGATTATTTTAACTAAGCTATTTCAACAAAGAGAGAACAATTTTTATACTTTGTATAAATTATGCACTGAAAGTATCTTAACATACTTTCTCACTTGTTGGTTTATTTTATTAATTATAACAGGCTGGGAAAATTAGTGAAACTAGGTAAATAAAGTCATGGTAATATCAGAAAGGACAGCTGCTTTTTACTTTCTGGTGATACTTTTGTACTTTTACTTGAGTACAGTTTTCTCAAATAATTAATAATAATAATTGCTTACACTTATATAGCGCTTTTCTGGACACTCCACTCAAAGTGTTTTACAGGTAATGGGGATCCCCTCCACCACCACCAAAGTGCAGCATTCACCTGGATGGTGCGACAGCAGCCATAGTGCACCAGAACGCTCACCACACATCAGCTATCAGTGGGGAGGAGAGCAGAGTAATGAAGCCAGTTCATAGATGGGGATTATTAGGAGGCCAATGGGAAATTTGGCCAGGATGCAAGGGTTACTCCCCTGCTCTTTTCAAGAAACACCCTGGGATTTTTAATGACCACAGAGAGTCAGGACCTCAGTTTTATGTCTCATCCGAAGGATGGCGCCTGTTTACAGTAGTGTCCCCATCACTATACTGGGGCATTAGGACCCCCATGGACCGCAGGGTGAGCACCCCCTGCTGGCCCTGAAATTGAACCTTTTACTGAATTACTTATTTTTGGAAGAAAAAGTACTTTTACTCTGGTAACATATTTGAGTATTTTTGCACCCCTGGCAAAACAGCACTAGTTTGCCACAGAGCACCTTCACAGACCTTACACTTATCCACAAAGTATATTGGAAGAATGTTCTCTAGATAGATGTGTCACAATTATATACTTTTTTGCAACAGTGAGAAATTATTTGAATGGCAACTCATTGCCTTCCCAACAGAAGATCATCATCCTGACTGTCAAACATGATGGGAGTATCATGGCAAGACCGCTTTGCTGTCTTATGACCTAGACAGACTGCTATCATTGACCGATTTCATCAGAAAATTGTGGAAGAGAGTGTCAGACAAAACCTAAACACTCTTAAAATACAGGCAATGCTACAACAGAATAGCTGAAGAAGAAATTTTGCATTGAAATGTTATGGCAGGACCTGAAGCAAGTTGTGTGTGCAAGGAAACCCTCAATTGTAAGAGACCTAAAGCAGTTCTATAAGGCAGAATGGGCCAAAATTCATAAAAGCCAATGCGAGAGACTGACAAACAGCTACGTTTAGTTGTATGAACAACTAATGTATAGTTGAAGTAATTGCTGCTTAAAGAGGAGCCACCAATGAATCTAAGGATTTACGTACTGTACGTATTCACAAAAGGATATCTACCATTGGATCAATTATTTAAATAATCTGTATTATAATATAATACTATATATATTATGTATTTTATTATAAGTGTAATCAGGATCATCATCTTTAATTAATACTTTAATGAAGATCCAATTATGTTTTAGATGTACATTATACAAAAGTATAGACTAACCTGGGTAACCAGTGTTCTTCTCTCAGCATACTAAGATATAGGTAAAGATATATTCCATGCTAAAAAGAAAAGACACCTGAAGAAGGCTCCACAGCCGAAACGTTGTGTCTCTTTTCTTTTCAGCATGGAATAAACCTTTACAGGATCCTTCGCAGCCTATGCGAATGCTGACATGGCTACCTACCTAATATACTGAAGAAAGATAAGATGTGAAAAGGGGGTTAACTTGTAACTTGTTATTCTTGTAACACAATAAATTCAATGCTTAGGCACCTTTGAGTTATGGTGGGATGGGAGTTAATTGACATGAAATTCCAAGTGCAAGATAAAGACTCCAACTAAGGAAAGATAAAACGGACCATCAAAAGTGTTCAAGGTCTTGGGAATGCCCAAACATAGGGGCCCCCCATTACTAAATTATTACTAATTTGCGTCAGAAGCGGTTGAAATTTGCTATATAAACTGGAAGTTTTGTACCTATATTTCGAACAATACTTTGGTCTTAATGTGCCTTGCATGCAATAACTCAGTTACTCAAACTTCATCGTGGGTTCTAGTACTTATTTGTCTGTTACTACTATACCAGTAACAAGACACATTCTGTTCTAATTTTAATCAGGTGTGAGAAAGACAAAGGCAGTAGGCAAAGGTAATGTAGCGGGAGAACAAAGGCTGGGAGAGAGGAGGAGCGAGAGGCGGGAGCAGGGGACAGAAAGAGAGGCCAATGAAGAGGTGTGAAGTCAGAATAGGTGGAGAGAGGTGTGAGATGAAACTTCCAATGGAGAAAATTTAGAAGAAAAGTAGTCTGTCGCTAAGAGAAGAGGGAAGGTGTGGTCCTGGCTGCATGTAATGTAAGCAATGACCACTTTCATCATATTTTATCACTATATGTCATGACTTTTTTTGTCCCCAAACCTAATGCGTATTGGGGACTCCCGTTACTACTGTGTCAGAATTAGCCCTTTTCACCTTATTTACCTGTTTAAGTCCAGCAAGGGAGACTAGGACCTCATCTTCTTTTTCCAGATTCTCTTGCAAAATGACTTCTTGGATTTTGCCTGAGAATATAAAAAAAAAAACATTTTTCAAAGTATACAATATTTTAAATTAAAATCTATTAAAGAATAAAAAGACATAAACATACTATCATTTAGAAAGTTTCAAAACGGTAAGCAATTTTCAAAAAAGAACACATGCAAGTCACTAGAATAAAGTGGGACATATGGGACATCAGCCAATGAAAATCATTTCAATTTAGAAGAAAATAATATCTAAGATTTTTTTAAAACGAGAACATCTCCCTGTTGCATTATAGAAAGCTATATGTAATGATCATTAAATAAGCCACACCATATTTGTGTTGTAAAAAAAACTATTTAAAAACTTTATTTAGCTTCCATTTTTTTTCTGGCAACAGTAACAATATTCTTTTCTGTCTCTCTTGGCCTAATACCCTTTTTATGTATTTGGAATTTACTGTACTCCATTTTTAATTGTAGTTCTTTTTAAACCATTTTATAAAGTCCTTTCATTTTCCAATACAAAGCATTTTGTTAGATAACAGAAAAGCATAATAACACCAATTTCTTCTGTGTCTTTCCAAACTATACAGAATTTTGCAGTTGTATGTTAAAAACCAAATCAATTTAGTTCATACTTGTGTTAGGAGCATGGTCACAGAAATTACAGCAATATAAACAAGAAGTTAATACTTCAGTTCATATAAGATCTCTTTAAAACAGCCTCTTCTTACACTCCTTTGGGGCTCTGATTATATAATTGATAGCTAACCTTTAGTACCTATCTGTACAGCTGGGCATGCAGGGGTTATGACTCCAGAGGACTAAACACTCAATATCGCTAGTGTCACATTGCTTCTATCCTTTCATAAAGCATATTTTAGGGAAGAGTCTATGGAAAATTAAGGTAATCTAATCTTCAAGCCCACCAGGGCAGCAGAGCTTGATGCCAAAAACACGGAAGAGACAAAGTAAGAAGCTAAAAAAAATCCCATGTGCCAGAAGTTGTCTTCATATACCTACCGAACTGATACTGAAGGAAAATTAAACAGCTGCTACAGAACAGCAATGCAGAACAGATATAGAACAGAAATCCACTCCTGCTGTGAACTAGTGACCTGAATTGTAGTAACCTTGAACAACACATGAAGTCCTGAGTTAGGAAGGCTTTTATAGGCCTTATCCATATGGTGATTTTCTATTCTTTCCCATTTTGTGACACTGCAAAATGATGCATACACATTTTAAAATTTAACATTTTATTTTAAATATGAATTCTCAAACTGAACAGGTCTTAAGGGTAATATAAGTTGGAGTAAACTCTAGAAAATTAGAAATGTAGATTGCAAAGGTATTCAGACTTGTAAAGTCAATATTTGGTGTAAACACTTTTGGCAGTAATTGCAACTGCAAGTCTTTTTGGGTAAGTCTCTACCAACTTAACACACAGACAGGTGCGATATTCCCCATTTTTCTTGGTAGATGTGCTCAAGCTCTCTCAAGTTGTTTGAGGACAGTCGTTTTCATGTCTTTCCACTAATTATCAATAGGATTCAAGTCAAGACTTGAATCGCGGATATTCACGGTTATAATCTTAAACCACCCCACTGGATCTTTGGCCTCGTGAGTTAGAACACTGCCCTGACTACACTGAACACTGGAAAAGTGAGTTTTTTTATCCCAGTTTTAGGTTTGAAGCAGGTTTTCCTCTATGCTTAACACTTAACTCCATTTATGTTCTCATAAGCATTGACAAGCTTCTCAGTCTCTGCTGATGAGATGCAGAACTAAATCATAATGCTGCCACCACCATGTTTAACAGTACGAATGGTGGTGGCTGAATAAAGCACCAAACATGCCTTTATATATCTGTATATACTGTACAGTACATTGTGTAATGTTATATGTTGAGAATATCACATGTGGGGTTTACAATTTTGAGCTGGTTCTTAACTTACCAATGTGTAGGTTCATCATCTTAGCACAGTACTTGCACATAGCTTCTAAGTCATTAAGCTGCCCTTGAAGGAATGAGATCTGGGCTTCCAAGTCCTCTTCCTGAAACAAAGAAAATAAAGGATCTGACTGCCAAGACATGTTCCAAACATTAAATTATAGCACAAAGAACTGAAAGACTCTTCAATACACTGTAGGTGACAGACTCTATAAATCAATGAAAATAAGTATAAACTGTGTAGACTCAATGTGACTAATACTTATGTTATTTTGTACTATTGTAGTAAAGATCTTTATCTAAGAGGTCAGAGGCCAAAAGTGTCACTCAATTCGTTTAATTTATTTACTGCTTTATGCCAGGCAAATTTTAGTTTGCAGATTTCTCAGATAGAAACTGCAGAGTTCAGGGTCTGTGGTTTATCAAGTTACACAACATTTAATACAGACCCTTTCGAGGCCCGAGTTTTCTTGATTGATTTTATGGATCCAGAACATTCTTATGAAAAAGCTTTAAGAACTATGCCTAGTCCTTCACAGTAATTACCCTGTCCAAAAAAGATTTTCCGAAGAATCTCCAAAGCAATGAAAACTCAGATAAAATCAAATCTTCCTCATTTCTCTCTTTGGCTGCCGCCCCTCTCACCAGTTTTTCATTTTTATATTCTTCTTATTTATTGTTGTATTCCTCTTATTTATTGTTATTGTCATCCTGTAAAGCGCTTTGAGAAGCCACCTTTAAAGACACTATATAAAATAAAGTTTATTATTATTATATTATCTCTTGCAGTAAATGCCCACCCATCTACATTGGAAAAACAGAAAGGAGATTTGGAGACCGCTTCAGAGAACATGTTAGGGCTGTGAAGATTAAAGATCTCTACAAGCCCATTGTTTCTCATTTCACCTCGGACAGCCATGACCACTCTAATCTCTCCGTCTGTGTTCTCAAAGACAGTTTTCCGAACTCATACATCAGAAAGACTACAGAAACCAAAATTATCCTGCAGCTAGGATCACACCTTCCCCCTTCTCTCAACGGAAGACTACTTTTCTTCTAAATTCTCTCTTTTCATTGTAGGTTTCATTTCACACCTCTCTTCACCTATCCTGACTTCACACCTCTTGATTGGCCTCTCTTTCTGTCCCCTGCTCCCGCCTCTCGCTCCTCCTCTCTCCCAGCTTTTGTTCTCCTGCTAAATTACCTTTGCTTACTGCCCTGTCTTTCTCACACCTGAAGAAGGCTCCACGGCCGAAACGTTGTGTTTTCTTTCTTCTCTTTTCAGCATGGAATAAACCTATTATTTGTTCCTTTGCAGCCTACGCATGCTGACGCAGCTACCCACCTGAACTTAATTAATAAATTAATAAATGTACATCCAGATGAGATGAAAGTACCATTCATCTAGGAGGCACAAAATATCTAAATATAATCCAAGAACTCTGATTAAAAGAGATCTTAAACTCAATATATCTTCGATAATTCTTAAATGCATACTTGAAACCTAAATTCACCAGTCTTCCTTCTCTAATAGAGCCATTTAAGGAAGATGAGCATAATATAAATTATGAACACAATTTAATCTTTGAAATGATCATGTTCAGCAGGAAATTTCATGCATGAACTATGATATAGAAAATAACATACCAATTTAGCACATACATTGTCATTTTTGGTACAGTATATTAGAGAACGTTTTCCTTAAACATTACCCAGAGGATAAATCTAACCTTTAACCTGTTTTATTTGAAATCCTCAGCTAATTTTGCAGATAGCAAAATGTATGTGTACTGCTGGCTGGACAATTAATGACTGAAAAATATCTGTCTGAATCAGTGAGTGAATAGGACGTAGAAGTTTAATATTTAATATTTATAATATTTTATTATTTTTTCTTTTTAAATCCTGTCCATTCATTTACAGAATTGAACTTTTCACACCTCTCCCCCTGATCCCCCTTCCTGTGCATATTCTTTCTCACCAGTGCACCCATTCTCACTCAACTCTGCCCTTTGTTCTCCTGTGCTTTATATCCTTGTCATTTTACACCTCAAGAAGGCTTAACATACAGCAGGCTGTGTTTCTCCTTTTTGTTTTTCAGTGTGGAATTAACTTTTAATTGTTCCTTTGAAGCCAATGCACACTGATGGTGCTCCTCACTCAATTTCGTAATTTGAGCAGTTATGTACATATTTAGCATGACAATTACCCAATTTCCGCATTTAATTGCAGAACTCTGACAAAGGCATGTCCCTAACTTCTGAAGATATTTGAATACATGTATCCTGTATTAAAATTCTTGAAAACATACAAAATATTTACAATCTAATAAAGCATTGCTTCTTAGGTATGTGCATAATTATCTTTTCATATGGACTGAAAAGATTTATCATATACAGTAACAATTTTAATAAGACTCTTTTCTTTAACTGTTTTCTAGTAAAACTTGTAAAGTTTTCTACTGGTAAAGCCTCTTGTTTTGAGAATACCTTTTCATTACATCAAGATGAACTGTCATTAGAAAGTGGGAAAGACCAATATATAGGGAAAGACCTACAGTATATTCACAGCAGAAACTGGAAGGGTAGATGCCTGCTTTCTTACCTAGTTTGTCAGAGCACCTACTAAAGGAAATGCTTGCAGATATCTTGTGTTCAAAAATAAAGTGAAGCAAACAAAGGTGAGAGAACCATTAGAGAACTGTAATCAAATAAATGCGCTCTATAAGGAAGCAGACTTTCAAGGAATGAGACAGTCTAAGGCAAGTTAAACGGTATTATGAAAATGGTAAAAAATGAATGGTAACAGTATAAAGAGATTCTACTTGAAGCACAGATGAAATTGATCCCAATAGTGAACAAATAAGCTGAAAACGGTATCCCAAACAGTTCAACAAATCAATAAAGAAAAGTACAAAGGAAAAGAGTACTTTTTAACAATTTAATGATGAAAAACAAGAAGAAGTTCAGGTGGGTAGCTGCATCAGCATGCGTAGGCTGCAAAGGAACAAGTAACACAATGTTTCAGCCGTGGAGCCTTATTCAGGTGTCACCTGAAGACACCTGACACCTGAAGAAGGCTCCATGTCCGAAACATTGTGTTATCTTTCTTTTTTCAGCATGGAATAAACCTATAACTTGTTCCAAAAACAAGAAGATAGTGTTTCAGAAAAAGTGTATAATGAATCAAAATCACATGTAGAGTAAAAATTACCATTAGAAAGGAGAGAAATTGAAAGGTATATTGCAATTGAGGCACAAAACAAATAAGTTCTTTCAAATACCACAACAATAAAAAAACACTGAGGATGAAATAACATGGGAAAAAAAAGAAAAAAAAAAACTCTTGACAATGAAAGCCAAATGGCCAATGTACTAAATTAGTATTTCATTTTGGATTTTCACTAAGGAATATGTTCAAAATATGCATTAGGTAGTAGAATGACAAAGTTCTGTATTAAATAGAATTAGCACAGACAAGGGATATGTGTTTTCAGAATAGAGGCACTTAAGATACCCCAAGGCCTGATGGAAGCTTACCAAATGTACTCAAGAAAAAAAAAAGAGATGTTATTCAGAAGCCATGAACACAAATCTAACAACAGCTGCTTAAGACAGGGTTAGTACCCAAGGACTGGAGAATTGCTAAGGTAGAATCCATCCATTAAAAGGTGAGAAAAATTAACCAAGTAATTATATGCCAATAAGCCCTACTTCTATTAACTGCAACGTTATGAAAACAGAACTAGATTATTAACTATATGGAAATAATATCCTAGGAAATAGTCAAAATGGATTAAGAAAAGGTAGTTTGTGCCTAAACAGCTTGTTACCAACCAACTCTGAACCATACTGGATACACAAAGGCCATATCATACTGTATGGTGTATTTAGATTTTCTAAAGGCTTGTGGGAGACATTCAGGGAAACAATTGTATGGATTGAAAACAGGTTACTGTATAGAAAAATAAAAAAAGGGTAAAGATTGGAACTGAATGCAATACTTGAGATGATGTAAATTGTGGAGTACCACAAGGACCTGTACTAAGACCACTACTCTTCTTAATTTAATATAAATGATTTACATTCTGGTATAGTTGAAAAACTAAACCAGTTTGCTGATGATACTCAATTAGGAAGATTAGCAAACTCAATAGAAAAAATGGCAGATGACATTTGATGTAGAAAAGTGCAAGATTTGCATGCAGGTAGAAAAAAACACAAACTATACATAAAATGGGAAATGCTGAATGTTACGTCCCCGAGTGTGTCCATGTTTTTGTTTTTTTCCGCTTCGTGTATTCAGGGACGATTGTAATGATGGACCATTCCATATAACATCATCATCAATCAGCTTCTCGACCAATCAGAACTAAACTTCTTCAGTATTTAACTTGGAGGTTTTCTGAATGAGGGGGCCTATAGCTTGTCATCGGTTCTGCTCGGCTCAGCTGGATTTCTTTTCGCTTTCAATTTGCTTTGGCTTCGCTTCTCTTCGTTTTCGTTCGTTTCACTTTGTACGTATTTCCGTATTGCTTCGGATTTGTTTCGTCTTCTTGTACTTTCGTTTGTTTGTATTATCCTGTATTTCACCATTACCTTGCCCAAACGTGTTAAATCAACCTCTGTGCTCTTTTGTACCCAATTCCTAGTGTCTACTCTTGATTACTCTTATTTGTATTTGTAGTTCACTTGTACATTTTTGTGAACTTTTGTGTAAAGGATTAGTTAAAGTTGTCGGATATATTCTGGACACGTAGTTGGTCTTTGTATTAGAAACACTAGTTTAGGACGGGTGAGTGCCTTTTGTCTTGTATGGTTTTGGGTAGTGAAGGTTAGGTAAGACGTTAGAAGATGCCAAAGACCAAGTGTTGCGGGTTTTTGTTTTTGGAAGTTAGGTCAGCTTCCCCTCATTTTACTAGCCAGCTCCATTTTCCTTATTTTCTTTCCTTTGGCATCGCTCAAGTTCCTTTTCCCTGTGTGTTTGTGTCCTGTTTACATACCAGCTACTTATTCACTTTAAAATAAATCACTTTTGCTCCAAACTTGTTGTCACGCTTCCTAAGTCCCTAACCAGAAACCTACCTGCATCCAAATCCATCCTAAATGTTACGCCCCTTTACCCCTAGACACTTGGGGTTGTAACACTGAACTAGAACATGCTATTTATGAAAAAAGTGTTTATGTGAGGAACGTGTGGAAGCCAACAAAAAGACAAACAAAGTGATAGGATATACAGTACAGTTAAAAGTAAAGAATTTAAATCATGGGATATTATGTCAAAATTGTAGGCTGCACTAAGGCCTCATTTAGAATACTGTTTGCAATTTAGGTAATCAAGTTATAGAAAATAGTCTTGTGGGAAAAAGGTACAGATGCCATTCAGTTTCTCCGGCATGTTTGGTGATAGCAGCTAAAGGACCAAAGGATCTTATTAATCTTATACAACATTTAATCTAAAAAAGAGCTTCTTGTTCTCTTTTCAAATACATTACACAGTTTCATTCCTCAACCTTCACTATGATCTTTAGGAAACATTAAAAACTAACAAACTTATTTTCAACATGACACTATTAACATGCATTTATTAATAATCATGCTATGATAGGCTTAAGAGTGCCTTGATATTATTTTAGTTGCAGTCTTTGATCTTCAAGTATCTCATTAAAGAAATATAAAGAATACTTAGCAAAACCCTTATTTTTTACAGTATCTAAAAATATAAAGGAATAAAATACAACGAACGACTTGAACAGTTATATATTCATTACCACAAGATTTTACATTTCTATCTTAATTAAACTCAAGAGTAAGGTGATACTAATGAGATGGGTGCGTGCAATGTTCCTCAGCTGGAATAAATTAAGCTTTTGATTTGTTTTACAGATAATAATACAAAGAATGAATAACACATGTTGTCATTCACTCAATGAACATCAGGACCTAAGGACCACTTCTCCCAGGACCACTACTTTGGGAGGCTTGCATGTGATTGTAGTCCCACAAATATCATTACAAATCTAAAGTACAGTAGTTCAAGTAGGTATCTGCGTCAGCATGCATTGGCTGCAAAGGAACAAGTAAAGGTTTATTCCATGCTGAAAAGAGGAGAAAAGAGACTCAACGTTTTGGCTGTGAAGCCTTTTTCGTGAGCCTTCAGTATGGAATAAACCTTTACTTGTTTCATTACAAATCTGTTAATCAATGAAGTGGATTGAGTTTTCTGATTGTGAATACTGTATATAATCAGAAAAGACAGAATGAGGCTTTAGAAGGAAAGTCATGATTATTGTCCTCAAGTTTAAAGTTATTCATTTTATTATCTGGCTAATAAATGCTGAATTAACTGGAAAAATAATCATAATAACAATCACATGGCATGTATCTAAATTTATAACTACTAACAATATTCAACTTCAGGAATATTGTGAAAACTTCTTTAATTTAAAAGTAATAAGTTATTTTAATACTTGGTAGTTGTTAAATAAAGGCCAAGAATAAATTAATGATAATATGTTTCTCCTACCCATATCTGTCTTGGAATTGTACATACTGTAGTAATTTTCTCAGCACACAAACTAAGAGGTAAAACTGTTACGTTAACACCATAAACAGCTTCTTCTTCCATCACACATGTTTAGTACTATCCGAATACGAGTATTAATGAGACTTTCACTTAGTGCTATAAAATAGCTTTGCATTTAGTAAGACATTAATATTTCCAATCAACTATTAGCAGCCTAGAAAAAGGTCAAATGTTTTCTCTGGTCAGGAGTAGAGACAAGAAAAATACAGCACTTTTGATCCAACTTACAGAATCCTTTTTGCCCATGGTTTTGCTATGTGAGCGAGAACGGGAGATATTAAAGAAAGAATCCTTTTTTGTAGCTGACAAGGGAGGTGAAGCAGTATGGTCTCGTCCCCCAGGAAGACTCTCAATGCTTGGAGATGAGCTGACATTCTTGGAGCTTTGACCTTAAAGAGTGTAAAAACACACAAATTTACAAAGATGCTGAAGCATTGTGATAAACATTAAATCCTTTCCTATACTGTAGAAAGCTATTGGTTTTTTTCTCTCAATTTGCTTGTAACTGCTTTTTACACCCAAGTCATAGACTACTCTAAAGATTTATGAACACAACATTTAAGCTGTGGGAAAACAAAACTTTAACAAAGTGTTATATTGTACAAGATTCACCAAATCTTTCCTGAAGAAAAAGTAAAAAAAAGATAATTATTGGATCCTAATATTATGTCGATTAAGTTTCTGTATGAAATACATAAAATATTTGAAATTTTAAGACTACTATTCTGTGAGGAAAGAAGCAATAATATAATATGAATATATTAATTAATATAATTAATATAATAACGCATAAAAAGACAGTAAGAATGGCCATTACACTACATTCTTATTTTTTATTAATAATTTATTTTGACTTCTCCACAGGTTAAAATGATAGATTTTCCTTATGACTTATTTTGCTCCCATTTAAACAGCTATAAACTCAACCCTTAAACAATGTTGCCCCATTATGTTGAATTGCATATTATGTACAGTATACACATTTTTTAAAGTCAATATTTTTAATAACAACACAAATGCTCCAACTGAGCATTCTATGTGCAAAGGAAATGAAATGTCTGCAAAACTGCAAAGGAAATTTAGAACACTAAAATCTGTGAATCCATAAGTATTCACCCCCTAAGTGGTTGCAGCATCTTTTAGTTACTGCAGACTTCTCACAATTGGATGGTGCAATTTACTCCCATTCTAATTTGCAGATATGCTCAGGGTCTGTCAAGTTGTTTGGGAATCATTGATGGACAGCTGTTTTCAAGATTTGCCACAAACTCTCTATCTAATTCAAGTTAGGAACTGAATTTCTTATTTACAAATCTGCATACATGGCATACATAGTATTAGGAATTTGTTTTTTCACATACCCCAACTTGCTCTCCATGAGACACATAGATGAGAGAAAGTTGGGGTCAGAGCGCAGGGTCAGCCATTTATATGGCGCCCCTGGAGCAGTTGCGGTTAAGGGCCTTGTTTGGGAGCCCAGTGGAGTAGGATTCCTCTGACTGCCATGGAATACGAACCGCCAACCTTCCATCAACAGGCGCAAATCCTTAGCCACAGAGCCACTGCACCGCCCCGACAGTCCTACTGTATGATTAGTGAGGTGTTTTCTACTTGGTTGATATGTGTTATCACGTTTATTTCCAAATCCATGACTAAAACAATCTACAGTTCCTAGCTCCGTTTTTTGCCTTTTCTACAAAATGAACTTCATGAGGGTAAAAAATGGCAAAATGATTTGCTCAATTTTGGCAAATGTGGGTACAGCATTATTAACCCCTCTACTGACAGCTCTTGTGCAGAGCAAGTTGTTATGACCATGTGGGTGTGTGAATCACAATACAGTCACCTACGTGACCCTGTATTGGATAAAGCAATTAGAAAATGGATAGATGGATCTCATGAGACACTCTCTGTGTTCTGTCCTGCAGTGAAAGATTCCATGAGGTCAGTGATCTCCCAGACCAGGTACTGGCTAGGCTCACACCTGCTTAGCTTCAGTAGGTTGCCAGTTATGAGCTGCAGGGTAATAGAGCTGCTTGCTTACTCTCTGGAGGTCAAATGACTTGTATAGCAAGTTTTCTTTAATCCCCCTATGGCAGTATTTGGCCATAATATGGCCAGCAGCTATATCACCTTGCAACTCAGAACTGGCAACCCACTGAAGCTAAGCAGGTGTGAGTCAGGTTAGTACCTGAATGGGAGACCTCATTCACTAAGGTTGCTGTTGGAAGAGGTGTTAGTGGGGCCAGCAGGGGGCGCTCACCCCGCGGCCCATGTGGGTTTTAATGCCTCAGTATAGTGATGGGGATACTATACTGTAAAAAGGTGCCGTTCTTCGGATGAGACGTAAAACCGAAGTCCTGACTCTCTGTGGTCATTAAAAATCCCAGGGCATTTCTTGAAAAGAGTTGGGGTGTAACCCCGGTGTCCTGGCCAAATTTCTCATTGTCCCTTACCAATCATGGCCTCCTAATAATCCCCATCTGTAAATTGGCTACTCTGTTCTCCTCCCCACTGATAGCTGATGTGTGGTGAGTGTTCTGGCACACTATGGCTGCCGTTGCATCATCCAGGTGGAAGCTGCACATTGGTTGTGGTGGAGGGGAGTCCCCATTACCTGTAAAGCCCTTTGAGTGGAGTGTTATATTATATAAGCGTTATATTAGTATAAGCAATTATATTTATTATTATTATTTACACATTTGCTACACTGAGAAGAAGTTAAATCTGAAAGATTTTACACTATCTATTTTGAATGCAATATAAACCATGAAAGTGAGAGAACTACTATTGAGCTATCCATGGCCTCACCTCTCCTTAGATACTGTTCCTAACTTAGTCGAGCTTTGACCAAGACACTATAGAATGCAACAGAAAAACTGAACAAAGCCTCAATCCCAGCCTTTATCTAGTAATCCGTCATAAATCCTTAAATGTATTAGATTGGTTGTTGTTACTTGACTAGACTGTTAATTGGAAGAATTTATCAACAGGTTTTTCTTATCTAAAATGCTGAATGCTGCTTCTGCTAAACCTCTACTAAAATGAGTTAATTTATTAGAGATGAGGCCACAAGCATTCAAGGAAAAATTTTGGTGCAGGACTCAAATTCATAGTCCTTAAATGTTACCAAGATAAAACAGTTTTGTTAAGAATAACGGGCTAAAATTCAAAACAGATGCAGAAAACGATAAAAAGCAACAGGAAATATTTAGTTTAAGGAATTTATTTCATGTAGTATTAACAATGTACTCCATTTGTGCTGTGGAAAGAAGCGTTTGTGCTGGTTTGGTTTCTGTGATGAAGTACCTTTTTTCCAACTCCACTACAGCAGTAATCTGTATTGTTTTTTACTGTACTGTTCATTTGATCTTATACTGTGTGCGGTTTCTAAAAAAAAAACAAAACAAAAAAGGGTGGAGTGGTGGCACTGTGGCTAAGGATCTGTGCCTGTGGCTGGAAGGTTGCCAATTCAAATCCCGTGGCAGAGGAATCCTACTCCATTGAGCCCCTGAGCAAGGCCCTTAACCCCAACTGCTCCAGGAGCGCTGTACAATGGCTGACCCTGCGCTCTGACTCCAAGCTTCTCTCCCTGTCTGTGTGTCTGTGTCTCATGGAGAGCAAGCTGGGGTATGCGAAAAAGATGAATTCCTAATGCAAGAAATTGTATATGGCCAATAATGTGATCTTATCTTATACTGAATGGTTTTAAAGCCACTACAGTGGCACAATGCACAATGCAGTATTTTCTGATCGAAGTACAGTATAAAAGAAAATTCTGCTTTCTAATTACTTTTTACTTAAATTAGAATTAAGAAAGTATAGATTATTTTAATGCATATGTAAACCTGAAAAAAATGTTGCGTTCACAACAGAGTACAACAATAAAGTATTTTATTGAGTAATCTTAGTTTTTTTAAACAGCATATCTTTTATTTTTAATATTAATTTAATATTTAACATACTGTGATACATAAATGTCAATATTTTATACATATTAAATTTAATTAATGTAGAAGGGTTATTCCTATTGAACTAGGCACTGATTGGGATTCAAACCCAGGTGTTTCATATGACAGCCCAGAATTCTACCACTGAGTCACTGTCTCACACTGAAGTGGTTACAGTATGCAACTGTAAATCATTCTCTGAGTCATTCAAAACTACTGACTTCTTTTTTAAGGTATTTGCTTTAATTTTTAAAAGACACTATATATAATAGATTTTTAAATCGATACTTAAACTAATGTTTTGTCATTACTATTTATAAACAAATACTAATAATTCCGTATACTATATTCAATTAAATAAATCACTATTAGTGTTACTGTGCAGTAAGCCTAGCTCAGGAAAGCAATAATGGGTTAAAACACATTTAATTTTTATCATGAAAATAATATTTAATAATACGATAAAATCATGTTTATTGTACATTATGTTACACATACATGTTCACTGCACCACCTGGCAGTTTTACAAAGTAGTGTGGTCCTGCATCAGATTATTTGAAAAAATACAAAAACAAAAGGTTTTGGGTGTTACCATGCTGTATAATACATCATGTTTCTTTGCTGTATGGTGCATTATGCTGCATCTGTATATAGGATGTAGTTGGCAGTAATACAAGCTTTCTTCATTTGACAAAGCTCTGCCATATAAAACAAGTAGGTTTCAAAGACCCAAAATGTAATTTGCATACAGTATGACAACAAGCACAAAATGTAGCAGACATAATTACGGCAGTCTCTAGAAGCAACAGCCATTTCAAGAAGCTTAACCTTGGGCTGATACTTGTACCAGGAACACAGAAGCTTTGTGTCAACAGTTGAGAATATCACAATTGTAGGGGATATGATGAAGGGGTAATTTTGATATGGTAGGGCTCTGCTCAGACATGCTGGTAAGCCATTACATCAAACTGCATATGTTGGCTTTCTACATTGTAATGCTTCTGGCAAATCATATCAGGGCACTTCACGTTATAAACCTTGTACCAACAGGACAACCACAATAGCTTTCAAAAATAGTTATTCGTGCAGAATTTACTCCTTGCACTAAATATTTAACTGTTGCTGAAAGTGTTAACTTTCAATACATCAGAATGAATGTAACAAAGTTCAAATACAATTGTAAGGAACAATGGAAAACTCATATACAATATGTCTCCAATGATGAAAACATTATATTATTACACTAAAAGTATTTGTAAAGAAAATTCTGTTCAGATATTCCTGAAAAACCCTGAAAAATTAGACAAAGGCTTAACATTGTACTCTCTCTTCAGATTTAATCTTCAGAATCACCTTTAAATATAACCTTGGAATCTAGGAAAAAGAACTCCTAGAAAGATCTAGGAATTAAGGCTGAGTGATATTTTGTTTTATCTAAACGTAAAGTAAACGTAATATTAATTAGAAATTTAAAACTATAATGAACTGATCTACAGTACCTGCACAAAATCATCTAATCAGAAAAGACACATTTTGAAAAGACAAATTCATGTTTGGCTGTTTAGTTTTCAACTGCTATGGGCTTTATCATTTAAAGTATCACCATTAAAAACATCATAAAATATCTTCATTTTATCTTAAGGTAGGTGTATGCCAGTGCTAAACAGAGCCAGTGACTAGAATTACTTATTTAATTCATAGATTGGACTATTCTCTAACACAGTGAGTGCATAATTGAACAGTTTGTATTTTGTCAAGTAATGTCCCTGAACACACAGCAGATGACACTCACTATCAGTGCCAAGCTGAGGCTGACATAAATCACATTTCCTGTAATGAAATCAAGAGACCCATCTAGAAAGATCCCACTGATATGAATAATCTATATCCAAGGTAGTCCACTCTTTTATAAGGATAAACAGAACAGATCTCAATTCTTGCTTTGACTGATCAAATTCAGGTAACATCTCCAATCAATTGCCACCCATGTCAACAATTTTTTGAAAGAACAAGCCAAAACAAAGAATAATACAAGTGTTTACCTGATGTTCTTTCTGAATGTCATTTTTGGGTAATCAAGGAATATCCTCTGCATGTCCTATTAGATTTAAATACTTTAGGTAGATTAAGGACAGAATAGTAGTTGTTTACAGCCCTGACTCGGACAAGATACAAAAAAATCATAGTGACAAAGGAAGACACATTATTTTCAAGGAGAACACTTCAAAAATCAGTGTTTTTTAGATTAACTGACTATTTAAATACTTCAGTCAATCTAGTTGTTCAGGATCTAGTGAGTCACTCATGATTTGGAGACCTTAAGATAATGTGTAACTTTGGAATATTACTCATCATTAGATTACAGGTTAGTGTCTGCCATCCCCTTTCTGACAATCTGACAAGTCCATGGCAGTGCAGAATGCGATTCATGAAGAATTTGGAAAAGATGGTTGCTTCTAAAAGCAAGAAAGCGAGCACACATACTGTAGATGAACCAGCCTTATTCTTTACTACTTTTGCTATGTTTCCAACATTAACAAAACATTAGACCGCCACATTATTGATCATCTTAATTATAGAACAGATTTATCCAATAACGGAACTTCATAGGAACATTAAATTCTTTTTTTCTGTATAGCATTTTTTCCACACATGCCTCCAAGGATTTTATCTATGAAGATTACTGGCCATTCCAAGAAAACAGAGAACAGTTTTTACATTTTCTTAGTCTAAAGCGTTGACTATTCAAAGCACCTTATACAATACCACCCTCTGGTGGATTCAGTCTGGGTCTGCATGGATTTGACATAATGAAATGAGATAGTGAAGTTACAACCAACACAATGCATGAACAAACAAATGGCAGTGCTGCGGTCAGGGAAGGCCAAGAGTTGCCATGGCAGCTTTACCTTGGATGTCAGTTACAGTCTGGACAGGAATAGAGACCTGAGCACCGCCACCTGTAACTACATCTAACAAACAAAAGAAACTTGTTTTTAATAGGAAAAAGAAGGAAAAAAAAAGAATTACTAGCCTTTTCTTTCCCAATATACCAGTTTTACTGTATACTTTTTTTAAAAATGTAAATCCCACAAACAAGGGTTTTGGTCCTAGGTGATGTCTTACTTCATAAATGTAAACAATATAGTTTCATTTGTTTTGACTGACATTAAGAAGGGCATTAGGTCATCATCATTGTAACTGTATAGTGTCAACGTCGTAAATGTGCTTTAAATATTCAGTTGGCTATTCATATTTAATTTCTATTAAATTAATATATTTAATAACCTGGTCATTAAAGGGTGAGTGGATATTGTACAATGTAATGATGTACATTTTGGTGTGTATATTGAACATTTGCTACAAAAAGGAACTGAAATAATCTTCTAGGTTGGAGTATCCATTAAATTCTAAGGCTACAAAAAAACTATTGTTTAAATTTCAATATACCACCACCAGAAAAGTATTTCTAAGAGCCGTATTGCTTTGATTGCAATCCTCCTTTTTGTCTCCAGCATAAGATTAAGCAAGCATAAAAAATGTCTAAACTATCTAAACGATAGCTTTCAAAGAGAACTTCTTTCTATGTGTTGTCTTTTTGAGGTCATATAAAATCATTAGAAAGGTAGAGATTGTGTATCGATATCATTTAGTTTTAAAAATGAAAAAAAAACACTTGAAACTGCTTAAAGCATAATTCCCATAAAGAGAAGTAAATAATTGTAGAAGAAAAAAAATTGGCTTCAGTGTAGTGACAGAAAATGGATTGCAAGAAAATATTCATATTTCCACCAAAAATCAGGTCTTTTTAGTAAGAAATATGTTTTCTAAAAGATTAATTATGTGAACGTTTGGAATTAGTAATGCATTACTTCCACAGCTGTGCACTGACGTAGACACTCACCTTTGCTGAGATGCACGGGCATGCTTTCAGACTTCAGCAGCCTGTGGTGCTGAGCCTGTTGCTGTGGTTGTTGTTGGATTTGTGAGGATTCGACCATGGAACGAGTTACAGTCGGAGCTGCCACAGTGCTCACATCACTATTAATGGGAGAGACGGTGCTTGCGCTGACTGAGATGGCAGGGGCGATTAACTTCCGGCCAAAGCTCAACAGGCTGCTTGACACTTTGTTAATGTTGAGCGGAGCTGCTTTGGCACTAGCTCTATATAACACGAGGGGAGAAAACAAAGCAGGACATGTGTATAATCTTCAAAAATGTTTTAGACTTTTTTATGACACAACTCTTTACTCTTGAACATGAAAACAGCCTAATCATACATTATTTTGGATGGCACAATGGTGTAGCAGTTAGAGCTGCTGTCTCACAGCTCTTGTGTCCTCAAGGTCAGTTCTGTGTAGAACTTCCATGTTCCCCCTCTGGCCAAGTGGGCGTTTTCTGACATTCCTCCCACAGTCAAAAGACATGCTGGCTAGGTCTGACCGAGTGCGCTAAACTGTCTCCCAAGTGCATGATTCCTATTCCCATTAGCTGATATTAGCAGCTATGGCTGGAGCTGCTGTCTCCTGGCCACATGCGGCACATATGATAGACAATACTTGTAATAAACCGCTCAGCTAAGATACCATTCATCCATCATCACAGAATTGCTTACTCTTGGAAAGGGTCGCAGCAAACTGGATCCTTCTCCAGAAGCACAGGCTAAAAGGAGGAACTAAACCCTAGACAGTCTATTGCAGATTTTAGCTAGCCAGCATGTCTTTGATGAAAGGAAACTGGAGCTTCTAGAAGAAAACCCACATACATTTTTTGGCACTAAAATTTTATATCTCCATATATTAAATGTATCTTAATGTAACATTGAAAAAAACAAGTAACTAAGAACATTTTTCCATTTGAACACTGTACATGTGAATGAACCGATTACTAAAATAAAAATTGGCAACCAATATGAAAGAAAATTCTTTTTTCATCATTACTATAATTGCGATTTTTGATTAGTGCTGGTCTCTGTACAGATGCGACATGTGCAAATTAAGCTGGAACTGCCTACACTGGCAGCTTTCTGGTATATTTATATACATCAGTGGTGAAATTCATAGCTCTGTGGCAGGCAGAACTTCATTTAATATATGATGCACCTGAAACATGTAACTGCGGGAGGTACCTTCATACTGCTGCAGTTTTGCAACCATTCAGTTGGTATTGCTGGCAACAATCCAAACCCAGAGTGATTACAGATTTGGAACAAGATAAGAGCTGTGTCTGGAGTCAGACTTTTGCCACAAAGCAAACTACATAGGTGAGTACACGTAACAGGATACTGTGTTTTGTTGCTACTGCAGCCATCAACATTTACTTGATGAAGAAAAAAAAACTCCTTGGCTCCAAACTACCCCCGCACAGCAGTGCAAGTTTACAGGCGTTCATTAAGCAAGTGGGGTTGCATAACATGAATTATCAAAAATAAAAGAGTCAAGCTTTCATCTCCAAAGTGACACTGAGTTTAGATTTCATGAAGCCAGGAACTACATTAAAAAAATCTTATTTATTTACTTGCCACAACAGAGTTAAGAATGTAACTATTTATGCCTTACTAGCTATCAGATGTCAAGGTTAAGCTGAACAGACAAAAGTGATAATGAAGCACTGATTGAGTCAGTACAAATCACCAAAGAATGGTCACATTGCATATTCCCAAGGCAAAGAAATATGTAATTAAACTAAAATACTAAATTTTGAGGCACTGGAACAAAATACAAGGTGTTTCAAACAACATAACAATGCATGTAATATCACTAATATTACATGTAATAGCGTCAGAAGGTTATCTTTACTATAATAAAAGATATTTCATTGCCAGCAACTACTGCTGCACGCTGTATTGTTGTGCATTTGATAAATAAACTTTGATTTGATTTGAAACAGCATTGAGATCTTGTAAAAGCATGCCCATTAGCACTATAAATGTATATAATATTTCATATGAGGAGGAAGAGCAGGTGGATAAAACACTATTATACAATAATATACTATTATTCACAGACCCAAAACAGGAAAAACTTCTGTCTTTAATGGCACTGCACTTTATGTTTCCTTGATCATTTAATTAATAAAATACTAGATGTAGAATAACTTCAATGCTTCATTAAGGATTTTAACTTGTTTGAACATCAACTTTCTAAAAATAATTTTCCTGTGCAAACAACTGTTCTAACAGGTATCTGCGGGTATTTTCTTGGTCAGCCATCTATTACAAAACAAGTTGTGAATAAATAGGTACTTTTTAAGGAAGCATTTAAGCAAACACTCCCTGTAAAAACGCAAATTCAAATTTGGACGATAATTTTTCTAGTCATTTATCCTATCATTTACAGATGCGTCATCTTCATCTGAGAATGTCACTAGCTGTGCTGTTACCCTTAAACAATTGCACAAACAGCTCTGATTCTAAAAAAATTAATTTGTATATTTCAGTGCCTTTAAAAGTCAATGGAGATGCATTATCCCCTGCTGCCTTATATCTTTTAGGCACATGCTTTTACACAGCAAATGGCTGGAAGAAATAAGCTACTAAGTATCGAATGGGTTAGATGAACCTCCGAATGGCTTCCTTCCTTTTGGAACCATTCTCATGCTCTTACGTTCATAATACTGTACGTATCATCCACTTACGAACATCTTACTTAACGAACCATAGACCTAAGCAGTTTGAATTTGCAGTTCAAGATCTTTATATCATGTTTGAGGATTTTGGCACATGAATTCATGGTGCTATTTCATACACACAAAATCAAAAAAGTAAAAAAAAATATTTAAATGCACCATAAACTTTTAAATCCACAAAATGCTCTCAAGATCTAAAAGAAATGCAATATACATTAAATAAAAACTAGTTACAGTCAATGGAATTTCAATGTGCTGAAAACATGATCAGAAATGTTGCTGTATTACAACCCACAATGCTGTGCTCATTCACTGTCTTTAAATCTCTTTAAACACTAAATGTAACTTTCTTTGCTCAAAGACATCAATAGTTCATGTTTGCTCTTCCTCTTCATACAACCCTAAGAAATGAGACCCTAAGAAAGTACAATCACCTGTTTTGATTGGGGGAAATTTATGCTTGTTCACACTACAAGGCCCTTCCAACATGCTCAGCAAAGTTTTCAAGTGCAGCAGGGTTATTTTCACCTGTTTCACAGTTAATTTAATTTACTTTGTGTCACATTCACATCTCTCGGGTTTACTAAACACTATGAGAACATGCATGCTGGTGTAAACTGTATAATGCAGGAATTCTACACAAACACTCACCTCTCTGACAATTACCAAGCCAGTGCATGTGAGTTTTTAACACAAATATTTCTCATAAACTGTAAAGCAGGGACATACGTTTAAGTAAGGTACACAGCATACAAACTGTACTGTATATGATTAAAACTTACCGAGTCTTGCTCATTAGGTCTGCTCCACGAGTCTTGTAATAGTCTAGATTCTGTTGAAACTGGTAGTTCACCGGTCTTGGGTTGTTCTGGAACGGCAAAGTTTAATTTTAAACTTTAACAAAATTCATAATTACACGATATTCAACTGAAAACAAATTCAAATTCAAAATACAGAAACCACTACTACAGGACTACATACTGTACATTCTGACTGCAAGGGCTGCTTCTATATTTTTATTTTCTTATTTATTCTTCTTCTATTTTTTTTTCTGCATTTGATTGTGTCTCGCCATACCAAAGGTGAAACTAATGAGGCACAAACAACTGGGAAAAAATAATTTTTCCAAGTTGTATGTGAGGACCAAAGCAAGAGTGGAGAAGCAAAATAGTGACGTGTCACACTAAAAGCCCACTGACTGATCAAGCATTGTGATTTGTAGTCTCAGCTGATGTTCAGTCTCTAATCATGTTCTCAGATTCAGGAATCTTTATAGAAATCTGTTATTTGTATTTCTAAGGATGCAAAGTTTCTTTTATCAATAGACATAGACATCTAGTAATCTAGTAATAACAACAGAGAAAATGCAGACATTTTGTACTTACGTTACAGTTTAAAAAATGAAAACAGCATATGCATGTAATAAAATGGCACATGGCATTTAAACATGTGAGTATATTCAGAATATTCATTCCACTAGATGGCAGATTTAACACAGAAAATATCAAGTAAATAATTTTCTACACTGATTAAATCCAATTTAGATCTGTAGTCTAATTATGGGAGAGCCATAAGGGACCGGCTGGTAGAAAAAAAAAAAAACTTAAAAATTTACCAACCCTTATTTTGCCTATATACTGTAGGAGCAAATACATTAAAACAAATGAATGATTAATAACAAAAACCCACCCTAAAATGTATTAAAAAGACTTATAAGGAAAATACTTTGATTATCAGGGGTACCCATCAGTTCGTACTTCAATGTAGGAGTACCTCTCAATGTAGTTTCGGAGACTGCTTCTTTGTCTTTCTGTATGACGCTTAATACAATCAGTGGATAACAACATTAAGATGGAAGACAACATCTAGGTAACTTCGTTTATAATTAAAAACAGATGTGTCCATTTAATATTTTAAATACAGTGAAAGACAGATTCATCCTTGAAGAAATGTACTCATTAAAATTAGAAGGCTGATAAAACGGTGGAGCTAATAAAAAAGACATGGTTTCATTATAACTTATTAAAAGAAACAATGCAATGTAATAATTGCCTGCTGTCTATAATCTTGGAATAAAAAAGACTAATTTTATAAGAATGAATTCTTTGGGCAACATTTAGCATTTTATTTATTTATCCAAGCAATAATTAGATGCACTAGACTTGACATGATGTTGAAAGGTATGGGTTAATACTAAATATTTTTGTTTTACTTTGTGGTAAAATTTTGGTTAATTTTTTAAACATTTATTAGAGACAATAGAGATTCTAAGTATAACTGGACAACCTCAGCACTTGGGCTGAAGCAATACCTAATCTGAATTACAATTTTCCAACGTTCATTATATCACAAATAATTGATATATCTGTACCTGGTAGTGCTATACCTAGCAGAATATTTTTGCTACAATTACAACAATTGTTTTTAATGTAAATAGAGAAGTAAATAAAATAGTGAAGATAGTGAAGATCTTTTTTCCTTAATAAAAAGGTGTGGGATGTTTATCAAGCAGCATGTGGATAATGCATATAATGTTGAATTATGAACAGGACAAGAATGGGGAATACAAAACAGCATTTTTATGATTGCAACAAACAGCGATAGCATATTTACTAAAGTGCTTTATTTTAGTACATGACGTAAGTCTGAAAGGATTTTCAACCTGTCATGAAAAATATACTGTCTTGGCATTCAATACTGTGTCAGCTGACACACCACAGAAGCGGCTCTTTTAACAATCTTGGAGAATTCCAACCCACAGCAGGGGTCCCAAAAGCTAGTTTCCATGTATGACTAAAGATTTACTAAGGATTTCATTCACTTGAGATGCTTCTCATATGAAAATCTCAAGTGACTGATACAGTCAGATTTGTTCTGTTTAATAATTAACATTATTTCTTTTTCTTGTTGTGTGGCTGATAAAGATGGGTTTGGACATGATAGTGTAGTTGGTATCACAACTGTCACATTTAATAAGTTATCTGCTTTGGCTATTTTAACTACAAAAACTTGATTTTAATGGAAAACTAAGAATAAACAACCTACAGAGTCTTACTGGATTATCAGCAATGGCCAAATAATTTTGGGATATTGATAACATTATTTGCATATAACTACTTCAAGTGACTTACACAGTAGATAAAAGCAAACTTCTGATGAGAACTAAATGCCATAATAAAACCAGTGGCTGAGCTATGGTTTTCAGAGAACAAACAACAATTTCAAAAAAACAATTCAGCATTCTCCAAGCATTATACATAAACTATATAATCTAGATATATTATACAAGCACTGTGGACACCTGGCAATTCATAGACAAAAAACGCTAAATTCTAGAAACTCCACTTTAGGACACTCTAAATTTCCATCACACATACAGTATAACACAGTTACATTAATATAATTTAAAATGTTTAGTGCATTATTAAGGCACCCCACCCAACTGCTACCCCCCTGGTTGATACACAAATTGTTTCTAGCAAAAAACAGCAGAATATAGCAAATTACAACTGAAGTGTCATTCAAATCATCTAAAAAACACTCATTGCCACTTTTTAGGTTAGAGTACCTCAAAGTGTGTTGCTTGTTTTAATGCAGTCTAAACCACACAACTTGCAAAGGAGGTGTCTGCTACTCAACAGGCTTTCTAATGACTTGGTTTCTGGAATACAATAAACAAAGCTCAGAAGGGTAAACAATGCTGATAAAAGAAATCCGAAGTGTCTCCCTTGAGCAGAAAATAAGACTAATTCAACGAATATGTCAGAGCCTCTATACCCAGGGAAAGGTAACCATCATTAGAGGAGTGAATTGCTCAGCTGTTTATAAGCAGGAAGCTCAGGGGGAAGTCTTCAGAAGCCCAAAAGGAATAGCGTTTCAGGGTTACTCAAACATATGTTGCAGGTGTTTTAAATACACGACAGGTGGGCACAGCTCATCCACTGTAAAGAGTGTTGTGTTGTTTAATCTGTGCCAAATATACTTAATGCCACCAAGTAGGGAGAAACATACGCAGAGTAGCTGCCAAGCTCAACACTTGGCAAAATAATTAGTAGCCAGGGCAAACAGATTTCAGTTCAGAATTAAGAAATATGCTTATTTAGAAAAAAATTTTTTTTTTGTAAAATGTAATACATAATTCTCACATACACCCTTATTTTAACATTTGATTTCCTTATTGCAATATTGTACATTTCACAAATTAATACATTTACAATAGTTACCAACACAGCACTTCAAAACTACTCAGCATCTAATTAATATTGAGATATGTTTGGTGTTATTTCTCCTCTGAAATGCATGAAAGAAGTTTGCATCATAGATCCCTTGAAAGGGCAACCACAACTGGAGTTGCAATGCTATAATACATGACACAGTGGACTCAAAACAACAGCAGTTTGGCCACAGGGCTTGACTTCACTTCTCCAGAAAAGCAATAATGGTTCTAATTAAATTTAAACTGGACTACTGAAGCTAAAATAACACAATTTCATTTTCATTTGTATTTTGTACTTATTTTTATAAATTCCATGAATTGTAAAAGTAATCATCTACAGCCAATTAGTGTACAGTACATGAATTTACTTTTTTCCCTGATTTGAAATGCAGAATATCAAGCATGTATTTTTGTTTAGCAAAATAACATTCAAAACAGAACTACAGCTGTTGTCAAATTAATGTGCATGGTTGTAAGCCCAAAAGAACAACAAATGTCTGGTTAGATATGAGATATGTGGTTAGATATCTCATCAGATGCACTCAAAATCCGTTACAAAAGAAGATCCGAACACGACTTCAAACTCCATTATACATCCGGTTTTGCTAATGCCTAACTCACTGGCTTTTGATGGATAACTGACAAATCATTGACATACACCTTGTATAAATCCTTGTCTTTTGGTCATAACAACATCTATGTTGTTGGGGTTTGTTTTTCTGATTATAGATCAAATGTTCAATGTACATACTGTACATCACATAATGTCCTTATGTTATGAGTAAAATTCCTATTTGCCCTTAGTATTTTAGACATCTGACATGCCTTGTGTAAATGGAAATATATGATAAGACACTGCCACTCAAGTGGTTTGATTAATTAAAAATTAATTGACATATTAATGAAAATGCCACACTGCTGGAAAGGAATATCCCTTTTTCTGTCTGGGTGCTGTATGAATACAATGAAGCTCTTCAGGTGGAACTGCAATTTGAACCTTATTTCTTTAATGTTCATCAAATGTGCAACCATCAGAACCTTTTAACATCTTTTGAAAACATTTTTATAGTCATAACTGCATCAAAATACAGTTCCGATCCTAAGGTATATGTTTCCGTTGATATACTGAGAGTTTGTTTTTTATTTTTTGCACAATATATAAATTATTATTGCACTTATTGGATGCATTTACTGAGGTAAGGTAAAAATATGGATATTAAAAGCAATAATGGGGTAAAATCTTTTGGGATTGTCAAATTACTGCAACAGAGTAACTAAACTTGAACTCTTTCCAAAATTTTTCCTTAGCTGCTGATGCCAGACCCCAGAGGAATCATTACAGCACCACTCAGACTTGATTCTCAGGGAGTCAAGACAAGTCCTGAGAGATCTGCATCAACAGTCAACACACTAACAACACCTGCGACCTGAGAGTCTAATGATAAATATATTTATGAAATAACACTCAAATCTGCCAATTCTAATATTTATTTTGAAGATCCAGCGGCAAACATCTTTGGTAATTTTTCTGTTATTTTATATTTAAATATGCATAAATTATTTAATTATAAAATTATAAAATCAGAATGTTAGGAACAATTGGCTAGTCCCATGCACTGATAAAATTATGAGAAAAACGAATCTTATCATGAAAGTCTTTGACTATTAGAGAATCTGGAATATATGCCAAGAAAAGTGTCTGAATCATAAACTGACAAAATAAAGCAAAACTGAAGCTCTTTTGAATGTCTTCCTGCACATTAAACTCAATCCACAAAATAGCGATTCATCATTCTGAGCATAGTATTGTTAGATTAAATACTGTCTGACCATCTTAATTTTGTGATTTTTGAATATCTCCTGTATAATATTTTAAGGAATTCATCACTGACATTAAGATAACACAGATATGGAGTTTTTGTTTCCACATATAGTATTCATCCAGTCACTATTTTTTATAGAAAGTAGTATTTAAAAAATATATCCACAAAAATCCATTAAGTCCATTTTTCCATGAACTATAGAGATACAGACATCTAGAATGAGCAAGGTGTCAGTCAGTATACCGCAAATGGCACTGAGTTATTAAAAACGGCATCGTGTCATAGTGTCTCACAAGCTTGTAAACCGCAATTACAGCATATTCTTCTCTGTGCATAATTGCACATAAACAAATAGCTGTTTTGTAAACAACAGTGGTTTGAAAAAACAAAACCGTAGGACCTCAACAAAGAGATGTCCAGTCCCAAAACACAGAACCTCTATTTTATATGGCTTATTTTACTCAGCTAAAAGAAAACATGATGTTTGGTGTGTGATGTGTGAGGTAACACACAGATTCTGTTTTCCTGATGTTCTAATTTAGTGACACAGGACACAAGAGTGGGTGAAACAGCATGTTAAGGTGAACTAATTTATAGTTATTTACAAATGTCCAGAAGCTTCAGTCTAACATTACTGCACATTAAAAGCTAATTTAAAACAGAACAAATATATAATAATGTCTTTTCACCTTAAACATTCATGGACTTGTATTGGCAAGTGCCTCCTCCCCTACATTCTACATTTATATAAAGTTTCTTTGCAGTGTAATAGAAAATGAAACTGCCTACCAAATCAACCCAAAAGTAACCAACACTTGTAGTTTTTAATGTAGGTCGTGGCTAAAGTTCAAAGTCTGTGAACCACCATTTGTTAATGCTCCATTAGTATTGTTGAAAGAAGCTCTTGAGCTGCTTTTGTTCCTGAGATATAGTGCCTTATTTTTCGGGTAATCTCGGTGACGGTCTACAAAGAACTTAACTGTTAATAGCAAACCCAATACTAACACTAATAATAGTTAATAAAAAATACTTTAAAAAATATTTAACTGAATTGTTAACGTAATTAATAAATGTGAGGATAACAACGTCTGCAATTTGTTTTTTCAATCTGCCTGGGAGGGTGAGGTGGATGTTTTGCATTTGCATAACATTATTTTTTGTGTGTTTGTGAAGAGTAAACTTAAAATAAAATTAAATCGGTCTCCAATACCTTAATGTAACCAAATAACAACAGTTGCCACTCTAACCTTAAAAAGGGAAAATTAGGAAACACCTGTATTTTCTTAAAACAAATTTCATAATAGCATATCATAATATTTCCAAGCTGTGTCAATATTTTTTAAAACTGAAGAAGCAATCTTAGAAGTTTCTTAATGTATCATTTTTAAATACATATGCAATTAAAATGTTTAAACTTTCAACCTGTCTTTTGAGCTATGTGTTGTCAAGGTAAGGATGAGCAACTTGTGCTATTTTTTATGCAATGCTATTGTTTAAGAAACATTAAAAGTACCAAGAAATTGGATTTTATGTTGTGTTAGGGGTACTAAGTACTAATTTGACCTATGTAGTAAAACAAATGTGCAAAAGAACATTGAAAACACTGCATTAACACAAACAGACTTCAGTAATATTTGTAAATACTTAACTAAATAACATTTTGAAGAGAATTTCATATTGTTTTTGAATTGTAATGTTTTTACAATATTCAAGTTATAGAATATATTGTGACTATTAAAGTTCTTTTGGAATTTTAAACAGTTGAAAAGTTATTATATAGACATACAAGTTATAAAAAACTGGTAAACTGGTTCTCTTAACTACTCGTATGGCAAGATTCTCATGCTTCCTAGCTCTACACTATAGAGGTTCATCCTTGCAAAAAAGTTTGTGAGTTCTGCTTTTCACTGTAAAAAACAAGTGTTGTTTATTCTTTCAACCTATATGTTAATTTATTACAAATAATTAAATAAGATACTGTGTTAAAGTAATATTAATTTTGAAAAAGTCTAATAAATTGTATTCAATTATTCAAACCAATTACAATTTTTATTCAAATGGTGATTCCCCATTTATTTAGAATTGTTATTAGTACATTTGTTATTGATATTAATTTAATATTTAACATAGTATGATATTTAAAATTAACAAAAAAGTCAATATAATATACATATTCATATTATTTATCCAATTTTTAATTATTAGAATGTCAATGATTTTGACCAGACCACACAGTGTAATACTTTACATGTGAAGAAAGATATAAGAAGTGAAGGAATTAACTGAGTCTTTTCTGCATGAGGACTGGACTTCTAAGTAACAGGTTTAGAGTTGTGGCAGGAATGAGCTACGTTAGAAGCGGCAGAAAACGGCTATATAAACTGGAAGTTTTGTACCGGTACTTCAAACAATACTTTGGTTTTATTGTTCCTTGCATGTAATAAAACTTATCTGTTTAAACTTCATCTTGGGATCCAGAACGTATTTGTCTGTTACAACACATGATAGAACATGTTGTGTGTGTTTATTATAAACATGGGTCTTACCAGGAAATTCGCAATGCTTTGCCTGCAATTAACAGAATAATGATCAACATGAGAATGTTAAAACAAACTTTAACTCTGACATTTATTTAGCCATTAGTCCTATTCTGACACTGTAGATGTGGTATTACTCTTGCTACAGAAAAAGCAAACTACCTTCAGATCATATGGATACAAAGTAATGCATCTCAAGTGGATTCACAAAAGAATGGAAGTGACTCAAGAAACTACAGTATTAGACAAATTCTGCTTGTAATTAACGATCACAGGTTTGATCAACACCACCGGCATACAATTCAATGGAGAATGTATTACAACTTTGGACCTAATAATCTGTGGTATATGGACAGCTATGATGAACTGAAACTTTATGGGATATAGTGGACTCTGGAATTATTGGCATCTCTTGATAAATATGAGAAAGAAGTATAAAACAAGAAAAGAGTTCATACTGAAATGTATTTCCGACATAAGGAATTTATTATTCTGAATTAATGATTCAATGGAATCAACTAAGACAAAAAACTATTACATTATAAATTATTTACCCCAAAATAAAAGAAACACAATTATTGGCACTCCTATTTTGATTACTTGGTGGAGCCTCCCTTGGCAAAGATAATAGCAGGAAGTCTTTTTCTAATGCTTTATCAGGACGGTGAACAAATTGGGAAGGATTCTAGACTATTCCTCCATGCAGAACCTTTCCAGATCCTTCAGGTTTGTAGGTATGCGCTTATAGACAGCACTCTTCAGCTCAGACCAGGTTTTCAATAGGGTTCAATTCAGGGGACTGAGATGGCCATGGCAAAGCGCTGATTTTCTTTTCTGTCAACCATTTTGTTTTTTATTTTGAAGTGTGTTTTGGATCATTGTCATGTTGAAAGATCCGTCTTCAGCCAAGATACAGCCTCCTGGCAGAGGCAACCAGGTTTTTGGCCAAAATATCCTGATACTTTGAGAATTAATGATGCCATGGATCTTAACAAGGCCCCCAGGACCACCAGCGGCAAAGCAGTTCCAGAGCATCAAAGATCCCCCACCAGATTTTACAGTAGGTATGATGCTCTTTTTGATGTATGCATCCCTCTGCTTATGCCGAACATACCTGTGATGACTGTGGCCAAAAAGTTCAAGTTCAGCACCCTGCTCCCAGTCAAAGTACCAATAGTGTTTGGCCAACTCCGGGTGCTTCAATTTGTTCCTCCACAACATTAGGGGCTTTCTTCTGGCAACCCTTGCAAATAGCTTGCTGGCATGGAGGCGTTGTCTAATAGTCAGTTTTGAGATAGGATGACCCCATGGTGCAACTGATCCTTGTTTTTCTTTAACTGATTTTTCCTTGCTACCCTCACCTGTGCGTGTGGACAAGATGGGCTTGAGTCCTCTTTCTGGCAAATTATGCACCGTTCCAGTGGTGTTTAATTTTTTTATTATTGCTCTGAGAGTCAATATTGGTATTTATAAGGTTTTACTTATTTTTTTTGTACACATTATTTGCTTGGTTTGCTTTTCTGTTGTTAATTCATTGACCTTCCACATACTGATGGATGACAAAAGGTTTTTCTGTGTGTGTTTCATCATTTTTATACCCTAGGGAAACAGGAAGTCACTAAAGTACACACATTAGTTCCTTAAGACAAAACTGAACTCAAACAAGTATAAATATATTATTTTTACAGATGTGTTTGATTGTATTTGAAGGGATCTTGAAAGGTGTCAATAATTTTGGCACCTATGTTTTTCAGGTAAAACAGCATTACGTGTTTATAATTAAAACTTGAAATGAAAAAAATGTTTAAAAAAAAAAGGACAAGTATTCCCCTAACATATGAGTATTAAATATCTGTCTTTATCTATGTGGATTATTTTATTATGTCTTTTTTTCTTCATATGTATCAAGGGGTGCCTTGTATGTTCCGGAGTCCACCGTTTGTATTAACAAAGTGATAGATGGGTTTTCAAGGTACATTATCTGGATGGAAGCCCATAAACAATAATTACTAAGTGTCATTATTTGACAAAGCAACTTGGGCGCAGAGCTTTACAGTCACCTGGCAAGCTTTACAGTCATATGGCATTTCATATGCTGAAGCATGTGCTCCCCTACTAATATATTTCTGATGCCCGTTACAGCGGTCACAACATATCGCTGCTGAGAACCAAGCCAACCAACTTAATATGGCAAATACATTTCTCTTAAAGAGATCCACCATCTTTTGTTTTCATTTGGGGTTAACTAAGATGATAAAAAGCAACACAGTTGTCATGAGAGTTGACAAAAGTTTTATTTCAAATTAATTAAATTAACTGAATTTAAAAATGTACAAAAACTTTTTATGAAAAACAAACGTTCAGGGACTTGTAATTAGGAAGCTAATCAATCAGAGAGGAAACAGATAAATGTCTTATCTGCCTGACATAGTACAGTTTTATCAATCATTAGATCTACTGTACTGTATATGTGTTTACATTTTCAAAAAGACTAATCTTTTTAGAAAAATATGTCAGCCTTACTTTATTTTCCCTAAATGAAGGCAAAAATACAGTATTTTCCCTTATTGAGAAATCAATCATAGCATTGAAAAACTCTTTTTCAGAATATAAAAGAAATGTAGCAAAGAGGTTGTAAAATGTGAGAAGCTCTTCTAGTTTAAGATTTGACATAATGAATATATATGGATTATGGGTTCCAAGATGCAACCTATATACCAAGTACTGAATCTGCTTTTATTACATCGGGTCTAGTGGTTCTACAGATACAGTACGTGTTAGCTTATCCAGTCAGAAGTCGAAACTCATTCAAAAAGGGACTAACAAGACTGAACACAAATTCTAATATCATACTCTGCAAACCATCACTAGAGTGAATTCATACCAATTTCCATCATAATTGGATTAGCAGCTTTCAAGACATAGCTGGAAATGTAATTGTATCATCCATCCATTTCAGCAGGGATTTGAAGTGTTAAATCCAATTTTAAGTTTTTGTCTACCATTTTGGGGATATATGAAACTGTGGACCATATGTCAGTGTCCCTAACACCAAGCAATCCATATTCATAAGGTAGTGTGTTCTATAGAATTCTATCTCAGGGAAGAGGCTCTCTCTGCAAGAATGTACCACATATGATGTTTTTTTTGTCCTTAATCTTGCTGTAACATCTTATTTCAAACACCGATACACTACTTCAACTCCTTAATATGAAACGCGAATGGAATGATTTAAAATCATCGTCAGGTTCACGCCAAGAATGTGAAACTAATCAGCTGAACCCTTGCCATTACAATTTGTGAATAATAAACCAAATAAATAAACCAAATAATCAGCCGGATTTTACAATAAACATATGATTCATCTTAATTTAGGCCACAAAGAAGCACAATAAAAATTTAACATGAAAAGACTTACCAAGTGAATGACACCTTATAAATATTCATACACTTTTAACATTAAACCCTGAGCAAATTTCACCCTGAATTTAATTCAATTATAAATAAATAAAAATGAGTGGCAGAGATAATTGCTAAATTTATTATGGTGTATTTTTCAATCTACATTGATAGAACCAAATACTTTACACTTTTTAAGTTCTGTCCAAATAAATGAACTACTGCATGTAATAGAAAATGTTAGCATTTTTCTTTTATTGCAAGAGTTCAAGATGACTTTTCTGACAGGCTGCAGCATGAACTACAACTGATTAATTAATTTGTATGGGTATCATAAAATAAAAAAAACAAGGTCACTTATTCAATGCATCACTGCTGCTGGTTTGTTAGGAAATTTAATTGTTCAACTTGGCAGGTTAAGATCACTTTAGCTGAAGTTAAGCTTACATCATGAGTCATCTAACAGATACAAAATATAAGGTGACTTCTGAAATGAATGGCAAGGTCAACAAGCAATAAGCTCTTTACAGAACCATCTGTTTTAAGAATACGCATACATACTTTCTAGTGGGCATTCACAGACTTAATGGAAGCTTCATTGCTTTTCTAACAAACACTGCATAGAAGCATCTCTATTTTTGACATGAAGCACAAGAAATGTGTTTTTTTCTTTTACATGTTAATACTAAAGTTCATTTATTTTCCTTTTCATGTTCAATACAAAAACAGTTTCTTTCATGCTTTCCATGAAGTTGAGCAGTTGTCCAAAGACAAATGACATTGTGACCTTTTGCAAATGTCACTGACAGAAGACAACACTGCTAACACACAAAAATACTTAAGAGACATTGCAAAACAATTGCAGAAAATGTGTGTTGTCAGTCTCCCTTCAGTGCTCTTCACTGGCACTAACTTTACAATAAAAATGAACCTCTCACAATGATATGAAAACATAAGGTAAGAAGAGCATTTTAAAGTGGAGACCACTGAGGTATGCAAATACTGTATATAATAAGCCAAAGGTGTGTGTAAAGAGAAATTCCAAGTCATTTGCATAACATTTATTGCCGCCAATAAATGTTTCAAGCACAACACATCCCTCAGTTTAAACTTTATAGTTGTCAGTTAATTCATTTCACAGTTACAGTATGTCCTCTATACAATCACAGAAGGAATTAATACCAGGCAAGTTTTCTTTGAGACATGCACTGTCAAGCCATCTGCTGTGATGCTTCATACTGCAAGATCCTCTAGAATCCACAGGAGAGGTAGTGTCAAATGGAAGACTGAAACAAGCTTACAGTTACCTAGCAAGCTGAAGGAGATACCTTGTTGATCAAATTCACCCCATGCTAGCAGTGCTTGGCCATCACCATGCTTCTGCTAGTGGATTCCTATTCACATTGCTTATCATTTAGACCACATTCTGACTTTATATAAGTGATTTTAATTTAATCAGCTGGAAACAATAATAAGAGGAGTTTGGTAGGATCAGGAAGTCATAAACAGTAATTTCTATGAACATTTCAAATGTGTTGAGTCAAGTGTTAAATGTGGACTGCTACGAGGCACACTGGTGACACTGTTACATCAATCTGCAGGGTATGCCTCTGACTTATATGGGCACTTTAAACACAGCATCTATAAGCATTACCTGCTGGTGATTTTTTTTTAAAAAGATGACCAAAAATCCTTCTTTCTTAGCTTTTCTGAATAACCTATAAAATATTAGGTTATTAACATTAATAATAAAAGGCAAATAGACCAATAACAGAAAGGCCATTTTCAAACATAAGAGTAACAAAAGATTACTTCCTAGACACTTCAGGAAAATAACCACATTGTATGCCAGGAACTGCAAATTGTAATTAAAATGAGTTAAGAAAAAAATACAAAATCATAATCCTAGGGGTACATTCCAATGCAAAGGATATCAGGAAATGTTTAATTTTTTTTTTTAAATATTATTCATTTAAGTCTTAAACAGAGTTTGGGGTGCTAGCAAAATCCAAACAAATTTGTAATATTGGCCTTGATGCAAATGTTAAGTTAGAATGCCTACCAGAGCCTCTTGGGAAAATGCATTCTTACAAAATTAACAGTTAACATGAAAATCGCCGCCAAAACCCTTTCTTGTCAGAAAATGTGCACTCTTGCCTGCAGGTGCTTGAGAACATCTGGCTAGGCAGGAAACACAATATGTTGAAAATACTTGAAATGTTCAGTTTTAATTGGGTTGTGGGAAGGTCTTCTAAATAATGTTCTGGGCCAATTATGACTATCTCCAAAAACTCTCATAAGGACAAGGTACACTCCGCATAAATTAAATATGAATTTACCTTAATGAAATATGTGATGCATATTACAAATGCATGCACGGCTTAAATCACCTTTCTCTGAGTTTATTCGATTTAAAAAAAGATTAGAAAATAAAAACATATAACATATATTTTAGTATACCTGTTTATAACGGATCTTGATCTTTCATGGAGTAATCAACGATCACATCAGAATGCTGTTATCCTTCTACTAGAAATCAAAATTATTCCAGGTATTTTAAATAAATATATAAAATAGGGACCTCAATAACCACTATGCAATAGATCATTAGCATTTTACAAATAGCACAGTGTTGTTGCTTTTCTTATTTCATTTGGGGTTGCAAGTGCAGGTGAATTTGACTCATTCAGTCCTGGGAACACATGGCTACCTGTATGCGTGTCCCCAAGGATCTCTTTATCATGGTGGGCCTGTGGTTTTGCAACCACAGGCCAACCAAGGGAACCCCTTATTAGCTCTTTTTCAACTTTACTTTCAATATTATGCTGTTTATTTGGACTAAACAATGCAATCTGCATTCGTAAACAGCTCTTCTTCTCTTTCTCCTCTGTGCTGCAAAACCAATTGAACCACACTTGTTATTGTTCACATTTATGAATTTTCATCTTAGTAATTAACACACCCATGAAACCTGTAAAATATTTGCAGATGGTGTACACAGGAACATTCAGAAGCAGCTGGAAAAACAAAGAAACAGGACATTACCTTGGGATCTCTGAGGAAAAGAGCTTTTTGAAGGAGGGCATGTATGTCTCCAATAGGAGGGTAGTGCATAAGCAGCCCCAAGCAGGTCTGGTAGTTACTGGCAATCACTGGAATACAGATAAAATACACAACATTTGGAGGAGGAACTACTGTAAGAATTTCTTAGGACATAAACTCTTAAAACTTTTATGTCTGTTATTAAATTATTGTGACAACAGCAGAACATTTTCCCCCCAAAATTAAACCACTTTTTTTACTTTTACATTTACAGTCTACAAGATTCTAACTTTGTCTTTTATTAGCAAAGAAATCAAGGTTTTGCCCAGATTTTCCAACAGAGGTTATACGATTTCAAAACAAAGTTTAGTTACAGAAAAGTAAAAACAACAATATAAGAAGTGGTGAGGAGGTATGTCATTTCTGACATATTCAGTGGGAATAATGCATGTGATTAAAAGAGACAGCCACATAAGATGCTGTGTGAATGAAAACCAGAACTGCAAATGAAGATGAGAAAGACCTCAAGATGTCAAGATGAGGGGATCCACCCACACGCTGCAGATTCCAAATTAAAGCAGATCCTGTACAGTGTATTAACAATTACAGAGATGCTGCGGCCATAGAGAATGCCCAGTCAAAACTTAGCACTGCGGTATACTACAGTTCAGTTCAGTGTATCGCTTTTCGTGTTTTTTTCTTAGTTTAACAATATTAACAATAACATATTTCTAGGCTACATATTTTATATTTTATATATAAGCATATATAAATGTGAAGTGGCTAATAGTTTTGTTTTCTGAAAGGGGGATTACAGTACATGCCATGAATTAAGCCTGAATCAATTAGATTGAAAGATTTTTCATAATACAGTACTTCAAAATATAGTACTGTGACATCCATGTACTAGAAACCTGCTTCTCTAAATCCACTTAAGATGGAATCATGTGTCCAATGGGAAATTATGGCAGCTTAAAATAAAAATAACAAAAATGTTAATAACTATATTATGAACATAAATACAATTTTTACATAGCTGGTAGTCATATCTGAAAATAAAAAGATAAGGTACACGACAGTATTCCACCTTCTTCATAAATATTTTCTGCACTGAATTCTTTAACTCTTGTCAGTTGCTGTCATTGTTTTCTGACATTTTTGACGTGATTGTTTTAACTATTTTCCATTAACATTTGTGAAGTTCAAACTAAAAACAATAAACAGCACATGACTGGAAAAAAAAAATTAACTCCAAGTCTAGGCAGAGCTTTCTGGGAAGTGTAGTTTTTGAAGGCATTGGAAAGACTGGGCCAACTAGATTTATGTTTTACGGCTTATTTTTGGAAACTGATTTTTTTTTTGACATAGCAAGGTACTCGTTTGTCTGTCAACTACGGGTAGCTATAGTGTACTCTTAAGGCAACAATTCCAACTTTTTTCCACCAGCAGCAGACTTTGTAGAAATTATTAAATATCAAGACACATCACTTTCTCAGAAGCCAAAAATAAAAAAACTAAACATTTTAACTGCCCTGTCACAATGTGATAAAGAAAAGCTGACATTCTAACTACCCCTTTGAGGTTTTAGTAAAGTGTTTTGGATCTTCAAGACATTTTTTGTTTTTTGAGTCATATTCTTTTAGTTTTATATGTTTAAAACAATGTATTTCTTATATACTGTATAAGGTTCTTTATACACACACTTGACATCAACTGACAGCACACCGGTGTGTAGCAGCTTAGTGGTTGAGAAAGTTGAGTCTTCACTTCACCACATGGCAATGTTACGGAGTAGTGCAGTCCTACATTTTACAATTGTGGAAAAATGTTGCTCCTGTACACCACAGTGACTATTGCGGCACGCTTATGGATACCTTGCGCATTCTAAATGACTGTGCTACCATAAGGATAAATCACATTCAGATGTACAGCAACTTGCAACAGACATGTTTCTCGATCCAGAGAAAAAGCATTACACTGTACATGCAGCTGAAAGGGTGGTTTGGGAGAAGACACAAGTACTGTAGGTGTTGACCTATACACACACTACAGAACGCACACTGTCTGTGTAGATTCTGACACTAAAGGCATATATTTTAAGTGCACAAAATGTAAATCTAAAGAATATTTAGTTTTAACTGTATATTTAACTGCAGTTGGCAATTTTATTGATTTGATACATGACTTTCAATTAATGCATAAAACTAATCAAATCTGAAAGAGAACTGCATCTTTCCACAGAAAATGGATTATGGGATCCCTTCTTATAACATCAGTGAGGTTAGAAAATTAGTTTCTACATAAAAATTCTGCCTGTCCAAATCGTCTTTACCACAAGCAGTTAAGTTATTTTGATATTACGGGGTTTCAAAGGCTGTTTTGTCATCACAAACTGGCAAATACTGTAACTCACACCTCACACCTGAAGAAGGCTCCACGGCCGAAATGTTGTATTTTCTTTCTTCTCTTTTCAGCATGGAATAAACCTATTACTTGTTCCTTTGCAGCCTACGCATGTTGACGCAGCTACCCACCTGAAATACTGTACTTGTGTCTTTTTAAAAAAAACAAAATCTGAGGCTGGCGTACTGCTTTCAGGGACATGGCCTGAAATAAATTTCTCTGACCCTAATGAACCACACTTAATAGTAAAATGCACTATAAATACAACATTTAATTTATTATAAGATCAATGGTACTGACAAACTCTTTTCTACTCTTTCATGCAGAATATGTAGCTGGATTATTTTCCACAGGCGATGCAATCAATCACTGGAGAAGAACAATACGATCCATCAAAAAAGTAAAAAAAAGGAAAAAGACAAAAGTATTTCTCTGACTACCATAACGACTTGTTAGTGCCACTAATCAAAAATTTTAAAGGTCCTCCTTATCTTTTTTGTACCTTGTTTTTCCTTTTTCAAAATGAAAACACACAAGTGAATCAAATGAATAATTATAATCGGGGTAGGGAAACACTTTATCATCTTCATTTCCGTTGCTGTTCCGACAGCTTGTAATTTCATACATCTGCTTTCATTTGTAAAGTGCTCACTTACCCTCCTTATTCTTTCACCATACTTTTTGTTCTCTTGTGTCTGATTGCTGTATCTTTTCATTCATGTCATTAGTGTATCAATGCATCATTGCTCATCTTTGATTTGTTAGTAATATCTAAGCATTGAACTTATTCAGGCCAGCTTTCAAAAAGACATCTTCAGCTCCTACTATAGGGGCTACATTAACCAAGCTTCTAGGAGGATGGGTTTATTCACTTTAGGCAAAAATAAAAGGTTGTTATGAGCACATCTCTTACGTCCTATTAGGTGTAATTCAAAGTATTTATGAATTTGGAATTAAAAAAACAAGGTTGTGCAATCAGGGTGTAACATGTTTAGTGCACTAAGCCTTTTAAATAGAGAGCTACACACCTTACACCATGGGAGTTGTACGGAAGGAAACTGTTATTTTAAAAAATACAATAGTTTGTCTAGCAGTAGGTCCATGCATATGCAACTTAAAATACGAAATAGACAACAAACTCCAACTGATACCTAAAATTATCCTGCAGGAATAAAAGGCCTTGATCCAGAAAGATTTTTTAGTGCCTCCAGGATTTGTGTGTCTCTACTGTCTATTCTTCTAGTATGGGGCTAGTGAATTGTGAAATTCAGAAGGTTTATTTTGGAGAAAATGACCCCTTGTGGTCAGGAACTCCATGGCTGTGGAGGAATGTGTAAACTGCACAGCATTGAAGGACACACTATTCAGTGACTGAAAGCTTTGACACAAAGAAAAAGTCTCACTGAAATTGTTTGTCATTTCTCATTATGGAAGTAAATATGTAAAGACAAAGGGAAAAACAGGGAAAAAGCTGTTAAAGAAAATAAATAAGGTTAAAACAATAACATACTGAACATATTGAAAAACTGACAGGAGTTACTTAGGAAACCTTTTTCTCCAACCTCTTCAATTTATGTTTTATGTAAGGCTTTTCATGGAACTGCATATCAAAGCAAAAACAAAAATACAGCATAAGAATTGTCTAAAATAACTGTCCTATCATTTTTAACAACTGCTGACCGCTGAACTAGGAAACACGCACATCATAATACTTCAGTAGGTACTTCAGCAGGTAAGTAAACAGATAGGCTAAAGACAAATGTCAGAATAACTTAATGAGTGACCAAGTACTTCTGTCTGTCATTATACATTTCTGCTCTACTCAATCTCACCAGAACTACCAGTTAACATCCTCTGGGAGGCAGGTTATGCGACAGCTTATTCCCAGAAGTTTGTGCTGATGCTGCAGCATGATGCAACAAAGGGGCTGCAGCAAAAGGTTGATCTTCACAGTCAGTTAAGCAGTCAGCTCTTTATACTTAGATGTGCGATTGTTTGTCCCTTAATCTGCTTCACTGACATATTATCTGTTCAACCGAGAGGTGTTCTCGGTACAAATAAATCAAAGGCAGTTCTAACTGAAAACCTGAAAACTACATAGTGGGCGAAACACTGACAATTGTCTTTGTCAGTACAGCCGGTGATTCTGTTGTGAAGCAAGTCACATACGTGGATAGAATTGCTTATCTTTGTTTTTAAAAATCCAAAATGGGACCGTGTAGGCTCTATATGATAGCTAATTATTTTAAATGTTTAATTTAATTAGTTAATATCTGATTAAAATATAAAAGCACTGTTATTGAACAGACATGCTTTTTTAAAAAAAAGTTCTTGGTGTTAAACTGTTTATAAAGTTCTGGATTGACTTTGCATTAGAGACAAAATTACAGCTTCACTTATTGACCTTTTTGATGGGTCCATAGGAAGAATACAATAATCTAGATACTATATTCTGATAAACAAAATTGAAATTTATATTTTTCAAATTGCTAAGGCAAAACAGCTATATATAGTCTTTGTTCATGTCAGAAAATCAAGAAAACATAATGAAGGAAGTTAACATTCACATGTGACGAGACATTTCAGACTGTCAATTTTAAGGAGCAAACATTTATGTAAAACAATTTCTCACACTATTAACACAATCTACTGATCTTCCTTATGGAGTTTGTATTTTACAATACAAATAAATAAAAAGAACACAAGAGATGGGAATATTGGTAGAATGAAACTGAAGAAAGTTGGTCAAGTCTGGGTTAGTCTTTTACCAGTAGGTGGTGTACTTATCACACATTAGAGCACAGAAAGTCTATCTTAGAAACGAGTTGTATGAGTCAATTGTGAGAAAAAATCCACTTTATCATGGACTTTAACTACAAATTGACATATGCTTGTAAATATATTTGGTTACATTAGTGCTTCTTTGGTAAATAAAGTCATACTCACAAGCATCTCTGATGTACAGAAGCATGGCTACAAAAATGTAGTCAACTAAATCCAAGGTAATACTGTCGGCAAAAAGCGCATCCCAGACAACAAGCAGATCTTGAAGAGGAAATTCTCTCCCAAACAGCAATCTGACCCATCGGCTGCAAATCAAAAACACAAAACAATCAAAAACACTCTTACAAGTGCAAAAAGAGCGATTCATACTGCTAATGTTGTCTGTGTTAATTAAAAAATGCTCTTACAGTTAACACCTTTCAAATTCACGCATATTTTTGGCACTCCCTGTTATAAAAATAAGCAACATCCCTATTTTTGGCAATATATTTCTTCTTTCACTCCATACATAAATTTGTATAATTTCACCAGCAAGTGTAGCTCTTAAAATCTTATCAGGCACATAAACAAAAATTCCCTATACAGTATACACTATAAATGTATACTAGTGGAAAAATAAAACAAAAATGACTGAAACCAAATCTAAACCTGGTTAAAAGAACCCAACCCAACATTAATCTGTGAACCCAACAGCTAAACTAAAATTCCAACTTAACGCAACTTTTTACACAAAAAATTACTGTCATTCTTTCACCAAATTACTCTTATTACTCTATATTATATCTTTGTAAAACCTGAAAAAGAAATCCTCACAGACATTTTCTTGACACAGGGCATACTGACAAGTTAATTTTTTTTAGAATTAGTACAGAAAACCTTATGGTGGTTATATGTGACTGCATTAAGATGTCTCATATCAATTAAAACAAAGGAACTCAATTTTAAAACAAGTATTTCATTGTAACTACAATTTACTGGCAAAACAAAAATAACCAAATTATGATCTAATTGTAATTGTCAGTAATAAGCAAATTATTGTGCATCATAAAACCTATTTTACGATGACAGAAAGGGTAGAGTGTGTCATTTAGTTCACAGCTCTTATGACCTGGCTTTGGTTTTCACAGCAGTGGCTTCTGTGTGAAGTGTGCATGTTATCTCTATGTCCTGTACAGGGTATAATGGCATTTCTAATTTGCCACTGTCTGTGGACATGGCCTACAATGTACTGGTAATGTATACAGGGCGTAGACCTGCCTCGGTCCGGTTCATCCAGGACAGAATCTGGATTGTTAAGACTCTAGCTGGGAGCGCATAGTTGGAAAGATTACAGTATGTTGTAAATTACAGTTGTCAAGCAAGATAATATAGATATTTTAAAATCTATATTCTGAATAAACAGCAAATATGGAAAGAAACCCCACAATAAACCACTGAAGGAACGCCTTAAAGAGCTGAGTGTGCACTGTATTTAATTAAAAATACATGGTTTAGCCAGGTATTACTAGCACACTGTGCCACAGAATATTTTCCATGTTTACCTCATCATATTAATACCCACTTAACAGGTGTTTCTTTCCCAGACCGTCATATCTTAGTGAACAGCTGGAACGAAGCAAAACTCTTTCTCTTCGTACAAAACTCTTAATTCAGATTTAATTCACTAGCACACCAATAAATCATAATATTAATTTAATAGTTCAGGTGGGTAGCTGCGTCAGCATGCGTAGGCTGCAAAGGAACAAGTAATAGGTTTATTCCATGCTGAAAAAAAGAAGAAAGAGAACACAACGTTTCGGCCGTGGAGCCTTCTTCAGGTGTGTCACACACCTGAAGAAGGCTCCACGGCCGAAACGTTGTGTTCTCTTTCTTCTTTTTTTCAGCATGGAATAAACCTATTACATATTAATTTAATAGCCTCTCTAGGTAACTGTATTGTTACTCATTTTTTATAAAATATATCATTGTACCCTTTTTGTTATATTTGTCCATTAACATTCTTTTCAAATACAGACAATAATGTTACATGACTTTTTCAGTACAGCATACACAAAATGTTTTTGTTGACATTTTATTATTTTCTGCAATACAGTGTATTCTGCATGTTGTCATGTGTGGCGTTCGACACGATGCTCTGGCTTCCTCTCATCTTTGGCTAGTTTCATCTGTTTCTAAATTGGCCAAGTGTGCTTCTGTACATTTATATCCAGTGATAGATTGACGTCATTGTGCTGTATACTCGGTTGCCTATAGTTATTACCATAAGTAAGTGGCTATCTAATGCATTGATGAATAAATGGATGGATATATAAGAGTGCAAATGTATAAACAAGCTAAGATTTTATTAAGATTTTAAGGTTACATCATCATTGTTTATAGATACATGCCTATAGAAAGATGATGCTAACAACTGCATGTAGTTACTTTAACCAGCATAAAGAGTATAATATATACCTTTAAACCGTGATGATGCAGGGGGATGTTCACAAGTGTGGACATCTAGAGAGAGTCAATGCTTTGGTGTGCTTCAACTACAGTATACTGTAACTACTACTGAAGATGGAATGGCCAGCTGTAACTAGTTTTTTCTCATATTGCAGTAGGGCTGTTCATGAAATACACTAGCTTTGTTAATGTGCTGTTTAATAAACATCTTATCTTCACATAAATGTTTTAGAAATGTGATATTAGGTAAAAATCAGTAACTGCACTGTTACCTTTGGATAATCTCCACTTAAATTGTGCATTTTAATTGTGCATTTTTGTTTGTACTACTGGTGACACTTCATTTTTTCTGTTTATTATATGATTGTTATAAAAGGATTTGTGTCAATAAAATCCCAGTTAGAAAGAGTTTCTGGCTAGAAGCAACTATCAGTGTAAGAAACTGTGAAAAGCAGATATAACACACCATGTTTGGCAAGGAAATATCCACAATACTTGTTTTAAAAACACATCTGACATGAAACCAATTCAAAGCTAAAAACACAGCTATGTCTTGAAGTATACAAAGGTAATATTTAGTATTGCTACATTAGGTTTCAGTTACCTTCTAAAAAATATATTTTATTTTCTTTTGATCTGTTTTACAAAAATATATCTCTGTACCTGAATTAATATAAAAACACTATAATTAACTGTATCTTTTAGATTTTCATGACATTTATTAACCTTACTGTAAGGTTAAGTAATAAAAACTAATGTTGTAAGTTCTGGTCTTCCCTATATTTTATTGCTCTGGCAGTAAAAACTTAAAGGCCTTCTTGATTCTGAAATATTCAAATCCTGCATGGAGCTGGTAGGAGGCAGCTGGAGTGATATACCCAAGAAATAATTAAAGTAATAAACAATTTCATTAATGTCATCCCTATTAAATATCAGAAGAGAGAAACTTCTTACAATAATTGAAAAAAACATACACATAACCATACAGTCCCTTGGCTTTCAAATTGCTAATCTGGTGTTTTAAGCATTCCATCTGAGCCATGGAAGTCATTGGTGCCAGTACTTCTATTACTGCACTGCTCTGAACTTATGAATAAGTAAGAGTTTGGACCTTCACACCTCATTGCCGTTTTGAAATTTAAAGCAAACTATATTCAAAGAGTACAATTTACTTATAAGATAGAAAGATCTAGAATATCGGATAAGAATTACTGATTACAGTCTTAGAATTGTCAGATGCTTAGTCAGAAACAAGATAAACATTTTGTCTTCAACAAATTGAAATAAATCTCATAAGGTCATTCAGAAAATTATACATTATAAGTCTCAAAACAGAACTAATCAGGTATGTAGCAACTAATTTGTATTTATTATTAAGGGTTATAATATGTAAAAATATAACAAAAATCACAAAAGCATAATACTTTGCTTCTAAGTAACTAGTTCAACAATTTTAACTGTATTGTCACTCTTTGATGAGTGCCAGCTAACATTACTGTTCAACTGGAACTGTATAATGTGTGAAATATTAATTGAGAATTTGTTTACAGTAACGTTGTTAAACCATAAAAATACATTTAGACCTCCTGCAACCCTAAAAAGTAGCCTACAAGAGACCAATTCTCAAATTTTAGTAGGTGATGTGACTGCCAATGAAAAATAATCAGTCCAAGTTTTTATTCGGTCTCATATGCACTTAATATCCTCCGTGGAAGACTCATATTTTTGTTTTAATACAATTTTATGCAGTTTTGGATTTTTGTAATGTAATACAAATTAACAACATATTACAAAAAAGAACCACCAGACTCAAAATCACTATCTTTTGACTTATTACACATACAGCATAGACAGAGGAGAGTTAAATAAAAAAAGTTAATTTTCTTGATCATATAGTATACAATGCCAAAGCCAATTAAAATTAAGAATGTTTTAGATTCCCAATTATTTTCCAGGCAGATGAACTGCATGCACAATAATTTATCTGTTAGTGTCTCTCACAAAATTATCCACCACCACTCACACAATGGTAAGGGGCCAGCAGAGCACTTAGAAGAATTAGTTTCTTTACTTGCCCACCTGTCTGGTTATTCCCTCTAGACTTTTTAAGTTTGTATAATTCTCCCTCTATTGGGAAATAATTAACACTCCAGTTTTAGATTTTATGGTAAAAAAACAGCTGTTTTTCCTAATTTTCAAAACATTACCTCTGTGGTAAATCTGAGGAAAAAAGAAGGCTTGTACATACTTTGTATCAGTAACAGCTGTTTCCCTGCCTACATTCTGCTTATTCTGCAAAAGTATTCAAGCTATTCAACAACAACCAGAACATATAAGAAAAAAAAACTTTTTGCAAAACAAAACAACTATTTCTTGCAGTACAATCTGATGTGTTGACAGGACTACTGACTAACCTGTTGACAGGTTAGACACAATGCTCTGTTGGATTTAGTGCTGAAAAAAGGAAAAGAGAAAATAATCATCCGGGGAAAACAGAAAAGCGGGAAGTGGAATGAGTAATTTGTGTCAGTTTATCCGGTGGATACATTCGTATTCAAGCTTACGATATACTATATGATATTCAACACAGAAAAAAGGTTGAAAAGAGACGTACAGTGATATGAAAGACATGTAAGGGGAATCAAAATACTTCTAAGCATTTCTTTAAAAAATGATACTGCGAACTTAAATTCTGTTCACTTAAACATGATATTACATACAATATACAAAAATGATAGTACTAACTTTTAACTCCTATGCTAGTTAATACATTTTATAAATCTTACTTTTTTTATTCTCTGAGATTATTTCATTTGGAAATTATTATTGAGTGTCTCCTTATTTTTCATATATATTTTACAGATCCTCAATTTGGAATTGCTTATTGTAACTGATTCATAATTAATGGCCACAACATTACTTCAGGAATATTAAGAGTGAGGGCAGAGCATGTGTTCCTCCATAAATAGGTAAGTCGCTTGTCATTTGCACACTGCAGGAATTGGAGAGAGTGATGCAGCCACTGCTGACCACTGTGAAATGTTTCAGGAGCCTGTTAATCCACCTTGGTCATTGTTGCACAGGAAGCGCAGAAATTGCACTCAAAATCCCAAAGGCCCAAGCAGTGCTTGGTTATTTGTACACCCTGTCACTTGAAGAATTCCAGTCAAACCTGGCTAATCATATAGTACAGACTCAAATGTTCTATTAAAAACCATTTATGTAAACATCACATGAGGAAAAATATGTCTCCTGGCCGTTGAAACCTTATAAAATATCCAGTGATTTCCCTGCTGCTGTATGCTTATTCAAACAGGCAGAAGGGTTTTCAGAATCTATTTCAGCAATCAGTTTCTCAAATAATCTAACCAGAAACAACAGAACATGCACATTACAAAATATAGCAAAACATAATGCCATGAAAAAGTAGAACAGGACAAGGGAATTATTTTAAATCCTTTCTTTTATAAATTACCGTATCATTTTTGTTCCAACAAAATAGGAGCACTACTATAATAATATGATGTCCGATTTCTCATAAGAAAATAAAACCCATCAATTTGTAAAGACATGAGTAAGTATAAAACCTATCAACAGATAAATAAGAGAAATGCAGAATACTAACATCTATTCAATCAAGTCAATGTTTCTAAAAAAGTTGTATATTTCATTTTTATGTCTTTTCTGCATTTACAGGCTATTTTTATGAACATCTTTCTTTATTCACAAAAATACGTGTTCATTCTACTGTATCCTCAAAAGAATATGAAAGAGAACATGGCTTTAACATACGCCCAGTGCACAATTCTTCCGTTATGTTACCAACATTGACTTTTCTTCATTACGATGAAAAAGATAGGTCATCCTGACCTCTTCATTATCAATAAAAGGGAAGTTTGATATCCATTCCTTAAATCTGAAACTAAATTGCCTGGAGATTCTGAATAAATAGTAATGGCACAAGAATCATTTCAAGGGTATTTTACCAAGCAAATGTCAGACCCAATGCATCATGTTTGCAGTGCCATCTGAGAGCAAAGGATTCAGAATATCAGGTTCATCTTCCTTTTGCAAAATAAAGCATGCCACACCAGAAAAATAGCTAATTTATACCAGCAACATAAATACACAGTTTTAAATCTGGAGTCTACAATAGTTCTGTAAAGAGTATGTACTTAGAGGCATATTAAACTCTGGTTTAATAATGAACAAAAGAAAGCCTACTGGACCTACAATGAATTCAACTTTGTTAATACAGGATCTTCTCCAGGAGCTAATGACTTAGCAGCCCTTTTCACTTTTTAAAAATAGCAAGCAGTGTGTGCAGTGGCCTCATTTAGCTACCTTTGTGCCCTATATCACTCCAGGTAGCAACTGAGACCCTGGTGACAAAGAAGTAATTCATTAATTATCCACAGTATTTGCTGCAGAGTAGAGCACTAAACAACAGAGAAAGGAAAGTGTGACTGCAGTTCTTTTGGGTCTCTGTTTGAAGAGTGCATGGCAGAGGCAAGCGATGCCTATGCTGTTACTAATTATTCCAATTATCATGGCACACTATGAAAACTTGATTAATAACAGTGAAGATATTGTTGTGGCAATTAGCCATATGGTTATGGGACTTTATTCTGTCACGATTTAGCCATTAGCATCTACTTATGTTTGTCAGAACCGTGCATCCGTGACAAGCTGAAGTTCTGCTCACCTTGTTGAGTCCCCTGTGAGCTGCACTAGAGAAATGTTTATTCCTTGGAGCTCCTTGCCTGACTAAATTTTTCATGTGGCATCCGGTCTGACTAGGGACAAATGTCAAATAACGTATGAGACAGCCCATCAAACCTGCCGCTTTCTGAAAAGGTACTTAGTAAATTACCTGTCAAAGCGCACTACTTTCACAAAACATTTGACCAGTGAAATTAGTGTCACTGACTTACATTTACTTAACATTAAACGATTTCTACACAGATTTTCCTTGTTAGGACCTGTTGAAATCCTCCAGATGGCAATAAAAATGCATAAGGTCTTCTGAACCCAGGGAAAAACAAACCACTTAGAGAAAAAAAAATGTAGGTTTGCTGTTACAAACCAGATACACCAACGACAAGCAGAATTAAGATCATCCTCCCATATCAGCCACCTCAGTTTTCTCAAATACTGTACTACATTAAAATAATGTTCTTTATTGTTATTTCTAACAGAAATGACAGGAAATACACCTAAAAGTTATAAATCTCGAATCATTCTTCATAAAACATTTAATAATAGCTTGCTTAACAGGCTTAAAATGTGCTTCAATACAAATCATACACATGGAAGAGCTAGAAAGGCAAGAAAATGCATGAAATAGTGAACCACTTAGCTGTCTCTATAAAATAGGTTATGATGCTCAGTTTCTGCTGAATCCTTCAAAAAACTTTCCTTAAATAAAAATATACTTAGAGGAAATGCAGCAAATTGCTATATAGGAAGTATTAAAGAACAAAATAGAAAAATGCAACCATTAGGACTAAATGCTTCATATCTGGCAGAAAAGATACATCTAGATGAATTTCATTTTTACTATCATTAAATCTAAATTGTTTACTCTGCAAACATATTTTTAAAACAAAGTCTTCAGAAAGAAATATTTTCTTTTAACAATGCATGTAGCTAAACTATATTACTGCATTTACTGCAATCTAAAAAAAAAATCCAGTGCCTATTTAGCGTGGGTTGCCAAAGCACACCATGATAAGATTATTTAATTAAAGCTCTGGTGATTTATGACCCAACACTTCCATACTCCTGCACATATGGAGATGCCTAGCAGAGAAGGAGCAATGTGAAGAGCTAATATGGGTAAATGATATGTTATTAAAAGGCTCAACAGAAGCTCAGAAGAAACACATTTGGTGTCACTACAGGTTTAGGATAGAAACATTAGTCTATCGTCTGACAAAAGAATTATACGACACCACAGATGCTAGTTGACTTGCAACCCCTCCAATTCTAAGAAAGTTTACTGAACAGACTAGTCAATGCAATTCGCATTCATAATGGCTTTGAATATTACATTTGAACCTCATCTGCATGTTACAGAATCTAATAAGCATAAGTTATCTGACACAACTGCTTACTGGTAAGTGAACTGATAATTCACTTACTATATTTAAGCTTTTGGTAATGTATTAATAGTTCTTTTTTCTGTGCTTTATTTTTTAGAGAATGTGGAAGAGTCTGATACTGCAACATTTGGAGACTATTAAGATTCTCCATTGCTCCTCATTTACACTTTAAGTGGAACACTTCAATTGTAATTTAAAGACTAATCCTTAATTTACTTTTGAATTGTATGAAAACATAGGAATAAGTGTTACAAATGGGAGAAGGCCATTTATCATCCATCTATCACAGCTACTGTATAATAAAAACACCAGGATTATATCAACTAAGTTCAAATTTAGAAAAGGCAATTCTGTCTGTTTGATACTGAAGCATGGGTGGCCTAATGTATACCAAATTTGGTGGCCACAGTTTACACCCGGACAATAGACTCCAAAACAAAAGAACACTCTACAATTCAGAATAATTAAGCATGTTGTTTTACTTACACTACAGGGATACAAAAGGCAGAATCACAGGACATAACTAAAGTGTGTTTGTATCATGCCTGACAACAGCCAATTATCCTTAACCTTTCACAAGGGATGTATTCAGAAATTGAATTAACTGGAATAGCATCAATTCACATTAATCAGGTCCTGCTAAGGCCTTCGCAAATAAAAAAGTGTTTGTGGCAATCACTGCTCCTAGACTGTAGGTTGTGATACTACTTTTTTAAAATGATAAATCATGATATTACATATGCATAGAACACTACAATTTGCATTGCTGAATCCCTCTGATTTTCAAGTTATAGCAAATAGTCAATCACACAGACCGTATGGTGAAGCTTTCTACGAAGCTATTAATTTTCCATTTTCAAATTGGCTAATTTTATTTTTAAGGATTTTTTATTTCCTTTTTGTTAACTACAAATGCATAGACTTAAGAGTTCTGCTGTGCGTTCTGAAACTGACAGGCTCCCCTAAGGGCAGCAATAACTATAGTTAATGGTACTGCAAATACACTTGCTATGATCAAAAAAATGTATATTAATGTTCACTTTATAAATCCAAGATATGTGTAGTCCATCCCTTCATGCCATGCCCAAGGCAGTAAAGGTCACATCTGAACCACTCATCACTTATACCCAGTTGCATATTGTGCATGATCAAGCTCATTGTTGTCTTTACCCTTGAGGAGACTGGCACTGCAACAGCTATCTACTTTCACTGAAAAATTGTGAACAACGGATTCAGCTACAGCAGACAAAACCAGACAGAAGACAAATGAGAACCAACCAACAAAGTTCAAAGTAGTCCAGAATTGCGATCCTAAATCTAGAAGTCTCAAAGTCAGCTTGCTGAGCCCCATAAAACCCATACAACAGCTCACAAAGGGTCAATACAGGTTATCAAATCAATCGTATTTGTGTGGTTTCTATTTAAGGTAATTAATGTATAACCTCAACATTTCTAATATGTTTTCTGTCCTGTCTGAAATTAATTGTATTTTTTTTTATTAAACAATGAACCAAAAACATTACCCATCATTAGATCAGAAATACAACCAACAGCCACCCACTCAGTCTGAAGTGAGTCTCAGAGACTCAGTTTGGTGTTTTGATTGATATTGTATTAATTCTATGTTTCAGTGATGTGAACTACAACTGTGAAAAACAAGTTTGTGTAACACATAAATAAGACTCGGAATTCACAAAGAGTTTGCCTGGAAGTGAAGTGTAATTCAATACACTTCATTTGTGTTCTATACTGAACTGCTAAATTCTTGACTGAATTAAGTGAAGGTTTTGTCAGGTTAAGGTAAAAATTTGCGGGTTGATTACAATATAATCTACAAGAAAAATCAAATTTATATTAATTTGATTTATGTTAAAACATTAAGGGAGGCACAAAGATCTTGAGGCTGGAGAGTCTGTTACAAGGTTTTGGCTTTTGACCAGGAAGAATATTGCAATAAAGGAGAGACTGGTTGGTGATACCAAAAATACAAGGTGGTCACTAACTAGCTATTGCTGTACTACTCCAACAACAAAAGATGCAAACTAATATTATAATGACTTCTCCATGTACAGTTCTTGTACACTCTGGGAAAACCCAGCATGCGTGACTAGAGTGATCTGCTTTATTTCATTCATCACAGCGCCACACACATATAAGGAGCGATAACACTGCCATATGAGTAGTTCTCTTGTGCCAGATTGTTAAGGTGATAACCATGCTACCTTCAACCACAACTTTATCAATAATGACATCCAGTATATGTCTGCATTTCTGATTATGCTTAAACTTTCTTGATGGTGACATGGAAACACAAGAGTCTAAACTTCATATTTGTGAAAAGCTTCTGTATTAAATTGGTTTTTTTCAGTGCATATTCTAAAAGGTGAAATTGACTTTTAATTTATATTCAATACGCACAATTAGGTAGAGAAGCAAGAAACTGCTATGATGAATGAATAATTAAATAAACTTTGAAAATAACATCATGGAAAGCATAATGGTTACAGCCTGTGCTGCCCCCAGAAAATGGGCGAGGAAGCAGAGTTATTAAGGACCCAAGAGCAAGGGCAAGGGATTCACAGTACAGGGGAAGTGGCCATCTCACTGCACCACAGATGTAGAGCCGGTTGGCAAAGAGAAGGGCCAACTTGAGGTGAGACCGAGAAGAGAATTATCAGCAGCTGGGCTCCAGGAGAACGGGCCACATGGAGTAAAGGACAGCCCGCCAGGATGGCTCAGGATCCTGGCAGGTGGGCTGGGACTAGAAACGCAAGGAAGGATTGCAGGAGAGGCAAGTGCAGGACAGGGGGATCCTACCAGAGCACCTTGTAGTGTAATGTTTCACTAAAGCCAGGTGCTCTCCATTTCGTGTCTCCTCGGCGATCAGTGCAGAACAGAGGTGTGGCCAATGCAACTGCGACACACCCCGTTGTGGCACAGTGGGGTGTGCGTAACAATAATTTCAGAAAATGTAAATATTAAACAATATTAAAAATAACTATTTTAACTGTAGTTTACCAATGCTCCTGTTAGTAAATGGAATCAAATCATTACAGTGAGAAAAACAATAGCAACACCACATATTTCAGACATGGAACTGTCAATATGTCTCCTCTTTAAGCCAGGCATTTTTAAAAATCACCCTCAATAAAATATTTTGTTTCAGAAACACAATGGTTTGCTATTTGTATGCAAAAAAATGCTCAATCCCAGTCCAAACCCCTTACTATTTCAACTTGGAAAAAACAAGTAACACTTTCTATAAACCTTTGAAAAATTATGTATTTAAAATAACAGTTTACTAGAGATTAAATTCACATTATAAAGCTAATTCTCTTTGGCTTTAAATACCAAGATTTAGTATTTTAAAAGAAAAAATAGGAAAAAAAGATGTGGTCATGTATGCAGGTATGACTGGATGCACTTGTACTTCACAAATAACTGTAATTAGTTTATCAGCAGGATGCCTGGTAGAGGGGAGGATTAAATTCTAAAGACTGTAGCTTGCACATGACACACTTGAAGCATCTCATTACCTTAACTCAACTTCTAAAGGAATAACATGCCTCCAGTGCAGGATTTATGTCTATCAATTAGACACAGAACATTTTCTGCTACTTTACAAACTTAGTAGCTCAAAAAACAACAACAAAAACAATGATTTTGTAACAGTATATGAAAATAATGTTGAGCTCTTCCCTATAAAGACTAATCAGAGGCAAGACGTATCAGAGGACAAACCCTGCATATTCTCTTGCTAACTGAGCACTAATTATAGAGCTTGCCAGTTGACTCCTGTTTTACAGGATTATAAGTTGAACATAAAACATGCCTTTTCATCAAAACAATTACCATTAATCAAAACACTAGGAGCTGGTACAAGTCAAGTCTAACCTACCGCTGTGCCAAGCAATATATCATACTGTCTGTTGTCAAACATGCTAACCAAATCTAAACACACTGTTTTTGCAATAAACTACTGAAATTTTGCTTGGTAAGTAGAATTTTTTATTTAAATTGCATTCTAAGTAATGTGTTTCATTGCTGGATTTTAATTTCTGGTGCTCAATCTTCGTCCTGTAGACAAGCCTTTCTTTCATATCAGTCATTTACGTGTGAAAAATGTGTGCTGAGGGAGGGGCTTTGTTTGGTTGATTAAAATAAAAAACTTTCAATCACTGGGATCTTCACAGCCATGGGGAACATTTTTGGAAATTCTAAATAAATTACAGTAGACAATCACAAAACATATTTCTCCTTACTTATACTGAATATTTAATCTATAATATTTGTTTCATATATTTCTCAGTCACACAGAATTTAGTTTTGAGTTCAGTACTATGCCAGTCAAAAGATGAAAAGAAAATAAAAGTACACAGACTTCTCCACATTCATTAATGAACTCTGACATTGCATCGAAATATTAACATATTAAATTGTGTTTGTTCTGCTGTTCAGTTTTTGTTTTGTATTGCATAATTTGCTTACTGTTGACAGTAAGAACTCTAAAATGACCTTTATTCCTTTCTTAAAGTTAGTCTAACTGCTATTGGGAACCTTCTGCCTACAAAATGCCAGACATGTCTAATCCAGGGATTATTGGAAATAAACATTATGCAGGGATCTTTAACCATACTTTCCCAGAACTATTTTTGTCTGATACTAAATACTAAAAACTTAAGTTTAATTTTTTGAAATAATTCTAAAATTTTAAAAAGTAATGTTTTTAAAATTCCATTTCCCTTATGTGTAACTACTTTATAGTTCACTGTGGCATTACTTCCCTCTAAAACCGTAAAAGCATAAATTTAGTTGACCTAAGCAGTGCAACATCTCTTGATTAGTTTTAAAGAGGGAAAATCAACATTTTTTCTGCCCTTTGTCCATACAGTATATTGTTACTTTGATATCAGGGTAGGCATTCAAGTCTGGAGTTTTATTACAAAGGATATTTAGTGTTTGATTTATAAGTTTAAGTAATAATTTGTATTTATAATGTAATTTAATAAATTACAAATATTAAAAATAAGTTATAGACGTTAAGATGCAAATAAATTATTTTTAACATTTAATCTTTTAAAAATGTTGTGGTGATCAATCAAGCTTTTTACAATATGCATCGAACAAGAAGCTAGAATATTTTTTCTGAAGACAACAGTATGTGTTCAGAAACAACCAACATTTCATACAAAAGTACAAGAAGTTAATTTATCAGAGATTCACACAAAGTTGTTGGAAAAATAAAACAAAAAGCATATTAAATGGATGTTATACTTGTTGGATGGCATTTCCATTACTCTTCAGTGCCTGTGTGTAAAAAGTAGTTGCATATCCAAGAGAGAAACGTGAGCAGTATGATCTCCACCCTCTGTCTTATGAAATTTCAATCATGCCTATGTACTGCATATATAAAATATAGATCATAATCTAAAACAATTAATTGTTTTTTCCTAACATGCATATATAACATGGTTTAAATATTAATATATTTTAAAAACCGCTGAAGTAAAATTCAACAAAAAAAAACTTATAATAAATGGCAACTAACCACTCCTTCATAAATCCTTCTTTAGACTTAAAAGTGACATTCACAAAATGTAATACTCTTAACCCAATTAAATAATTTCTATTTCATCACATTTATTTACTTGACTACATAAACAAATCTGACAGATATCAATATAGTTTGAAAGGGATCCTTTGGAATTGTGGATCAAAACCAGGATCAAATGAAATCTTTTATTTAATGGGCAATGAATTAATGTTATAATTTATTCATCCCGTTTTTTAATTATTTGAGAAGTTAAGCAGTATGAATATCTTTATGCACATGCACATTTTTCTAAAATCATTGCAGAAAAAGAAAAAAATGTTTGTCTGTTACTTTGTATATACCGTATGTGGCGTCTCCAACATCTGCTGTTAAATACCAGCTGGTCGAGCTGATTAAAATTACCTCCAAGTTGTTATTATAAAGATGCCTGGGCAGCTTCGCTATATTAATGGGTTATTGAATGAGTGATGAAAACCTTGGCCAGCTGATGCATTTTTATTACAGATAAACCTTACGATGGGTAATCACTATAATTTTAACAACTGGAAGAAGCACAAGGAGACAGAAAAAAAAAACAACAAAAACATGAGAGCCTGTGAACTAGGATAACTGCCATGGGTTGCCTCTAAGGCTGCACATGAAACAGTCACTGAGGGTATTAACATAATAGCTGGTTTTTCATGTTGATTTTTTGTGTTTGCCCATGACCTTGTACCTGCTGAATTACCGGACTGCTAAAACCATCAGATGGGAAATGTTCGTGTCACAGGCTAGTGGATTCTACTTAACCTCATAACACATTGATGTGAGTTTGTGTATAATTCTCTATCCAAGTACAATGCCATTGTAGTTACATTTTCTTAAGTGTATGATGAACAGCAACAACAATTATTGTATTTCTTAGAATTACAATGTATAAAAATATATTAAAATGAATTTGAATAAATTGGATAATGACATAAGAATAGTTTCGACTGTGCTATTGGCAGAACTACATTATTAAAGTCAAAATAAAGAAGAATGGAACTTTAACATGCAGAAGGACTGAAACAGAATGTCTGAATTAAAACAGTGAGAGAAAAGTAATGATTTTTTAGATCACTGCACTAGACCACATGGTACAGAAGCATGACATTTTAAAAAAAGACAAAAGCATCCACAACTATGAAAACACATTTACAACTAGAATATTAAAGGAGTTTCTTATGGCCTTATATTAATATATATATGATCAAATAATTTTTATTCATGAATGTCATTTTCCAAACTTTGTAATTATATTGAAGGGCAAGCTTTTGTGTGTGCATACAATGCCCATGTTTGTACTTTATGTATCTGAAACCAGGTTCTGCAGTCATCTGCACACAGTAAACTGAAAAACGTTTAACACTAAAGCACAAGTTAACTCAGTTTTATGCAACGAATAAGCCTCTTTGTATCACAGAGTTGCAGAAGTTCTTTCAATGTAACAGTGGAAATGTTGTAACTGAGGTTTCCTGTGCACATGTTGTGTGGCTTTACAAGCTCAGCTGAACTACAAAAGTTTAAACAGTTATATAAAGTGTTAAAAGTTCAGCTCTGTTTACATAAAAGGTTATTTAAAATTTCACTCTAGTAACACTAGAGCAAAACACTGCATATGGTCAGGCAGGCTGGCCTCTAACAGACCCAGTAACCTTTCCTGCTACAGGCACCTCTACTAAGAAAATTTAACTGAAAAAAAAGTGAAAAGCTTTGATGTTACCATATATTCCATATTCTATACAAAGCTAAATAAATACATTTTAATATATCAAGAAAACCGACCTTGCCTGATTTTGCAATGGTCTATAAAGAGCTCTGACCTGCTTGTTGCTCTAGGACAATTGCTTCTTTCTCACTTGTACAAGCACACTCTCTCACTGAGCATATTTCAATATAAGTTAAGAACATTTCACACTAGTGAGTGAGTTAGTCACTATAAATATTAGTGCTACATCTGATTTTATATTGCAAAGAAATACTCACATGCCATATATTTGTGGAGCTATTTCAAGCCGATTGAGGTGCATGTAGAGTTCAATGTCATGTTTCTTTATCAGCTGATCCTGAATCCGATTAACTTTTGTTACAACGGCCACAGATGGCCCTGTGTCTTGTGGCCTGGCAAAGGGTATACTTGTAATCATTTCTTCCTTTCCCTGAGGAAAAAAATGTAAACAAGAAAACAATCATTAACAACTTTATTTGGACTTTTTACCGCTTTCAAAAGAAAACAAATGAACCCTTAAAAAAAGTGGGAGTTTAGGCAATGTCTACAAAATATTGCACAAATTTATTTTCATGTTTGCTTCCCAATTTCACAGAATATAAAAGGGTCAGATGTCTTTCATCTGAATAACTCAACAAACTGAATCCTTTGAGAAGTATAAAACAACTATATTATAGTTCATAATTAATAGTTTATAATGTTAAAGGCCTTGATGTAATCTCAATACAAGCAGACGTTTTACATACAAAATCTTAAGACAAACGATTTGAATTTGTCTCAACCATTTATGTATAGTGAACTGTTTTTTGTCTACAAATGATTTATGGGGAAGACAAATTCCCTCAGTGATTGAGTGGCTACAACAGAGTTAAAAAATAGAGCATGGAAAGAAAATGTCTGTTTTTTTTTGCAGATGCAGGAAGTAAAATATGATCCTCAAAATGCACTCCTACAGAACCCCAGCATTAATATTGCTTCTATGCAACCAGGAAGCAACCTGTCAAAACACAAAAACTAAAAGCACAGCTAACCACTTATTACCTTAAATTCCTGTTTACTTTTTTTTTAAACCTGCTATACAGTATATCTATGTGGATGACTTTTCATTTTAAGTGACTCCACTCCCCAGACTGGGTACAGGAAAATGTAATAATTACTATCAAATGAACAATATTACTTTTGATTAACAAGAAACCAGCATAGTTATTACATTCAAAATCTTGAAAATGAAACACACCACTTTTTCTTTAACAAAAAATGATTTAAATCCATTTTACTATTACATGGGTTAGATGTGCGGATAAGAAGTTTGGTAGAAGCCTTGAACAATTATCCATTAATTCTGCTTTCAACTAAGATGTCTTTTAGCTTTCAGTATAATCTTATCAATCATACTGAGGCAGCAATCTCAATGTTCTAATCCCATTAGGTTTATACCACTCATTATAAAACTTTATATGTAACTCACTGTACCTTAACCTCAATAGTGACTGCATGTGAAATAGTATGATCTTAGTTCCGGAACTCTAATATAATTCAAGTTTTCTTAAGCCTTACTACCAAAGATGTCAATGCCACAGTATGAAAACCCAAAATGAAAAATGGACTTTTAAAAGGAGTGTAAGTTGTTTGTCTGAACATTACGTTTGTTTCATTAATGTAATCTTTTCATTAAAATCACTTTTTGCAAATTGTAATGATCATTACTATCATTAAAAAATATTAACTTTATATTTGTAAATCATATTAAATGTGGTCTTATAAATCACACCTCTTTTCCAGAAACATAATACAATTATAGTAAACCATCTCACCTTGGGCATTAATGATGGTTTCAACATCCCACTAAGGATGCTAAAATATATTCTATAATGTCTGTTACACTTAAAATACAGCTCAGATCATGATCACCACTTTCACAAGTCTCAAGACTTGAAATGACACCAGTAGGGGCTCAGATTGCTGTATGGGATCTATTACACGTGACCTGCCCAAAAACATAATTCGCAAGTAGAAGGTGGTAGAATTTGGGTAACTGTAGACATTTAGGTAGCCCACTTCTCGTCACAATAAAATGCATATTTTCCAGCACAATCTTTGATACCCTGATAGCAAACCACATGCACTCTGCAGAGCTGGCTTTCTGTAAAACAATGGACTGATGGTTTCAAGAGATTATACGATTCTATGGGAACATAGTATCATGCCACTGTGAAGTCTAAGAAATTTTTCTACTCTCCCCTGACTGTTAAATTAATGTACATTTTTCATGGATAATATAGACAGAATGTGATCACTTAATTAGACCTATAATGTGACCAGTGATTAAGAATTTTCAGTTCCATCTTGGGAACTTTGGAATATTTGGGAATTGAATAATAAAGTGAAGGCCTAATGTTTCTTTGGATACATAACCCTAAGTAATAAAAATAATCTTAGTTATTAGATTAACAGCAATTTGTAATCTCAGCTAAAGGAAAGAAAAAGATGACCACCCCAGTATCAAGGAAAGGAACCGCATGATAATGTTCTCTTCTGTTAATAGATATAATTTGCTGAGGAGGAAGGAAATTTGCCATTTTGACAGTTAAAACTTACCTTTCGAACCTGACGTTCAAAGGTTGAAAACCACGGTTCAGCTGTTTCCATAAGCTGTGAGAACATAGCACTGAGGATATAAAAAAAACTTTTGTTATGATGCAGCATTGCATCAAGACATTTAGTTTTACATCTATTATCTTCTAAGTCTTTCATGACATACTACTCCAATAGAGTCACTGAAGAAAAGCATGAGAGGGCCGTTGAGTGGGTCTATAAATGGAAATGACTGACTCTCTATAAGAAACCAAAGCTGACCAAACATTGAGTACAATTCATGCCTACCTCAAAAGTACCATGTGAAATTAAGCTTTGACTATAAAGATTTGAAATAATATTTTTGATTATGATGTTTTTTTTCTCTAAAAATAATTCCTCATCAAAATAAATCTTTTCCAATACAAAGACTTAACAGTCTGTGAACAACACTAAAATGAGTTGAACTGGGTTAAATACATCATTAAGAATGTTAATGATCATGCATTATACAAACTGAATTAAGAATTTACCACTTTTCATTTAATAATAAATACTTTTTGAACAATATTTTTTTTTAAATAAAACAGGATGAAAATACTTTGGTGTAAGATTTCACTAGAAGTGCAAAACTGCACAACAAACAGGATCATAGTTACTGAATGTTAATCACTGTTGTTTCTGCCATCAATGATAAATTACAGAATTATTAAGTAGGGGATTGGATATAAACACATCTTTATAGCAAATTCCAGAGTCTAGAGTGACATGAACTGCAACATAATAACAAACTGTATATTTTAAGATCTTGGTTTGAAATTGAAGATGTTTGTCCACAACAGTAGACAAAGTTTAGGAAAACGAACAGTGGAATACAGTGCCTTGCAAACGTATTTACCCCCCTTGGGCTTTTCACATTTTATCGAGTTACAGCATGGAATCATGATGTATTTAACTGAGAATTTTTGCTACTCATCAACACAAAGTACTCTATAATGTCAAAGTGAAAAAAAAATCCAGACATTTTACTAAATTAATTACCAATTGAAACAGAAAATAATTGAATGCATAAGTATTCACCCTCCTTTCCAGAGTTAATACTTGATAGGACCACCTTTGGCAGCAACTACAGCGGTGAGTCTCTTTGGGTAGGTCTCTATCAGCATTGCACATCTTGGCACTGGAATTTTTTGACCATTCTTCTTGGCAAAATTGCTCAAACTCCATCAAGATGGATGGGGACCGTTTGTGAACAGCAATTTTTAAGTCATTCCACACATGCTCAATTGGATTGAGGTCTGGGCTTTGACAGGGCCACTCTAGGACATTAACCTTTTTGGTTCTAAGCCACTCCAGTGTGGCTACAGCTGTATGTTTTGGATCATTAGCCTGTTGGAAGGTCTTACAAGTTCCAGTGCTCTTGCGAATTGCAGCATGTTTTCCTCCAGGATTTTTCTGTATTTAGCTTCATCCATTTTTCCTTCTATCTTTATGAGTTCTCCAGTCCCTGCTGTAGAGAAGTATCCTCAAAGCATGATGCTGCCACCACCAGTTCTGGGCAGATTCACAGTTGTTCCATATTTTCTCACCTTTTTAATGATGGACTTCACTGTGCATCGAGGTATATTCAATGCCTTGGAACATTGGATTCTTTTATTGGATTTTTGTATCCTTGCCCTAATTGGTATTTTTCAAGAACCTTGTCTCGGATCTGCTTGGAATGTTCCTTGGTCTTCATGGTGTAGTGTTTCCTTGGAAATGCACTAAGTGGGGAAGCTCCCAGACAAACATGTATTTATTCTGAAATCATGTGAAACACCTCAATTTATGCGACTTGGAGAACAGAGTTGGTTACTTCAGGGGTAATTAAGGTGTGTCAAAGCAAAGGGGTAAATGTTTATGCATTCTATTATTTTCTGTTTTTTATTTGTAAAATAATTTATTAAAATGTCTGGATTTTTTTTTCCATTTTGACATTATAGAGTACTTTGTGTTGATGAGTGGGAAAATTCTCAGTTTAAATATATCATGCTTCCAACACAATAAATTGTAAAAGCGTTCAAGGGGGGTGAATACTTTTGCAAGGCACCATGGTTGCTCCAATATGGCAATGAAGAGAAACATACCTGAAATGTTATGGTTAGCCTGATTGACAAATATGATGAATTGCCATTAAATTAGAACTGCAGGTAGTTCACAATTTTGAGATGAACAGTAGACTCACGTTTTACGCTGTAGTTAGGTACGTAACATAGCGCATATACTGTACCCCATATTGCGTTTAATCAGAACATGCCCTTTGGACCCTCCTATTCCCCTCCCTTAAACAAGTAAAATCAAGTGTAAGTGTATTATATGTAGTTTAAAGTATTATGAAAACAGTAATATAGCAAATAAAGAGCTGTAAAGTATACATAATTGATCAAATCAAATTAATAATAAAATGAAGGAAAAACAGCTGGTGCGTAGCTCTCATTGCTGTCATGTCTCTGAATCAAAGATACATTCGAGACATACATACAAACTAATCACTGTTATCCAACCCTTTAACTTTTTAAAAACAATTTTCTCAGTTTTTAACTCCTAATCAAGCACTTTTCTTTGCTTGGCTTTCTCCTTCGCATTTGTTTTGTTTCCCCTTCGTATTTGTTTTCAGTTTATAAGCCATATTGAGTGTGATGCTGCACAAGAAAGAAAGCACCGATAAAGGAAGTACAGACGTGCTATAAGCTCTGTAACTAGTTCTCATAGCATAGCTCTGGTACAGTATTGGCAACACCAGATTTGAATTTGTGAAATTTCCTGCATTATTTGATTTTTTCATTTATTGTTTGTTGCCGACCATGTACTGTATACACGGAATTGTGTAAAAATATTTTGTGTAAAATGCAAAATCTACTGTAATTCACTTTCTACTGTGTAACAAAATGAAAAATCTTTTAGACATTTACTTTCTATAAATAATGCCTCTCATGGGCATTATAAAAGCTATGGGTTATAAAATTTAATATTTTTTTTTAGGTTTATGTAGACACAAATCAGCTAACATTTTATACAGAAGATCCAAAATATTATTGAAACTATGGAGAAAAACAAGATGCAGGTGTTAACCACTATCACATATCCAAGTAGTAAGCATGGAAACCTAACATGCATTAAAAGTCTCTTTGTTTTTTGTTGTATTGTACTTACTAGGCATCATGTTCATGAAATGCAGGGTTTAGTAGCGATTTCATTTCTTCACTGTAAAATAAAACCAACACTGTATTAGAAGGTTCTATCTTTGCATAACCTATAATAAATGTTAGAGCATCTCATTATTAGAACCACATTATGAAAGAAAAGAATGAATACATCAGATTTTCCAACAAGCCATATTCATTTTAATTGAATGTAAACATTACATTCATTTTTTTAATATTCAGGATATTACAGATAAAACTACAAAACACTCTTCATCTAATTTATACTAAACGTAGGCATTCACAAAAATAAAAAAAACATATCTATTTTAACTACTCATCTTAAACAATAAATAGAAATAGTCATATTTAAACAAAAGAAAGACAAAATCAGTCAAAAGAACTTGCCTCGGGTATGCAGTTTCACTGGCATGTTGGAAAGCTTGGTGGTCACAATGCAAAATGAAGACAATGGGAGCCAGCAGTTCATGCATGCCCTAGCAAGGATTTAGATAAGACTAATTAAATACAATAATGAATGCTTCTGTCACTTACACTATAAAACCACACTTTCCTACTTAAAACAAAGCCAATTATCCTACATTAATGCCAAGACCTCTGTTTAATGGCAAACCAAAAGTTAACCTCTGTTTAATGGCAAACTAAAAGTTAAACAAAGGAAAGAAGACTGTGGGAAGGATGCGTTTAACTGCTCCATAGAATGAGTTTTAATTTTCCAAAGACATTTAAAGCACCTTTAAATGGGTAAAGCTGGACTTTACCGAATGAAAGGCCTTCTTGCACTGTTCTTATAAATTAAAATTTAAGCCACATGAAAACATAAAAGTGCAATTTCAGTGACACCCAAATGCTTTTAATATCAAAAATGTTTTTTTTTAAATTAAAAGTAACAAAGGATGTCTGATATTTATTTAGCTATAAACTGAAGGTAAAAGCAATTAAATATTTAATTTTAAATGACTACTTTGATCTTGAAAATATAAATGTATCTCAAAGTAACCTCTGTTAAGTTATTACTGATAATTATAAATAGGTGTGTTTTCTACAAAAGCTTTTTACAATAATTTCACAAAAAGAAATCAGACAAAAGAAATATCAAAAGTATACACTAAATCAGCTGAAAGCTGGAATAATTCCTTTTTTCTTTTCATATATGGTAAATATAAAAAATTGCACTAATTTCATAATTAATAGTGTTACAGTAAGATTTCATTACCTGCTTATATAACAATTGTTCATTTTCACGGGCATAACAGAACAAAATGTCTGTAAGCATGTTTCTTACAGCATCCTGCTGGAAATACTGCATTTCAGGAAACCTTTAACACAAAACAAGCAAAAGAAATCCAATTATTACAGGATGTCTAATACTTGTTAAAAATATTAAAGTCAATTTCTGGTTCATCTATATTTCCAGAGACATACAGTATGAACCAGATTAAAATGAAGATCTCCGGATATGAAACTTCATACAGAACAGTAAGCAAACTGTGAGCAAAGCAATAGCAGGTAACATAGTGTAAGAGCCTACAGTATATACCCATAAGTGTGAAGCAGAAAAGTACACTGCTCTGGTTTCAGGGATATTCTAAAACAGACAGTGAACCATCTGCATGTCCTTTTAAATAACTTAAATCCACTGCATGCATACATGTGCTGTTGTTTCTGTTTAGATTATTGTATGTTATCATAAATCACAAATCCAGCAAACGTTCAGACTGTCGGAAGCATGAACAGCACACACTGGCAAAACAGCCCAGGGACTCGGAGAGGTGCATCTCTTGTACAGTATATGCAGTATAGTATGTCTATATACAATACAAGACATCCCCCAGTCATGTCCCAGATCATTCATCTCTCATAGGCCTCTCAATTGACTACTTTGAGCTGCAGCCATTCACTAATACGGTACACGATCCAACCACAAACAAGAACACACAAACGTATGGTGCACATATTACACAATTAAAAAACAAAAACAAAGCTGCTGAAAAATATAAATGATACAAACTGCTACTTTACATCTTTGACACAAATACTGTATCTCACAAAAACAGAAAACACTTTTTTTATTTTTTATTACTCAAAATGCCACATATCAAAGCAGTTAATGGCAGAATATATTTTTTTCCATATTTTTTACTCTGTACTTTGTACTATTTAATTGCTGTTTATAACAGAAATATGTTTAATTAGATTTTTCATTGTGTATATTCAAAGTTTATGAAAAAAATCAACAAAAAAATAAGTGTAGCAGCAAACTAAATGTAATAACTTCACAGGTATTATTGACATTTTCCAAAAATAAATTAAAGGGAAAATGTAAGAAAATACAACTAAATTGAAAACTTGTTAATGAGATGTTATTATTTAAGAGTTGTAGTGCTATTAGCAAATATTTTGGTTCTTCAACTTAGATAAACAAAACCTGAACATTTGTTCCATAAAAGCAATTAATGCCATGACAGCATAACAGAACATAATTTAAAATTAAATACAAATGTGTTCAATCTTTATCAACAGGAAACCAAGTTAAAATCAACCGTGCTGTAAGGCTAAGGTTAAAAGTGAACATAAAAATATTCTCTTGACCGTATTTATAAAAAGAATACTGTATTTACAATTTGGTTTCCCTCTTCTTTAATGAAATGGAATCAAACCTCTTAATGCAGAGTAGAAAATGTATTCAGATTTTACTTGGCCTTTTTAATATGTACCAAAAAACTGAAATCACATGAGGACAGAGAGTTAAATCTAAATGTATTCTGCATGTTTTTAAAAAATATTTTCTATTATATATTTTTTGCTTCACTATCACTAAATGTCAGGCATTTAAAATTTAATTTAATTGTTTTTAAGGAAATATACAGGTAGTGGACAAAAAAAAAGAACCAATGTAAAGAGGCTAAACAGGGAATGGGCTCATCACATACAATGAGTATGGCCTGTACGTGCCGTGGTAAAAGTCAAACAGCGTCTGAATTCTGATGGTTTTGCAGGAAGGTTGTAGGATCATTCTTCCAAGAGAACGGCACTCAGCTCATGCTTCATTGATGGAAACACTGTTTCAGGCATCGTTTCAGAATATCCCCTAAACATTTTATTTGGTTCACATATGGTCTGCCTGAGAAAGCCATGACGCATAGATATAGATATGACCAACATAATGCTGATCAAACATGGGCTCTCTGAAAAGAGGTACTGTCATTTGGAAGATGCCATTCCAGGCATAAAAAGAAACTCTGCTATATTTGTTGAAGACGATCACTCAATACATTACATAGTGATTACCACTGCAGTGATTCCCACACCATGAAAATGTGCCTAAAGAGCACAGAAAAATTAAGAACCCTTCTCTATTGGAATCAAGCACCAGTGCAGTAGAGTTCTTTAGATTGGCGCCACATGTGCACTCTTAAATTTGTCAGGAACATGGTGAAGGATGACTCATCAAACCATATTACATTTCTCCACTTCTCTGTAGTCCTTCACCTGTGCTCTTGGCAAATGTGCACTGCCAGGCATGATGAGACATTTTGTGTACTGCAACCTGACTATGGTATCCCACTCTGTGAAACTCTTGATAAAATGTTTTTGATAAAACTGGCAGCTTGTGTCCCAGGTTGAAATTTGCTGTCTATTGAACTGCAGTTGCTGACCTGTCTTTAACTGGACTTTGAATTAATGCACTGATATTATGATCCTGTTCTCATTCACCCACTTTTGCCCTTTGCTGATGATATTTTTTCCATGTGGTTTCATGCTGACATCACCTTGAACACAGCTGCTCGTGTTAAGCGGTCTTGGTGACTGAAGCTCCTACCAGATGTGTCCCAACAACCAACTCTCATTGAAGTCAATCAAGGAAATCGAGCTCATTCTTGCAGTCATGTATAATTACAGGCAACCAGGTCTGTCCAGCATTTTTCATGAGCAACACCTATCTGGAAGTCCTTCCTTCCAATATACTAGCCGTCCTGCATTTACACTGGTGCTCAGATTTTAGTCCACTACATACTGTATATACATTTTTCTTCTTCTGTACATTAAATTTTAGTCATTAATTAAACTGGATTTTTTTAATTTAAGAACCTTACAACAACACACAACTATAATCAAAAAGCTTATAGATGATAAACTAATTTTCTCACTTAATGGACTTAGGTACATAACATTGTACTTACTACAATTTTTTTTTAAATACTCCTACACAATTTTTCTCAGGTCAAGGTAACTGCAGTAGCAACACTGTAATTTTGCACTTACGTTCTCATAACATCTTGTTGAATCATTCCCCTTAGTTCTTTATCTTGGAAAAATTTGTTCCAAAGGCTCTGAAATGTTTTAATGAAGAAATTGAAACAATAAAAATATAAAATCTTTCATTTTTATTACTTACACAAGCAACAACACTGCACAGAAAATGCTAACTATGAATGTATAAATAACATATTTACTTCATACTTAAAATAATACTTCATACTTGAAATAACAGGTTTTACACTAAAACAATATTTTACTTTGGCTTCTACCAAAGCCACAATAGAGAATCAATATAATTAGATGTGAAAGTATTAAAAAATAGTAACTTTCTATTAAAATGTGAAAAATTACTTTCTTAAATATGGAACTATTAATATACTGGATCCTATACGCATTTTGATACCATTTGTTCAAGTACTTGTTGAATCCACTACCTATAGCAAGTAATGAACATGATGTAAAAGAATGAAATGAAGCAACACATTTTCTTCACAAATTAATTAATTATGCAGTTCAAGTCAATTAACCTGTACAATGTAATGAGAGGCTGTGGCATGCCTGCAAATAATGGTTAGAAGTTCACATTCCCTTTTCTCCACCTTCCTAATATGAAATGACAAAGAGCACAGGTACAAGTGTGGTACGAAATGCATGTTCCCATGATTGCACTGCAAAAAGTAATGTGTGAATACATAAAATGCACAAACATACATCAGATCTAATCAGAATGCAATGAATATGGTCTTGGGAATGATACTGACAGAAATAGTACAACAAAGTTGGTAGCGAACTCGGGGTTCATGTATTCACCAGAACTATTCAAGAGGTGATATTAGCTAAAGGATGTATTCGTAAGCAACCCAAACGTAACCAACCACATGTAATGTCCCAACATCAAGATTGCCGAAAGGGATTGTTTCTGTACAATAATATCTATGACTGATTTAACTTGGATATTATAGAAGAACCTAACCTAATTACAGTTGTCCCTATAAAAGCAACATCATAACTTAGCATCAAGCCCGTAAATGATTTCTGCACCCAATCAAGAGAATGGGATATATATCAGACAGGAGAAGGCAGCAAGCTTGTGAAAAGTTGCAGAAGTTACCGTTTTGCTAAGGGGACCCTACATTGCTAATGTAACCATATCCCTGCAGTTTCTAGCCAAATGAGTTGATTGTGTACTACTTTTTGGCAAAGTTGGGTAGTGATATGACTCAGCGCCAAAGTAATGACATGTGATTCATATTGTTCAACCTGCATCCCAGGCAAAGTTCTTTACAGGTAAGAGCAAAGTGGCACTGGAAGTCCAAGAGGTGGCAATTCCTGAGAAATTCCATTTCCATTTCATTTAATTAAAATAAAGCAAACGGATGCAGTGTGAAAAAACACCAAGCATTGGAATCTGTATAATAAAACTTTATTACTACATCTGCAGTAGATCAATCATGTGGGTTGACAACTTTAGGAGTCTAGTGTCACCACTATCAACATCAATACACTGCACTAAAAGGTGTGCTCCACCCTCAGTTACTGCAAAACCAAAGTTAATGTCATTCCGTAAACTTTTGGCAAAGCAATGTGTGGCAATTTCCATCCTACTTGTGTCTGGGAAGCATAGTGTACTGCTAGTGTATTAACCCAATCAATCATCTGAGGAAATGGGCGGTTAAATGCAGACTTCAACATCTACCGTCAAGTAATATTGCCAAACAAAACGGAACGTTTTTTGTCAGAAACAATAATGATGAAACAATATCATAACTCGTGAATTAGTGGGATCTAGGTTTGCTCTGAATTGTTTCATTATACATTGGGCAGATACAAATGCAGTGTCATTACACTGGCTGAAACAGTAATTTATAATCCTTACACTTTCTAAATTGTTAAGAAATTTTGAATTGTTGTGAGAAAAGCAGATGATTTAAGAAGACATGGGCCTAAATGTCTTGATGCATATGTTTTCATGACAAATACAGTATGATTAATTAAAATCATATTCTAAAAACCTTCTTACATTCACTGTTTTCAACTTTCACACCTTTATTAGAAATGCATATTCCCTCACAGAAGAAAACATCCTTTTTTAATTTTCTTTGAGACTTTCCTGATGCAAAAAACAACTGTAAGTAAAAACCACAAACCACAAGAGATTTCACACTCACCCCCTCATCCTGAGACAGCGGATTATTTACAACCAAGTCTTGCTGTCCAGCAGCTTTTCGTGGATTGGTTATGTGCTAGCATAAGATAAAGGCAATCAGTTATTGTGCAATAAAAATAACGAGTAAATACTACCTTTCTTGTCGTTTCATACTTACTGTCTCTTTAATTTTTTCATACTGTGCTCTTAGCTCCTTTGTCTTGTTAATCCATTGACTTTTGTCTTCAGGAAGAACATCGAGATAAAGCTGTCAACAATAAAATAAAAATAAAATTCTCTACACATATGAACACAACTGCTGGTTTGAAATTCACTGGTAATGTCTGGTTCTAAAACATATTCTTCCTGAAAGCTTTTTTAAAATGGTTCCCAGAAATTTTGTACCTTTTGTTGCAACAATTTCTATAGAATGTTAATTGGCTAAATTTACCAAGTCCACATACAAAGAACTAATAATTGTGGGCTGTTTTTATTAACATTCTATGAAGTGCAGTACTCTATTTCCCAAAACTAAAGAATGCAACAAACATTCTCATACCTCTCCATTTCGTGACTACATACTTTGTAAACCAACATTTATGTCCTGCTTAGACACTTTAGGGTTCTATCATTATAGATGTACAGGTCCACCAATTCATAATGCTCTGTTAAAATTTTCGAAAATTATTTAAACTGCGACACTTATCATTCATTCCATTCCATTCCATTATCAGTCTTCCATTTCTCCCTAAACATTTTAAGCATGAAGTTTTATGAAACGGTACCCAAATATGGGATTGCTGTATGGAATTAATTTTAATTTTAAAAAATTATTTAACACGAAAATTAAGCTGTTTACATCTTCTGCCTGAGAACAGTCACCCGTTGCTACCCAATGCAGAAACACAGCCACTAACTAGCAAACCTAGCCAACATGATAAAGAAATAAATGATTATTTTATTTCTTTTGCACATTTAGTTGAATATTTCCATCAATTGTACAAGCACTTGGAAACTGTCCGATCCCTAGTTCTTTTATGCTGCGGGCATTCTCCTGGTCTAGCGCCGATCTGTGTCTTCTAGGATATAATGCCAGCGAACTCTTGTTTTTATGTCCACTATAACAGACAATCTCCTTTGCTTTTAACCTAGCGTCTAACCCCTCTGATTGGAGAAAAAAGACGTGCTGGTTTGCTATACATACTGTATCAGGAAGATGATTTCTTTCTATTCGAAATGTGTATTTTAAAAGTTTAAGAAGTAAAAACCTTATAGCGTACACAGATTTCTAAACTGATCAGGATCGTTATCTTTGTCTTATCCATAATACTGTTCACCGCTCTGTCCAGCAAATTAATAATAAACTTTATTTTATATAGCATTTTAAACGAATAAGTAATTAGATTGCTCATAAACCTAATCGCTTTTGCAACATAAACACAGCGTGATTGCTCTCTGAAAATGCCTTTTCTTTTTATTTAGGCTCAGATTTCAACTATAGATCATTTTATTATAAACTTTCTTGGAAAAATGTATTTTATGTAAACCATGTTTGCTATTAATTCATTTAGGGCTAGAATATGTTCATTGTCTTCCAATCGAGTCGAGTTGACATTAGAAGCTTGCCACGCCCGGACTGATACACCAACGCATTAGCATGTTAAAGCGATTTCATTGAGGAGTCTAGCTTTCTTAACTAGTAAGTACTGAACTTCCTTGGTTTTGGAGGGGGAGGTGTCTTTCGCAGGAAATCTCGCCCCCTTCTACTTTGAAAATACCTGTGAAACTGGTTTAATTCGTCACAGCCAGCACTCCCGCAGAGAGGGGGGTTGTACTCGTTAATGTCTTAGCGGAACATCATTATATCTCATTTTTTATTTCTATTAAAAAATCGTTTGCCCAGCTTAACACTATTGCTGTTGTTTTTATGTAAAGCGCTTTGAGGAGCACAGCTTTCTCACCACTTATATTACTTTTTGATACCATCCTTACACAAAGCAGAAACTTCTTGCATTTTCCAATGACATACAAGATGAAAGATTACAGATTTTAATCGTCTTTTTTCTGAACCAGGGAAAATCTGATCATGTTTCTCTATAACAATAATAAAAAAACCTTATTTTACATATCACCTTTAAAAGTGGCATCTCAAAGCAATACAGTAGATGTAAACCACAGATTACAAAGTAAATACCCAGACAAACGCAAACGCGTTTTTAATAAAATGCTTTTATTCATTCAGCAGAGAGAGAGCGTTAAACCTGGGCGTAACAGCTGTTCCTTTTTCTGATCACTCGCTCTCCGGATAAACGTCTCACCTGTCCTGTTCTTTGTTTTGTTTTGATTATGCCTGCTGCGATCCACTCCTGCCCTCACACCTAAAGAAGACTATTTTAAATTTCTTTGCGCGGTCCATTGTGCAATTAACCCTTGTATGTGCTGTCCTTAAGGTGATATCACATAAAGGTGATATGTAAAATAATGTTTTTATTATTGTTATAGAGAAACATGATTAGATTTTCCCCGGTTCAGAAAAAAAAATCTAAAGTATACTAGTTTGTCACTAGTATACTTTTAATACATTCCTTGTTGTGCTCTAGAGGATCTTTGTGATATTTCGAGCTCTGGTTGAATGATAAGTGTCGCAGTTTAAATAAATTTTATAGTTGGAAATTATGGAACGCTCCCTTAAAAGCAAGGGAGTTTTTATGTCCATTGCAGTTTTTTTGCAACATGAATATAATTATATCATTATTAATTTCTTTAGATATGCGATTCCACATTATATTCCCTTTTAATCAAATTCTAAAAGTATGCTTGTTGACTCCGGTATCACGTTAAAGACTTCGATGCTTAAAATGTTTAGGGAGAAATGGAATACTGGTGTGTATGTTTTCTTTAAAGTACGGAGACCAGCCATATACTGTATGTTTAAGTTCCAAAATTAATATCGTTTATGGCCTTCACACGCATTGCAGTGCTCAGGCACTAAGATTTCCCTTCAGTGTAAAATTCCATATAAATATTCAATACTTAAACGGGCACAGTTAAGACATTAAATATACATATACATACTGTATACTGTACAGTTTGCATACGGTAATATGTTTATGTTCCTAAATCAATCTCTTTTATGAGCATGTGAAAGGCATGGTGAATCGATTCTAAAATATTACTGTACTTTGCATGATTGGAAACAAATGCGTGATTGTGAAATACTGTGGTGTTACTTTTACAAAGACAGTCAATGAAAAAAATAATGTGGACCAGGGCAATACTCTGAGTTTACAGCTTGTCCAAGGTAATTCATTATTAATACTATTAGTAATATCTTCGTTAAAGACTTTGATGGTGACAGCTCAAACATGAGAGGTTGAGCTTTATTAGCTCCACCTTGCGGAAATTATTTTGCTTGCGGTATTATAGGAGAATTATTTACGGTAACTAGTGGTATTTACCGGTAACTCGCGGTAGACTGTGTAAAGCACACCGGAAAATAATGCAGTATCACCCGCGCATTTTGAATGGCTGCATCTGTATATCTGGATGAATTACTGTAAGTGATGTTATTATGATTAAGGTTCTGAATTCTTCATGTTAAACAAAGGAGGGAAGAAGGGTTTTTACAATTGCCAGGAAGCGGACTACAGCTTATCAATATGTTGAAACCACACCGTAACAGTGAAGACAGAAGGGTTGCAAGGGTTGTAAACTGAAGAGTTACAGAGCAGACACTTCGGGTCTCATCTTTTCAGTTTGGCATTTAACCTTTATAGCGATTCTTTTGGTTATATTTCTTACATAGCCGCATACGTAGAAACAGTTTGCTATTAAAGCTTGTTGCAAATACGATGTGCCTCTTTCACTGGTTTAGAACATCTATATTTTGTACACATTTCAGCAACGAGTCATTTAACTTTAAATTTGTATCAAGAAAAATATTACATACTATATATATCAATATTATAATATTATATATTAAAAAAATCAAACGTTTGTTTGGATGAGAGAAAAAGGTACAGTATATTTTGGGAAGTAATGTACTGATTGCAAAGAAACTGATTTTGACAAACGTTAAAGAGCGGATTTTGCATGAGGAATTTAAAATCTGTCTGCCTGACTGTACTGAAGTTTATTTCATGGAACTGTTCAAACACCTATGGAGAAACCCGATATATATTTAAGGTCTGCTTCTTTCACGGTTTTGTTATGCAAAATATCTTTGCACTTGCGATTATTATTATATATATTTTTAAAAAAACACTAATATCGACACAGGTGCTGCTGCTGTCTCTAGCTTCTCAGTAATTTAAACTGCTCTGAACTCTGCCACAGGCGCCCCTTTGAATTTTTAACACTTTTATCAACTTTGTCTGTCCAGGGTGGGGTCCCCAGTATAACGCTACGTGAATGTTTTCCATCCCCATCCCCCAGGTGAAACCCTCTATTCTACATAACAAACAGTGGGTGTAACACTCCTCGCCTTTGTGACAAATAAGATGTTTGTTAAAGAGGTATGGAGCTGCGTTACATGAAGTGGCTGCAATGGAATACATAAAAGTTCATTCCAAGCTGGAAAGAAAAAATAACTCAATGTGTCTCTTCTATAACACTTCAGCTTACAGATCGTCCAAGATATTATTAATAATATCTTCCATATCGCATTCAAATTTGAATGTTTTAACAAGTGTAAATCCATCAGTCTATCTATTTTCTAACTGCCTTATCAAGGACAGATAGCAATCTCACCTACACTATTTGGCTACATTTTTTACGATTTTGACAGACTTCAGAATGCTTCAACTGATGATTGTAACAAAAATGTAACATAATGTGTACTGTGGTGAAAGAGCTACTGAGCACAGAATATCTTTCTACCTGTGAAAAGCTTTGCATATTTAGCTTATTCTTATTTGTGTAAAAACAGTAAATACCGAGGGAGTTTCAAAAATTAAAGAGAGATCACTCTCTTTAATTTTTGAAACACCCTGTCTCCAAAAATATATGTTTAATAAGAAATTTAAGGTTGAGAAAACAGTGACAAATCACCCCAAACAAAATACAATTTAAAAATACAAGCAGGTTGAAATTATCAGTTGTTATTAATAAATAATTTCACTTTGAACAAGTAAAACTCATGCCCTAAGCAGGATTCGAACCTCTGCTTCCAGCATGTGGGTCATACTCCAAAGCCATTATGTCAATGTGCCACTCGGCATCTTAAGTTGTAGCTGAAAAGGGCAGGCAAAATGTTGGAATATGGTAATACTTTGAGCTATATAAATATATTGGATCCTTAAATTAATATAATTTTAAAATTCTTTAGAAAGATAATTCCATATTATATTCCCTATTAAGTGGATTATAAAAATGACACTTTTTTTACTACGATATCGAGCTGAAGTATTCATAGAAAAGGTTAAAACATTATAGCTTTTTATAAAATATACAAACTTAAAATAGTCAGAACGAACACGTTAAAACTTTTCCAAAATAACCACAGTAAGTGATCGAGTAACTGACTTTGATGCATAAAATGTTTATGAAGAAAGTGGAATACTGTTGTGTATTTTTTATTTAAACTACCACAACCATCCATATACAGATTGTATGATATATTTATATTCCTAAATTAATATTGTTTATGATGTTCAGCGATGTTATGCTCCTCTTTTTTACCATGCATTTTGAATGGCTAGATCTGTACAAAAAAACAGCATTTTATTCCAAACTGAGCACTAACCAGTATTTACAAACATTTAGAAAAAACTACCAAGTTGTTTACTTAAATAAAGTTATATATAAAGTTCTTACAGTAAAAAAATATATCTAGGTGAAAGTGGGGATGTAGATCAAACAGTGAATCGAAAGCTCCCACATCATCATCAAGGATGCAGCCCATGCCTGTTCATGTAAGGACATATAATGTACAAAAGTACATATACTGTGCAAAATGTTCCCTATGTCATTGAAAGTCATATCAACTCCCATTGTTTAGCTGTAAGAGTTAACAAATGGCATTGTTTTTCCTAACGAAACCAAAATATGACAAATAAAAAAAAGGTTGGGACTTGCATAAAAAAGTCAAAAGGATCAGAACTCATTTAGAGCTAACGAAAAATAACGGAGTCACTGTTATTTCATCTGTAAAGTGAATGAAATGTACTTCTTTTCTGAAGAACAATTCCTGCTAATGAATGCAAGCAAGTATCTCGTTGTCTCCAACCAATCTCATCAGATATTTTCCAATTGGTTTTTGGTGGCACAAACATAGCATAAATGAATGAGAGCTGCTGTAGGGCTGAGTAGGGCTGGCATTGCCCAAAAAAGAATGCGCTATAACTCAAGAAAATAAGCTGCATGAACTCTACCTTTTAACAGCAAACACAATCACAAACATAGTACAAATAAATAAGACCAGTTTGGTTCTCCTAGGCTGTTGTAGTGGAGCTAAGTCATGTCCCACCCCGAAAAAAATAAACAAAATATAGCACAGAAATCAAATTAGCACAAATTCGACTTTCAATGGCACAAACTAGCAGAAATATAGTACACATGAATAAGATCGATTCATTTCTCTTGAAGCATTGTAAAGAAGTTACATCTCACTCCCAAAAAAGAAAGTGTTATATCTTATAAATGAAAACAGCATTAACGTTACATTCAATGGCACAGATTGGTACAAACGAACACGATGGGAGTCACTGTTTGTAGAGGAGACAACTTTAACCTCTTGTTGCCATGCTAGATATAATTACAGGCAACCAGGCCTATGATTGCCACCAGCATTTATATACAGTACATGACCCTAAGCACACTGGGATGTTATTTCTTTAATTAATGCATGAATCACAACTGTGTGGTAGCCATTTAAACATATTTGGGGTCCCTAATTTGCCCAGGTGTTTCCACTTTCTTGCACACTGCCTGTCACCATAAACCTAAATCTGACAATTGGTGTTGAGTGTGGATCTTTTTTGCAAACATAAAACATTAAAAGACAAATGTAATAAACTGTGTAAATGATATACAGACAGCTTGTTACATTACAATGGTTTATACTAAACCATTTAATGACATTGAAAAGCCTAAAGGTTTTGTCAGTATCCTGTCAGGTGATCACTCAGGGATTTGTAGCACACCACGTTCCATCTTATTTTTAAAATACCTTTAAACTATTTTAACAGTAAGTCTTAGATTTATCTGAAAAACTGCAAGAACTCTTCAAAAGCTTGACAAGTTATTTTGAAGCTGTAGAAATTAAATCCAGATTCAACGCAGAATCTTTTTCTTTCTGAAAAATAAAACTTCAACAAAGCACATCCTATTTTGTCCAAACATATGTGCGTCGAGTTTTTTTCCCTTTGTGCTTTGTCTAGCAACTGATTTGCTGCCAAGAAAATACTGATGTTGCTAAATGTGACATTGTCCCAATGTTAAAGAAAATCCATTTGATTCTATTAGCTAACATTATAGTGCCTAGAAAAAATAAATACATTTGAAGTGAGGGAAATCCTGCAAACGCATATCGGAAAAATTGAACAGTTTAAAGCTTGGGCAAACTTTTAAGAAAAAAAAACCCTCAATACTGAGTGTTCTGCAACCTTGTCTAATGTGCCAATTTAGTGTGCTATCAATCTACAATAATATTTTTTAATTATTATAATCTGTGAAATGTTGCAGGTTGCAAGTAACACTAAAATTGTTAACTTTGTCTAGGTCTGACAGATAATAGGTAAAGATGAACCATTTTAAATGAAATGAAAAGCCCCATTACCCCTCTAAAGAGGGATTTAATGGTATCAATGAGTTGGGGGTAAAGAGGAAATGGAAAGGCAGGCTTTTTACAGCAGGCCTCACAAACAGAAATGAAAATGCATCCACTTCTTTGCATCCTGGTCGCCGTGCCCTTGAACAGAACCTTGGAACCTGTGCATTCTTTCTGATTGCCAACGGGTCTATGGAGAATATTCTGTATTTGTGAAAGATTATTTTAATTACTTGACGATTTATGCACCATCTGTGAGGGAGTATTTTTTCTCACTTTGGAATAACTATTTTAAATTAATGCAGTTTCCAAGTTTTTTTTAACTAAGCTGAAATCTTTTGGAGTTTCTGTATCTGACAATGCTGTTATAATGGCTTCTCTCTGGACAGATCCTTTTGGACAGGACAGTACAGCACTACCTGAAGACCTCTCAAGGCCTTACATTTTTTAAGTTGCAGTGGCTCTTGTCAACTACAGTACATACTGTTAAACCTAAAGCAGGTATTTCTAAGACCCACATTACTGTAAAATAACATCTATAATTCCATAATTCCATATTCTGTATACTCCCTTTTATTGGACTGATTCTAACCATATACTGTAGAAACACGTATAGTATTTCAACACCAAGGTTAAGAGATACTCACAGATACATGTAAACACAGACCAAGGATGGCCATTGGAGGAGGATGGCCCAAGGAGACCACTGGACCTAGGGATTTTGTTCTAGTTTATTACATTTCATCCTATGTTTAAAATTTTAAAATTTAAAAATCTTATCTGATCTTAAAAATCCACTTTCCTACAAACATTGGAGCCAAATTAGATCTGGTACAAAGGTTAAATGGAGATAGATTAATAAGTCCTTTAGGAATATTCAAGCTATAGATACGGCACACAAAAAAATGCCATTTTCCCAAACCCTAGAAAGAAGTAAAGCCTTACACACATACATTACTGGGCAAATTCAATATGCTAAATTCTTACAAACATATTCAAAATGAAGTAGATAGACAGAAGCAATCAGGACAACAAAAAGCACAGAAACTCTGTACTATAAAGTACACATAAGTTGTAGTAGCTAACTTGCATGCACATCTAAACTGATTAAAAGCAGGTGCAATGTCCTGTGACCCCTTTTATTAAAAAAGCTACCATGTAGCAGGAGTGGTTTATCTGAACATGGAACATGAAACACAGGAAATGTACTCAAGGAATAATAGGAAAAGAATTGTCCAGAAAGAGAAAAAAATAAAAGGCAACTGATTTCAAGTCTTACACTACTTCCAATACAAAGGTCAAATCCTTGCCAACACTTATATTTAAAGGTTGTGCCCCTTTTTAAGTTTTGAACATGTTTTGTCTAAAATCTGAACTTGAACCAGACTCAAGAAACATCAAGATTTATTCATTCATCCATCCATCTCTCCCTCCTTTCACGCTCTCCTATTAAATCCAAGCACAAAAATAATCTGCATGCTCAATAATAATAAATTTGAAATAGGAAGGGAAAAATAAAACATTGGATGGATTTAAAATAAATCTTTTCTGTGCCTTTGTGCCTTATTCTGGCTATGCTGACAACCCATACAAAAAGAGCTACATCACAAATCTGTTGTTTCTATAAATTCAGATTCACAACACACCAAAGCATTTTTCTATGAATATGTTTCCCTTCTTACCTTCCAGCAAACACTGCGGAACCTGCTGCTCCTCAGCTGCCCATTAATCCCCTTCTGTCGGATTCTAGCCAGGTAATTACAGTTTAAAAATAATTCATCCCATTCTTTTCTAGGGAAAAGGGAGAACAAAGACAACACAGTTACAAATAATGACAAAGGCTGGTATAATTTTTTTTTTAGTTTTCCAAATTGGTGGCATTGTCTTAATGCAAGGTGGCTGTAACAAAATCTTAGCCATTCCACATTCAAATTTTATATTTGTGCTCTAGTTCCCAGAGAAATGTGCTGGTTCAGTCACTTCAAAACTACTTTTATCTTTCGAACTCGAAATTTACGAATAGCTTCTAAATGTTCTTTTACACCATATGTAAGTGGAAGAGATTGTATGTGAGTTTTTTAAATTGCCTTAAAACAAATTCTGTTTGCCTTAAAATAAATACGTGAGTAACACCAGAGCCTGGGTGATTTGCTGGACAAATGCAGCTTTCAACCAAATATTAAATATATATTCAGTCATATTCAGCATTGTCCCTAATTTACACTTTTTTAAACATTCCTCATACATAGCTATTATAACACTGAATGAATTACTTATAATTAATCAGAGAAGGTTATGGACAAGTAACTGGATGGTTTTTGGTTCAAATCGCAGGTGTTGCAATCAGTGATTTTATGTTTTCTATTTCTAATTCAGGAGGATCTGTAGAATTTTGTTTTCAGTGTAACATTACAGTGTTTTGCGTCAAGCAATGCCAAAAAATGTCAATTAAATACATTATGATTCCATATTGTAATAAGACAAGGTCCAAATGGGATGAATACTATGGAAGCTACTGTATAATGTAACCTGGGCTTAGAAAAAGTCTAAGAAATGCTGAATGAAAACTTAGGTGTATGACACGATTTTAAAAAAGTTTTAATTCATCTCATCCTCCTGTCTTCTCTTAACTAGGATGGTTTGGTTTCATTAAAAGGTGTCTCAACCCATTTCAAGTACTTAAATAGTGCAGAATGTGTCCCATCATTGCATGTTTCAGTCTGGATCAACATCACTGATCAATTATGACTGGGATTTCTTAAGCAGCAAGGCTCAAAATAGTTCATCCCTGCTTGCGGCAGGGTTGAGATTCGACTATAGGTTTTAAGGCGTCCAGGGAAACAGTGACCTCTGCAACTTTACAGATACTTGTAGCCTTGCAGAGATGTCAGTGAGGGATGAAACTCTCTTCTAAATGCTGCTGAACCTTCTGTTACTTAATTGCAGACTTGGTAGCTGCAGACTTTATATATGGGTGGATCACAGGAACCTGTCTGTACTTGCTTATACTCCCCTTGTGGGTTGAGTGAGCCAAAGTCACCCAGTAATATTTGTACATTCTTATGTTGAAAATGCAGACAAAACTGGTGATTACAGTTTGGGAAATTACATAATAAACAGTGATGTTTAAATATCTAGAAGAAAATATCAGAAATAACTGGCAGATGTCTTATGCTTGACCTGTCTGGTCCTAGACAACTGACTTTGAATTAAAAGAACAGTTTTCCCCCTTTCTCTAGGAATGATCAGAAACATTTTTAGGACTGCATGAGACAGGTTTAGGGTGTTGCTCAGTAAAGCATTTGTGCACTTGTACAAAAAAAAGAAAGAAATTTAATTCCCTGGGAACCTTCTGTCTTAGTTTTAATGTAAAGACAGATTATATATTGTTATAAAGTGTCACTACATCGTGACTGAAGAGGTTCAGGATAATACATTTACCATTACATTAATGGTATGTTTTTATGTTACAAAACTGCATCAGTAGTAAAATAAAAGGCTAAATAAAGTCACAAGGAAAATAGTCAAATATTTGTAACATCTCCCGGGCTGTATCATGTGCTGTAATTGATTTTAAAAACACAACCCTTTATGTACTATTTGCAGACATCCCATAACATGACATTGATTTTTTTTCAGGGAACAGAAAAGGAAGATCCGGCCTTCAGTCATACTGAGTTCAGGACTCCAAAGTGATTGAATTAAGGGAGTCCAAGGGGCAATCACAATATTTTCTTACCATAGCAATGTAACTGTTCTTGGTAAACCCAGGAGACTAAGGTACATTCCAAATGACTGCATGAGAGAGTCCAAAACCTTTTAATGAGCAATTCTGCTTCTTAAATCTTTATTGAGATTACATAGCATTCATTTCTTAAAGGCCCAGTTCAAACATAGGTCAATTACAAGTAAAAAAATAAATCCCGTGGCTCTCAGCAGACACTGGTCTGAATCAAAAACAACTCAGTTCTGAACAATGCAGCTAGGCAGAAATCAGAGAATTTGTAAATTTGGAATTTATCTTTTAATTCTGCTGTTTTGCAGTTGATGTAAAGTCAAAAGAACAAGGAGTTAATTAACAAAGGGACAGGACATGTATACTGATATATTAGTCAACTGTTTGATAAGACAATTACATCTCGAATAGAAGTATGGGATAACTTACATTATGATTGTTAGAGTGCCTGGCAAAGGTATCTACTGTAGATCCTTCTTATGGTGCCCCACTTTGTGATATTACAAAATAATGCACACTCATTTTAATAAATAATTTAATTATTCAAGGTCTGAAAGCGCAAACTGACTAAGTTCAGAAAATACCACAAGTACCTGGTGTAGAGAAAAAAACCTGAAATATGTTGACTGCATAAGTATTCAGATCTGTGAAAGTTTTATTCAAGCACACAGCAATGTCTCTGATATTCTTAAACTTTGTATAAATACTTTAGAGTACATCTAAACCTGTGCAATATGACATACAGCATTAAAGAAAATAGGTGCATACAAAGATAGCATACTGCATTTTTACAACTCCCTGCAACTGGGATTTCTTCAAATGCAGTTTATCAGAAAGGAAATATGCTACTAGTTGTTCTCCTATTCAGCTGACTTCCTTGCACATGATATCACCATCAATAAAAACAGGCAAATCTAAAAGCTTATATCAGCTCATAATAACCTAGTGATACTACTGTATTCAATAACAGACTTCATCTGGAAACAGACAAGCAGCAAACAACCTAAAACTTGTCTCCTCCTCATGTGCTCCCTGGGTGCCTGACACCTGTGCCTCATTAATGCACAAGTGGATTAGATCTGCTGGGAAAATAATTTAAAATGAATTGTTCTAAATAATTCACTAAATACTAAAAAGAGAGACTTCAACTTAGTCTTGATCTTAGAGATAATCCCTCATCACTGTTTAAACCTGTTGTTAAATTTCCAGTAATAAAATAAACATTATTGAAAATAATTTTAAACCTTAACCATTCTACTATATAGTGAAAGAGTACAGGTGTTGTGTAATACAAAACATATAGCCAATGCTCTCAAACCCAAGAGAAATCAGGATGTTTGATGTTTTCATAAGACATGTCTGTTTATTTCACTGGGGAAAATAAACATGTGGCCTAAGTACATGGCCTATTTTATAACCAATTAATATAAAGAAATAACAATCATTCAGCCAACCAGCTAGTCAAGCACTAAAGTACATTTAACAGTAAAAAAGGACTTTAAAGAACTTGAACCAGAATTGAAAGCAAACTGTACGTGTTTCTTAAAATCCTAAATACAAATGTGAGCTTTTAGCTGTCAATTGTATGATTAAAATACTAAGTAATATTCGAACAGATACCCCATGATATTAAGATTTAAAATACAGTAATAGCACAGAAATACAATTTAATGTATTTCCAAATGAATCAATACAACTTCTGTTGTTTTCCCCCAGGTTTTTTTAGGATTAAAATAATAAAATGGTTAAATAGCTTATATTAAAGCACAGCACAGCCCTCATGCAAAGTAATATGAGAATGTGATATCTAACTTATGTAGACTTGATATATAATGTTCCAGGGAAATCATACATATACGGTAATTTCTAATATTGCAATATCACCATAACAACAGTAAAAGCAACAATAAGAAATTATAGGTAAAATAATAATGAGGCAATAACTGCCTCTGCTAACCCAGTCTTCTTCAAAAACACAGATACATACATTCACATCCTGTTTATACTTCATTTCACAGTTATAAAGGACTGACTGCATGTGTTTACATGCTTCCAAACGGCCCAGTTTGAACTGTTTTGTGCAAAACTATATGAACATTTTTTTTTTGTGATCTATTGTTACCACAAGTGTATTTTTTCATCTATATCAGTGTTTTCCCTTGAGTATTATTATTGTGGTTTAGAATAATGTCGGTGTTTAGAGTAACATTCACACACAAGACAATGTTTTGCACTTCATTTGAGAACATTTAACCACAAGAATTACTGCCACTGCTTCTTATTCAATAGGTCAACTCCTGTAATAAGAAATGTTAAGAAATGTGTATGCATATTTTTTTACACCAGCTGACATCTGATTGATTTTTGTCAATGTGAACCTTTCTATGAGTTTGGGAGAAAAAGTCTTGCTTTTGAAAATATGCCAATAAAATAACGATAAAAAACTCCAACAACACTGCAGCTGAGTTACAGCCTGTCACTTGCAGGAGCAAGCTCCACAGTTTGTGGCAAGCATGCATTAATCTGCATGTGGGCTTGACCTGCCAACAATCAAATCCTTTTCAGCTTTTTACTCTTATAAATGACACACATTTTTTGAACTATTTCGATTAGTTAATTATGGGCAGAAAAAAGTATTAATTTTCTACACAAAATATAGAAAAATCACTAGACTTAGGCTTTCCACGGTCTCCTGGGACTTTCTGAATTTCTCTTACATTTGTGGGATCTGAAACTTTGTTGTTCTTTTTCATAAGGTGTGACATACTATGATTCAGAAGCTGCTATTAGACTATCTTGAAAATATTTCAGGTATAAAATGGTAACCGTTATTGCTTTAGGATCAGAACCTCACAACTAGAAAACATCAGGGGCATTAAATCAATAGTATAAAGTACTGTTGCACAATGGTAAAAGTTAGGCAACAAACATTTAGATATGTATTGTGTCCACACTGCATCACTATTTCATACACTGTAGGATTAGTGCACCACTTATTTCTCCAGCTAAATGGCAAAAGAAATAGGAATAGAAGTAGGAAAGCTTATTCTATATAAATCTAATTCTTAAAATCTGAAATGTAATCTAAATGCTGTAATAGTTTTTGGACACTGAAAACTTCACAGATAATGCATAGTGTATCTTTGAATTACTGTAGTGTATAGTGTACATTGTATTAACATAACAGACTTTTAATTACTGTAATAAGAGACAAAAAGTTAAGGATAGCCAGAAAAAGGAAGAAACTGAAAAATTTCAGGAAGCCATCCAACTGCCTACCAAGAAACTATGCTTGATATCTTGTTTTGCCATTTTAATAAAGTGAATTTCATCTAGTTCAATATGCAATCCCCCAAATGTTAAATTTTGTGCCTTAATAAGTAGGACTTCTTTTTTATTCCATTTAAATTGAGCTGCAGACAAAAAGCTATCTAATCAAACAAATTAGGAATTTACAAGGTAATAAATACATAAAGGAAGACATTTTGGATAATAAAAAACCTTAGTTTAATACACAGTTGCTGTGGAGACTTGAAATCCTAAGAAATCAACATCTTTAATTCCAGATCTCATCTCATTGTCTTAAGGGAATGGTTAGTGCTAAGACACATGGTATCTGATTAAAACCACTACAGTTTGTCCCAATTTGCTTCTTATGTACATTTCATATCTCACAGTCTACTATTCAAACTATTTTTTTACATAATGAGTTTGACAGTCTGTCAGAAATAAGGGACATAATACTTTATTTTATTTATGAAGAACATATGCAGTATTACACAGAATGGATAGGGAAGACCCAACATTTTACAAATTCATTTATAGTTTCACAAAACTGATGTATAGTTCTAAATAATAATTTCTGTTTAAATATTATTAGCATTTTGAGATGTAGCATAAAAATGTGTGTGTCCACTTATACACCTGTCATTTGTTTCTAAAGCAATGTTATTCAGGGATAACAGCAGGGAATTAAAAAGGCATAGTAAAGTGCTGATAACCTGGGAAAAAGATCCTGAGATCTCTCAGGACAAATGCAAATGCAGGAGACAATAGCAACACCACTGCTAGAAAAATGCAAAGCAAAGTCTGATGTACAAAATCTAAAAATCTGCCAAATGTCTGTGCAGCCTATTCTGCTCTCTGCTGCTCAGTTTTGGAGCCAGGTGTGTGTAACATTTTCAATTAAAATTCTTGTAAATGGAATATTTCTTTTTGTGCTCTAACAAAACAGCATGAATTGAAAGACAAAAAAGCAGAGGGAAAGAATAATGGGAAGACAATTCAGACAATGTTTGCTAACAAACTAGACAATAAACAATAAAAAATAAATCTATTTATATGTACTCACCTGTAGGAGATGAATGTACTGTCAGACTCTGAAAAGGTTATTGTTCCACTGCTCTCCGCAGATCCTCCTACAATTTACATTTATGGAAAGATTAAAACATTAATTGAAAGCTGAACTTTCATTTAATATATTGTACATGAATGCAACAGAAATAACACTGACTTAATATCATAAATATAAATTCATTATTTGTAGTCAAAGTAAAGTGGCTGTAGTTTGTGCTGCCCTTTACTTTCAGGAAGTGTCACATCACTTTGCAGAGAGCACTGCGCACAAATACAAGTTTTAAGCACTGATATTTGTGTTTTTCGAAAACAGAATTTTAAGGAAAACATTCAAGGAAATATTTAAGTTCAGTGACATACACCATGTATTATAGCCAAGTAGACAACTGAACTGTGAAAAACTAGAACTATGTGTCTGTATGCACATATTAATGAATACGGAACCACAAAAAACAATATAATAGTCTTTCTTGACCACAGTTCTGAGATGCCAATGAAGAAAAAGGAGCTGTAGAACAGGGTATAAACAACACCAGTCATTTATAGTCATGATAGTTTGGAGGCCTTGCTTTGACTTTGCTTGACTTTCGGACTTAGACAACAAAAGGGTTAAAGATTCCTCATTAAATAAAACAACATAAACATTTTAATAGTATGAAGCCCACGAGAGAGAGAGAGAGAGAGAATCATTTCCAACAGATTTGTGTGCTTAGGATTTTCCTTAAGCTATTATATGTCATTTTCAGGTGATTTGAAGGTGTGTATTTAAATATATACTAACATGTCTCGATAAACATTCTTTATTGCTACTTGAGGGCTCTTCTGTACTTTGGTAAATACTCTAAGCACATATTTCAGTTCTTCTTTCATAATTTTAGTTCAAACTCTGTTTAATGGTTTATGTTAAATGTCAATTATAACCTAAAATTATCATATTATATTACAACTTCAGACACTAAGGGAACTCAGCAAAAGTATAGTCTTTTGGATTGCTATCTGAGACATTGCTCATTTTTATAATTTGAATCCAGGTGAAAATTTTCAGGACAATTTTATTCAGTAACACTTTTGTAACATTAGGGGGTGCTGTATATATTTTTAAACATCTCAAAACACACTGATTTGTTCAGAAGTGAAACAAAGCAAATGGCAATAAAGTTTAATCATTGGCAGATTGAAGAAAATTTAAAATACCGTTTCACTTTCAGACTAATAAATGAGGATTCCAAAGACAATATTCCAGAAAGAAAGAAAAAACATCAGCGAAAAATACTGAAGACAAAGGACTAATTCCTCAGTGCATTAAATACATTAAAGAACACCAGACTAAGAAACAAAGTTACTGATGGTTGTGCTTCAGCAAAAATTAATGCCTGGATTTGTTTATGTTATATCCTCTAAGTATCTATGGAGTTGTAGGCATCAATGTCGAGCTCCTGGAATCTCTATTGCTATTTTCTGGACCGAATCAAAAACATATTCAAGAAATTCCAATTTTTTGTGAACAAAAACATATGATCAACTAAGATGCATGATAGGATAAAAATATTAAACTAAAAGAATTAGTGAACAATATTGTTTCTAGTATGTTTGTCCATATATGCATACTATACAACTGTGTGCATAGTTTATATATATACTGTAAACACAATTTGGAGATGACAGTAAGAAAATATAGATTCAAGAAGTTGATACACCACATTTTAGGTACAACAAAGAAGCTTAACTTGAAGCATTTGTCAACATGTACACTGTAAGATTTGAGGTAGTTGTGGCAGGTAAATATAACGTCTTTCATAAAATATAGTAAAATCTTATTCCCATCTTATTCCCATCATAATAAGATTCATTATTTTATGTTATAATACATATTATTAGATTTATTACACTGAACAATATCAGATGTGGAGATCCATAAATTACATACAAAAACAACTGCTTGCATGTTTGGCCTGTTATTTAAACCAACACTTTCTGGTATTTTTTTCTTGTGCCCGATCCTCAAAGTAAAGTAATAAAAGGAAATATTGGCTTTAATTAGTAGTTTTAAGTTAAAGAGTGTAAGATATTCCTCTGGAATTAAAAATAATTTGAAGGCATTACATCACCAGCCTTGACCTAGTAATCAGGCATTTAGGTCAGCATATTAATATTGTATTTCCCCTTAAATAAATTACAAGTAATATGCATGCACATGCACACAAACTGCAATATTCTAACTATAGCTTATGAATAATGGAAAAGAGTGCATTTTTTTGTTAAATAAAAAAAACTTTTTTATTCTATTATAGTCAATAAATCAAAAGCATTTTCTCTAAAAAACAGATAAGTATGTGTTATTGTACTGAGAGGCCAGCTGTTTCTAATAATTTAATGAAGTTTTACAAGCAATATAAAGAGACAAAACAGATGTGGCATTAAGAATTATAAAGTTGGTAAAACTTTTTAACAAGTGAAATATATTTCAACACTGCAACAGCAGAACGAAGTATAAAAGGAATTTACACATACTTCAATTCCAAACCTATCAATCAAACCCATGTTATTCCTTTGGGAGCTTATTTACATGCATATTTATCAGCCTCACATGCTAATTCCCTGCTGTTTTATGCCTGCGAGGCATGTTTATGACTCATAATTGTTGATCTCCTTTGATATATTTCTCTCAAGTAAGACATCATTTGGTTTTGTGGTCTAAAGTCAATGAGGCAAGATGACCCACCCTTTCAAACGGAATTTACAGTTCAATATCTATCATGACCTATTGAGCATCTAACATTTAGCATGTGTTTTTGAATTCTAAAGATTCAAATTAGGAGCACTGCAAATACATCTTTGTTATTGATGGTGGCTTATTGTAATAGGGCAATAATAGAGGGATAAGAAAATTAAAAAGAATGAAACGTACACAGCTAAAAACGATATGCATAATAAAATAAGATATGTGTATAAGTATGCTGTGTTACATACAGTATGTACATATGAATTAAATAAGCAGCATTGGAACAGACGTAGCAACAAAGTAGTGATACATCACCTATTAAAAAAATACCTTTTGTCAAATTAAATTAAATGAATTAAAATGTCACCAAAACATCATCGTAGATAGATACATCTTTTCATCCCTTTTCAATAACTGGACATCAAGCAAATAGAAAGATTATATTTAAAGTGTGTACTCTGCTTCAGCAACACACCATGCCCTTAAATAACTCCAGGTAATAATTAATTCTGAGGTCAAAAGGCTAACAATGGAAAAACTGGTGAGACTCAATATTAAAAGAAACAAAAAATGTTAGGGCATGTGTCCATTATCTCTTTTCTAACATACTGTACACCCATTCCCAAAACCGTACTTCAATATGGAAGTAAGTTAACCGCAAGTGCTCAAGAAGGAGATAAGGTCCCTCTCATTTAAAACAAAAATCACAAAAAGTGAGCAAACAGTCCAGCTAAAGTATGACTACTTATAATTATCCAATAGTTATAAGAATCTATATAATTAAGTACCATACCTTTCAATAAATTAATGTACATCAGTATGCAAAGAAAACCTACTGAGGAAACACCAATAACAGAAACCAAGAATTCAATGTAAAGAGGATTTAATAATATACAGCTTCAGTATGTTGCTTGCAACATCACAGCAAATTCCTTATTCAGAACATTCTATTACCTGGCTAATCTAAGTAACAGTTGTAACTGAAACTATATTTATACCTAAAGATATATGTAGGTTTGAAAAAACGATTTTAATAGTTATAAAATAGTTTAGAGGGCTAAAAGATTCATTTTTTAACCTAACAATTGTTTTTAACTATAAGTACTTTGCAAAACAGAGCAGAGCAGAGCATTATGGAATTATGTTTAGGAGTTTATGTAGTACTGGATTGGATGTGTAGTACATACTTTTTTAAAATAACTAAACATACAACCTTTACATTATGTTTTTTGTGTGAACACCAAATTGATACTTTCAAGTTAAATTACTGTGGTAAGTTATATTTTACCATTAAGTACATTATTTTCAGATTTTAGAAACGTCTTCAGCAGGATTACTTTACATTGCGCTAACAGCCATGCATGCACCTTATAGTTTGGACTTAAATACCAGCCGCTAAGCAAGGCTGGGTCTAGAATTGGGAGACATCCAAGAAAAACCAGGCTGGAGCTACTGCATAAATGATGTACTGTCTGCAGACCAGAAGATGGTTCCTTTCTCCTGGTGAACAATTGACAAAACAGTGCACAATGACAGCGGACACTATGCAGTAGAAATGTGGTTCTCAAACTGTGGAGCGCCCCCAGGTGATATGCCAGATGACCCTGGAAATTTGTTGTGTGCACTAAAAAATTGGGAGGGGTTTTCATATTTTCTATTTTTATAAAATAAGTTTATGTGTCAAATACGCAGCCTATGTACATAGCTACGAAGATACCAAGTCGCCAATTGTATTAAAAGAAGTTATCTTTAGTAAAGAGGGAGGCAGGAGAATGTGCGTGTTTTTGGAACACTACCCATCTTGTAAGCACAAGAAAGTGTGACAGATAACAGAAAACAACAAAAAAAGGACTGTTCTAGGTTAATTTGAGAAAGATATGCTGAGCATCTCTGTGTTTTGCTCTCATTTGCATGAAATAAAAACTTAACTTCTGAGATGGACTCCTAACTTTTAAGAGGAAACTGAGAAAAAAATTCTTCAACAGCACCATATTCGCTTACAGAACAATTGATAGAAAATTAATACCTTGCAAAAATCAAGTATTATGTAATGGCTGAAAGGAATAGACGCCAAGAGTACTGATCTTTCTGTTATGTAAGCCGCTACCAGCAAGAACTACAGAAGAGCACATATTTCAGCTTCTGAATGAATTGCATCAACTGGAAAAAATGCAACGGAGTTTGTACAGATGGTGCTAGAGCGATGACAAGATGACATAGTGGTGTCGTTAGAATTAGACGAGTTACAAATCACGAATTAGAGAGGTTGCTCCAGATATGAAGTGGACTCACTGCACCATCTACCACGAGGCCGTGGCAGTCAAGAAAATGCCTGAGGATTTAAAATCTGTCTTAGGCTCTGATGTGAATTTGTTGTGAATTAATGTGAATTACAAGGCTCGAACAATGAATTCATGTTGGTTCAGTGTGGTTTGTAATGAAATGGGCAGCGAACGTGCAGCTCTTGCTACATATTAAAGTGAGATGGTTATCAAGGGGCAAAGTGCTCACGAGGCTCTTTGAACTGCAGATGTTTTTGAATGACCAGCAATCTCCCTTGGCAAGTCTGTTTGATGATCCAGTGTGGCTGGTAAAATTAGCCCACCTAGCTTAAATATTCTCACGTGTGAATGAGCTAAATATGGGACTGCAGGGGCTCTCTTTATAATTTTTGAAGTGTCTGACAAGATCACTGCTATGAAGAAAAAGCTGCAGCTTTTTGTTAATAAAATCAACACATGTGATGTCTCTGCTTTCCCAACTCTGGAAAACTATCTGGACACATATGGTGTGGCACTTGGTTCTGCTGTTTGTGATGTGATGTGATGTGATTGCAGTGCACCTCTTGTCATTGGAAGAACAGTTCTCAGAGTATTTTCTGTTTGAGGCCACACCAGAGTGGATCAGGAACCCCTTTAATGTTTACTGATGTCATAGGAATACCAAAGGATCTGACCTGTGCTGAACAAGTTGCTCTAGTTATCATCTGATGCGACTTTGATGTCAGAATTGAAATGACAGTCACTGTTGGATTTCTGGATTCAAAGACAGTGACAGTGAGAGTGAATAACCATCCCTCTCATTAAAGGTTGTGCAGTTTTTGATGCCTTTTGCTACTACCTACTCTGCTCTCACTGCAAAGAACCGCAACAAAACGGATGCTGAGCCAGATCTGTCTCTGAAGCTCACTGCCCTCGTCCCTGACATTACAAGGCTTTGCTTGATTAAACAGGCTCACCCCTCTCACTGAAATGGTAAGTGCTCAGTGCTCTTATTATTATATGTGTGTGTGAGTGCATGTATGTTGATCATTGAGAAGATGACTTGTAGGTGGTACTTGGATGCTTTGGTTTGATCAGGGGTGGTACTTGGTGCCACTGCAGTAGAACATGCTATCCTTAAAAGATAAAAAGTTAAACTGAGGTCCTGATTACCAAGCTTGGGTTCAGAAGAGGAGTCCAAACAGTTAAATAGTAATTAACAGGTAGTCAGGTAGGTAGCTACTTTTATTGTCATTAAAGAGCCCATAGGAGGGTTTTGCACAATCTGGCCTCAATGTAAATTTCCTTTTTAATCCAATTGGTGAAGTACTGGACTTGGGTTGCTGGCACACAGTAGCTGCTGCGTGTCTCCTAGATGGGTTCAGCACATATTATGAAATGAAATGCACATATGAAATGACAATGAAAAGGTAAGTAATTATTATCTTCTCAACTTATAATATTGGCATTTGTTGACAATTCAGTAAGAAGTGATCAAATGCACTATTTTTTTCAAAAGGACACAGCTACAAAATTTTAAGAAGTGCTAGTTAAAGCCTCTTTGTAAAAACATGCAAGTGGTAGTTTTTTAAGGCTACACCCATAACTCTTCTGATAAGGGTATGCACAGAAGATACTGGTATTAAATGCAAAATCAACCAACACTCCCCACCTGGGCAAACAGAGAAACAAAATTGCAGACATTGTAATCCTCACACCAGTTATAGAGTGCTTGAACTCAACAGGCGGGTTCTTGCAGGTCAAAGTCGCCATATATGGTCACGTGATCAGATGAAAAAGAAGGTGCTGTATCTCGGGATCAAAAGCAGCTGTTTGTACTTTTTGTAGGGGGGGGCAACTTCACAGAGCTTATCCAAGAGGCGGGTATAGTTAGAGGCACATGAACCCTTTATTCTCTGCTACAGCTTTGCTGAAAATAAAAACTCAGGCACACTTAAAGAAATATTTATTAAGGTGACAATACACACTACACACAACATAAACCTACAACACACAAGTTTCTCTATGTACAGTACAAGTTTATAGACATGGCATTTCTCTTACCAAGTATTCAACTCTTAATGTCTACCAAGGCCAGAACAAGAGATAAGCTGCTTTCTAAACTATAGGTAAGTAGAATACAACCTGCAGTTAAATCTGTCTCTCTACAAACATGGATGCCACAAAATAAATGTGACCTATCTCCCTATTCTAAAATGCACCCACTAAGAAGGAGAGGCCGATTTTAACTGAGGGATTCTTCACTCAGGAAATCTAAGATCCCTAAGAATACAAAATAGCAAGCTCTCTTACCAAGGTTCAAATACTCAGCTTCATACTGGGTCTTTTCTGTTGATCTCGATCAAGAATCTCCCACCTGGCACACGTTTTTGTGTTCTGTCTCCTTCTGTCTTCTTTTTCTTGTGGTCTGTTTTCCCAACTCTGTTCTGTCTTGATCTGATCTTATATGGTGTCTTTCTGGACGGCTGACTGACACATACTGTAATTATTTACCCAAAACTAAATTAACTAAAGTAAACCATGGTAAACTTTATGATTCCAGAATCACTGAATCTGAAGACTTCATCAAACATCGCCTTTGATTTGAAGTTGGAAATATTGACACTAGCTAGGCATTACCCATAGTTTCTAGATTCTTTTGAGACATCCATAATCACCAACAGCTGCAACATTGATTTGGCTCAGATAATTCTACATTCTGAAAAAGCACCAATGTTTTAAAATATATAATGTTATTATATTTATATGTATATTTATTCTATTTATAAAGCGATATATATTATCATGATGGAGTGGAATGTAATGTAGAGTTAAAATGCTGTTACAAACAAGGCTTAAATAAAAGATTAATCAACTGACTGACCTATTGGTTCCATAGGCAAGGAAAACAATGGATCTGTAAATAAGCATCAGTGATGAGTACGTATAGAAATAGAAAATGTGTTACAGAATAGGCATAGGATTTAGTGTATGTTGATTCATTAAAGAAAGGCATAACTCCAATCTAACAGATTTAATCAAATATTATAAATGTAGTGTAGATATAAAAAAAATCAATGTGAACATTGAAAAATGAACACATTCAAATAATATGCCTATATCAATCATTGTCACTAACCTATTACTGTCTGAGACTCTTTTAGCCAATCTCTGCCTGGAATTTCCTCCCCTTAAACATTTCGTTATATCTCTGTAGCAGAAAAGAGCAGGAGTTCAGGGCATAAACTGAAGCTAACCCCCTTGACTTTGAGTGTGAACAGTCAAATTTCTTTTATTTCTTAATGTGTCCACTGAGCAGACAAACATATGAATTTTGTTTTGGTCTTCAGAGGTCAGGATTTTCCATTCTAGGCTTGTCAGATAGCTGAAAATGCTTGTAGGCCTTGAGCTAGGTGTCTACCAGCTCGGATAAACATTTGGGACAAATTGTTTAATTATACATAATGTTTTGTGAAGACTGGACCTGGAATGAAATTTCTCACATCCCAAAATAAATTATAAAAAAAATTTTAAAAGCAATAACAATAAAAGCCATAATAAAATAAACTGCTACAAAAACCTTAAGACACTGCTAGAGAGCCGTTTTCTGGAGTAAGGCATTAGAAAAAAAAACCTCAGAGTTGCCTTCTAGTGTGAAATAAAGGACTACTGAAAAAAGCTGATAAGAAACTAATTGATTACTCCTTCTGAGTCAATGATTGACAGCTAGAAGGCTGGTGGAAAGCAGCCTGAGCCTTTTAGAGGAAGTCTCACCACCTAAGGGCTCTGAAATATACAATGAATGGCAGCATTTTTTACCAATCAGATCACCTTATTTCTGGCGGTCCAGTTTCAAATATCTATTCGAAAGCCAATAACCTTCAGTCTCCTCCAGGTCTGGAGCTGGGTTAGTCTAGCCTTTTGTGAATATATATCATGCTTCAGAATAAGGTAAAAACATGGGATATATATAATTTTGCAGGTTTTTGCAGTCATGTTTTGCTAGCTTACTGATTACCTTATCAATGGACTTTGGAAGTTTGTAAGTGCATCACAGATAAAAAGTGTCCTTGTGATTGATTGCCTTTATATTTTTTGGTTCTGAAAACAGTTTTGTAAAGCTCCGGTTGTCCTTTTTCAATTGATAACATGTTTTGAACAGGTTTTGTGTTTCGTTTGGTAAAAAAATATGTTGCAGGTCTCAAAAGCAAATATTGACTTAGACCATGGTCACATGCAACTATGTGGTGCACAAGAATAGTTTGATTAAATTACCTTGGTGTTTTTTGGTTCTGAAAATGGTTTTGTGAAGCTCTAGTTGTCCCTTTTTAGATTGATAAAAGGTTTTGTGTTTTGTTCATGTAACACGATGAAGTGAGAAGCGCCTCTTAAGTCAATATTTACTTAGCCTGTGGTTGCTTGCGACCACCCTAAACGTTATCCATAATCTTTAAGAGGGACTTCCCATGCCAAACACCAGTATGATTTCTGCAGCTGAAGTGGTTATCTGACTAGATAACAGGCCAATACAAATGGAGACCAGATGGCAGGGCCACTTGTCAGGCTGGAAATTTCCAGAACATTACCGTTAGCTAATGCGGCCATGTAGCATACTTATAAAAAGAAACAATAAATGGGAGACAAAAATTAAGCAGGAGGGGAGAAGCAACAAGAAAGCAGAGAGTGAGTTACAGCCTACAATTCATTTTTATCACTGGTCCCCTCCTTAATGAACTGAACCTAAGAGGTATTGTGCACTGAAGTAATTTATAACCAAATTAACTGATGGGAAAGGAGCTGTAATTTAATATTTGTGGAGCTGTTAGTTTCTTTCTTAAATCCACCCCTTAACACATTTTTCTGAGACCAAAGGTTGTTTCCTCTCTAGCTTTGGTTTAAATATTCAGATGTACTTTTGAGTACATTGGGTTGGGAAATGTTGGTGATGTACAGATGTGGCCACTCAGAATGCTTGGGGTGGTTTTCAGTGTACCACAAAGAACATGCCGTTGTACATCAGAACGTACCTCCTAACACCCTTTTTATTTTCTCAAAATAATATGATGCTGGACTGTACTACTCTGTAAAACTGTTGGGTGGCACAGTGAACCTTTAATGTACCAGAGCTACAGGTTGCTGTACCACTGAGCTACAGGTTGCTGTCACCCAATGCTTATTTTAAAAATGAAAATTAAATGTTTATTAACCCATATGTAATCTCCTGTGCTATTTATTATGTACAGTAACACTAACCAAATTTTTCAGTTTTTCATAAAATACAGTATACTTAATAATTAGTACTGCGATGGACTGGCGCCCCATCCAGGGTGTACCCTGCCTTGTGCTCGTTGCTTGCCGGGTAGGCTCTGGCTTCCCGCAACACCGTATGGTATAAAGCGGTTTGGTAAATGACATGACATGAAATAATAATTAATAATAAGTAATAAATAGCAATTAGAAAATTTTATTTTAGGTTTAATTGAAAATATATTATACATAGAGACTTTAAAACAATTTATTTAAAAGCAAATAAACGCAAAAAAAACAAAAAAGAAGTTAGAAGTGTCTAACCTTTGAAAGACTCAAAGAATTACTTCCAGGTTTTAACATACTTCTCAAAATATAAGAATCTTTAGATGATCCATCAGGTAGACCTAAAGTCACTGGCATTCCCTTATTTAACCACTTTCTAAATATATGTTGATTTTTTAAATCAAAAATAGAATTTAAGGATTAATGTCATACTTAAAGGAAGCGAGAGACATTCTAACAACTTTTATTAAACACATTATTGCTCAGGTTAGATACTGAAAGTCTCTATATGAGGAAAAAACAACACACACTCTTGAAATATTTAGAAATTTACCCTGAGAGTATTTTCACCTTTCTTAATTTTCTGACACATACAAATGTGTCTAGAAATGTAACCAATAGCTTACAGAAACATACCTTGTATGGTAGGGCTTTTGCAATTATTTGTACAGATTTATTTATGAATCATAGTGAAGAAACATTTCCAGACCTGGGTCTAATCCCTTTCTTTCTCATAATTCATAATTCACTTGGTATAAATGTTGTCCACCTAATAGTTATGGAACTAGATTATTTTAATTCTACTGATCCTCATTTAAAATTTACAAGGAACAGTTAATCCAACCTGAATATTTTAGATTAATTATGTTATATAATATACAGGACTCAACTCAATACTACAATATATTTGAAATGACTACTTTTGTATTACTGTGAACCTGAACAGAGAATGATCATCATAAATCTTACACATTAAATACTCCTGTTGGGAGGATTTTGTGTTTAAGGCAATAAATGATATAAAACCAGATTATGCATGTGTAACATCTATCAACAGATACTGATATATCAATAAATATTCTATTAGACAATTATCACACACATTAGACACATTTTTTCATGTCATACAGCATTTTACCGGATGCAAATTAGATTATGTTAATAGTAGCCGGAATCACCTTGTAAAACGGTGAGGTGGAGCTAATAAAGCTTAACCTCTCATGTACAGCATTTGAGCTGTCACCAGAAAACACTCGGTTTCGAATCCCGATCATTGTTGACGGACAATCTTTAACCAATTAAGAATTTAAGTTCTATACTCTTTAGACTTTTAATTTTAAACTGTGTATTACAGAATGTTAAGCATTAAACATTAAAAAGTTGGTATATTTTATGAAAGCAAGATTGCTCAGTTGGACAAAAGTACACAACCTACCACCTTTATCATAAATATTTTAATTATGCAGAAAGATTTTATGCGAAGATATTACTAATAATATTAATAATGGATTACCTTGGACAAGCTGAAACCCAAAGTATTACCCTGGTCCACTTTCTTTGTAACCGTCTTTGTAAACAAAAAACTTTATTTTTTCATTGACAAAAAATAACACCACAGGATTTTTGTTGATCAGATCACATATTCATTTCCAATCATACAAAGTAAGTTTTGAGAATCTCCGATTCACCATGCCTTTCACATGCTCATAAAAGATATTAATTTAGGAACATAAACATATTACGTAAACTGTATATGGCTGGTATTGTTATTTTAAAGAAAAAATACACACCGGTATACACACTTTCTCCTTTAACATTTTAAGCATCAAAGTCTTACATGTGGTTATTTTGGAAACGTTTTTTACGTGCTCCTTCTGACCATATTGTTTATATACTTTGTAAAAAGCGATAATGTTTTAACCTTTTCTGTGAATTCGCTCATTATTTCGCTTCACATTGCGTCGGGCCTCACAATACCTTTATCCACGATATGGCACGGCCTCTTGTAACTTATTGCTTAAATAATTAAATTCTGAAAATTATGAGTTTCTTTTACTGTGATAACGAGTGCAAGTTTTCATGGAAAATGGTAATCAATTAACTTTGAATGTTTTGTGATATTTAGAAAGAACAACAAATTCAATATAGTGTCGATAATATTCATTGTCAGTAATAATATCAGTAGCAGTTTGAAATTATTCGTTATTATTAATAAATGACTTAGTTTCGAACATGTTGTGATATTTAGAAATATAAAAAATGTCAATATAGTTTCCATTATATTTGTTATTTTAATTTTTCAAAGAAATTTTTATTTCTTAAAAGAAAGCTAATGGCGACAGCTAGGGTCGAACGCCAGACCTCAGGCTTATAAGGCACAAGCTTAAGCCATCACACCATAGACGCAGTCACGTGGAAAGTAGTGAAACAGCCATACATACAACAGCCGAATATAATTATATTGTTATGAATTTTTTTAGATACACGATTCCATATTATATTCCCTATTAATCAAATTCTAAAAATATGCTTTTGTTTACTCTGATAACGAGCATATTCGCAGAAAAGGTTAAAAAATTATTACTTTTCACAAAGTATATAAACTTAATATGGTCAGAAGGAGCACGTAAAAACGTTTCCAAAATAACCACATGTAAGACTTTGACGCTTAAAATGCTTAGGGAGAAAGTGGAATACCGGTGTGTATTTTTTCTTAAAACTACCAATACCAGCCATATACAGTTTACATGATATGTTTATGTACCTAAATTAATCTAGTTTATATTCATCAGACGCGTTATGCTCCTCTTCTTTATATGCTCAGCTACTAAAATTTCCGTTTAGTTGTAAAATTCCATATAAATATTCAATACTAAGCAGATTAAAACGTGCACAGTAAAGAGATTAAATGATTCCATTTTTTCACTATCGACCAATGCACCACGAGTGCCCCTGTTGGTCATTTTGGCCAGCCAATCACGTACCGTGGTATGATGTAGGTAGTTGCGTGCAGTACGGGTTTACTTTGAATGGCTGCGTCTGTAGTAACTTCAGACAAGCACAAAATACAAGAGACAGAGCAGTACATAAAGTTGTAGGTCCGCTGAACGCTTGGCTTCTCATTCTGTTCTGTATATTGTGCTAATACAATACATTTTTCAAGTTTTCAATTACCCCCATTTGATTAATTAATTTAAGATTAGTGGTTGTATCAGTTGCAATGCAGGACATGGAACGTATATGTTAATATGTATATAATGTTCAATTGCACATGTGCATTAGCCAAAGGAATACTTAAAGATGAAATGTACAACATAAATAATCTAATGAAATTACAGATCACGCAAATACCAGATAAAGATGCATAGTCAATTCAAGGATAGCTTTTCCTTGAAAGGTTTATATAAACAAAGTTAAACAAAAGGCAATTTTGAAAACTCAAGAATCTAAGACAGCAGCAAAAGTTAAAGCCTGCACTGAACCGTCATTTTGCACTTGCCATCTCCCGGCAAAACATGAGAAATCATTTACGGATTGGAATGTAACTAAAGAAACAAAGAATGTGCCCACTGACTATTCAACTTCAAAAACAAATAAGAAATGGTGATAGTAATTGAGAGCTTGTCGCTTGGTACTTCCAGTGTAATAAGATGAGTAGAATCTTTGTCTGGAGATGTCTTTCAGAACCAACAGCACTTAAAGCACTGCAAATGTTGTTCACTGCAGTTCAATCAACCTGTTAACATGAGTGACACAGCACAGCAGATTGCTTTGTGTTCACACTTTAGACATGTTTTAAAATGATCTTCTCATACCTTTGCCCCTCAAAGAAAGAACAAGAGTTGAGGATATCTACAATGAATACAAAAGGTGCACAAGTATAGGCTACGGTGCACTTTGCAGAAATGATGCAGAAGGCATTAGTCTTCTTTAGTTACCACTGTTTAGTCCACCGGGCCCATAGTTATAGACTTGCATGTGTAATTAAAGAGATTATTAATGAGCAGAGGACAAAATGTATAAATATATGTATATAATTGATTTATGTAACAAATTAAAAATAAAAATACAATGTCTTACTTTCAGAAAATGGCACTGCAGTTAAACATTTTGCTGCACTTTATAACTGATGAACAACTGATCTCATTTTTGTACATTTAATTTTTACATTATTTTGCTTGAAAATATTTTGTTTATATTATATGTAATTTAATTATATGTAATTTAATGGTGAATTCTGATGTGGTACAGATTGATTTTCTAGAGGGCAATACATGATTACGTTCATGAAATAACTATCTAGGAGGAGAAATTTCAGATGAAACAGTATGTGCACGATCAGATGTTATTTAATTTGTTTTATCTTTAAAATTAAATACCATGAAACTATTGTAAACTTTATTTTTATGTATTTCAAACCAATATACCTTGGTCTTATGCGTCACGTACAAATTTATTTGGTGAACTCTATTATCAAAGGCGACTTACAATTGTGCCCTATCATACATAGAGCAGGCTAATGCCGGTGTCACACTACATGATATGACACAAGCTCTAGTCAGACAGTAGGCCAAATTTAACGACTTCGCTTGCTGAATCTCGCTGCCTTTTCTGTCCTAGTAACTAGTAATCGTAGGGGGTGAATACATGATTCCCTCACAACTTTTCATCACGGTTCCAAATCTTGTATTGCGCCGCAAAAGTACCGCGAGGTCGCTTCTTTTTGGCAGCCAATCAACGTGGAGCACACCGGAATAAAAGAGCACCACACAAAAGTAAACAAACAACATGGAGAACAAGCAGGTAGTTGTCGCCTTCGCTGTAACCTGTGCACTCCTTTGTGATGAGAATAAAAAAAAGAGGATACGCCAAAAAACATGGAGTCGACTACATTTGTTTGGTCGTGGTACTTCTGGTTGAGTGCTCATTGGCTGTTGACGTCGCAGAGACAAGAGCCCACCCCTACGACTTGTGACTCGCTATGAGAAAATCAAACCAGTTCGATTTTGTCACAGCGTGTTGCATAGAGCCATAGGGGCTGTTAAGAGCACTATGACTGAGTCGCTGGAGGTGTCATACTACACAACCGACGGTAACGGGCACACTCTGCGACTATCTACAACTTGCTGTGATTTTCTTACGATTATGTAAATGAAGGCTACGACTAAATCCTAGGAAAAGTCGTGTAGTGTGACGCCGGCTTAAGTGAAGAATTTTAAGTTACCTTGCTCACAATACAATAGCAGCGTCCCACATTTGAACCCACAACTCAGAGATAAGAATACTATTTTAATTGGTCCAATGTGAAAAAGAAAGGTGGATGGCATGAAAAGGCATGAAAAGACTATGAATTGACTTATAGTATATACAGGCATATACCACAAAGAACGTTCTAGACTTCACCTGGTATGTTTTATGTAACTGTTGAAAAAGACTCACTTAAAATATACAGATCTCAACAACATATTTTATTGTATCTAAAACAAATTTACCCTTCTGAAACAAATGATATTTTTATACTAGTTCTGAATTTTTGTTCTCAATGATAACATACTGCAATATTAAATTGATTAAATGACTTGATGCAGTTCTGCAAAACAAAGTACAGTCAATGTCCTATACAGTTTATGATGCGATGGTGTACAAAAGCAGGAGGAATAAAGAGTTTCTTAGTCAACATACACAGACATCTGCTGGTCAGTATGCAAATCCTGTAAACAAAATTTAAATTATACTGGAAAAAGGTCAAAATATGAGTCAAAAAGAAATATTTAAAACCATGAAAGAGGAGATTACTGCAACTGCTATCATCTTTGGACAGTTTATGTTTTAACCTTTAGAGAAACATTAAAAACTGTGCTTTTGTTAGTTTAGTTCTTTAGCTCATGTGTGTCCAGGATGCAGATTGCAGAATTGTTTTTTAATAATAAATTATTGCAATTTGTTAATTGTTAACTGATAATTCTGGCAGAACTTCAAGTGCTGTGTTAGATGGCACTTGCCACTACCTCCACTTGGGTTTGTTCATGTCAACATTTTAGATTTTCATGTCAAAGATTCATTCCTGAAATCCCCAAAAAATTACTACAGGTGCACTGCATAACAGTCTGTGTGTTTATGTCTAAGAAACAAAAACTTTAGGATATCTATGGTCTTTGCAACTGGTTAAGAGGGTGTACACGTAAACACAAGAAGAGTGAGTTGAAACTTTGCTGATGCTATCAGAACTGCAGGCAAAACCTCTGATTACATCGGCACCATCTATCTAGAGAACCAATCTGCCAGACTGAATGTGGCTGTCTGGTTTGCAAGCAAAGGCGTGGACTCAGCGACTTCATCATGTCTAGAAATGAAAGAAAATAGTTGTTTGGAACAAAGAGGAGTCAGAAAAAACTGCCCAAACCAACATAACCTCGGGATCAGATGGAAAGGTCTGCTCCTGGAAAACACCTTACAGTAGTATATCAGCAGACACAGTAAAAAGTCAGTTGAGGTCATTGAGAGCAGAAAGCTTTCAAAAGGATTTCTTCACTGCTCAGACGAAGCTGAGAATATGAAATGAGGCTAACCCTGAAAGAGAACCATGGGAGCACTAGTCTATAAAGCCATGAGCCCTAAGGTTTGGTTTACAGAAAAAAATTTAATAACAATGCACAGAGTGCAACTTTGGGGAATTTAAAACAAAGAGAAATTAAAGCTACATTACCTAATGATAAGAACAGAAAAGGACCTATTTAGAATTTTCTCAGGGGGTCAGCGAAAAGCTCAGTGTAGACAGAGAGTCGTATTAGAAATGATGACACAAACAGTGATTGGCATTTAGTTCACCCTATGAGCTAAGAGTTATCATGGTATTTTCTGTATTACTCCAATCTATCATAGCTAATAGGGAACTAATGGAAAAAAAAACAACAGATTTTACATAAATTGAGTTTGAGCCTCATCTGAGGTTAAGTACCACAACCATTTTGAACAGGCTGCTTCATTTGCCCCTAAAAAGGCTACAAGAAAATGTGATGTTCACAGTATGTTGTGTACAATAAGCCATCACAGAGCTACTGAATTCTGAAATGCCTGCTGCAGATTGTACTCCCCATGAATTATGTAGATAACAGAAAAGATCTGCTCTATAATACAACACTAGCTAGGAACAAACTCTATTATATTACCAGAAGCTATTTCAACTAACACATATTAAAATCTACAAAACGCAGCACAACAGACAGAAAAAACAATAATACAGGTGTGCATAACATTAAATGGTTGACCATAAATATGAATGATTAATGATGGATCAAAGTGTAATAACAGTAAAATCAATAAAAATACCTGGCCTAATTAAAATGCAAAAATCTCTGGTTTTTCAAAATCCAGCACAGTATAATTATGCTTTTCTATTCTGAACCACATTAACTTTAGCTTTTTATCAGACTGCACATTAACACCTGTTTGCAACTTTTTTGTTTATTTCTTAAATATAAACAAGAAAGCTATAAATGTTATCTCAGGATTAGCTTTCAAATACAGGTATCACGATTTGTTTATTACCAACATGGAACATATTTCTTTTTTCCTGTTTTTCTCTTAGTAACCATCCTCCCACACTGTAAAGCTGCAGAATATGGCTTGATTCAAAAAAAATGTCTCTAGCAAGAGAACAATTCATACAATACTTATTTGCTGTTTAAGGGCATAATTTTAGTCTTTGCCTTTTCAAACAGTCAAAATTGTGAAACGAATCACATAAAAGACATTTTTCTTTATCAAAGAATGGTCATTTGACTGTGAAAATGTAAGGTGATTAATGAAGATGTTAATCAGTCAGTAAAAAGATATTCTTGTTTTTTAAATGAATTCATCTTTAAAGAAATTAACATGACAGGCCAAAATATTTCCATAATTGAGGTCCTGTATTACTGAGGTCAAATGTGATTTCAGTTGCATGCAAAAGAAAACATAATATTAACAAACATATTCTAATAATGTAATTAACTAAAAGTTAGTTTAAAGCACTATTTTAAAAGTCACACCTCTATGGTGAGTTTTCCAGTATAAAAACAACTAATTCTCACATCTGAAAGTTTTGCCTGTCTAATCTGTCATTAACAAAGAATTTTAAGCCACCAAGTATCAAGAACTATTTAACAAAATGGTACAAGCTCTAGAAATATCTTAAAATTATTTTAAGGCCCTCAAAATGCCAACCTTTAATTGTGAACACAGGTAAACAGACATACTCATAAATTACATACTCATGGTCTCAGTATTATACTTTTCAGAACTGTCAATGTTTTGCGCATATTATATTCTCAGTAAGGCACATAAACATTGATTCAGACTTGTATTACCTATCCTGATTTTGATGCCTTGTCATACAATCACAAAAATGAGAGAACTTTTTAAATCCACTATCTTAGAATGCTGAGATAACAATTATAATGAATCCTAGAGATAAATATTGAAATTTCATAGTTGTACCATGACAAGCAGGGTACACTCTGCATGGAATGCCAGTCCATCACAGGGCACACGCTGACATAGATATGCACACTCTCACACTAGGGCCAATTCTCCCAGAAGCCAATTAACCTATTAGCCTGCAGGAGAAACCAAGGCACCCAGAGGAAACCCATGCAAACATGGGAACAACATACATTCTCTACACCGAAAGCAGCCTAGGTCTGGCATTGAACCCAGGGCCCCAGTGCTGCAAGGGAGCAATGCTAACCATAGCGCAACCATGCCTCCCTGAATCAAAACCAGTCTTTATGTAAATATTAAAAGGGTTTACACCAACCGATTCCGTGTCTCCTGAAACCAAATGATGTATGAAACAATGAGTAACTAAGGTACAGGGGAAAAAGTAAGCAAACCCCTAGTTTTATGAGCTCAACTAAGGAAATACATTAGAATCAGGTGTCTGTATTATTTAACCTGGGGCTGTGTTTGGAAGGTCTCACTTTATATTAAGATCAGAAATATTGTAATCTTCAACATACAGGTGTGTTAAAACAAGTCTTGGCACAATCTAAGGAAATCTCTGACGACCTAAGAAAAAGAGATGAGATGCTCATCAATCCGTAAAAGGGTTACAAAACTACTTCTAGTTTGTGTGCCACCAATCCACTGTCAGATTGTATACTAATGAAAAAAGTACAAGACCACAGTCACTCTACCCAGGAGCAGTCATCCTACCAAAATCTCTGTCAGAACAAACCAGAAATCATCAAGGAAGTTATAAAGAACCTCAGGGTAAAACCCAAGGTACTTCAGGGTGACTGTGCCTGACTCAACTATCAGAAAATAACTGAACAAGAATTGTGTTCATGGAAGGACACCAAGAGAGAAAACAACTGATCTACAAAAAGAACATTGTTGCCCACAGGGCTTCTGGAACAATATTCTCTGGACAGATGAGTCAAAGGTAGAACTCTTTTGAACACTGGTAGGCCTCAATGAGAAACTATTTGGAAAAAAAACAAATACTGCTTTAAAACAGAAGAACCATCTCAATCGTCAAGCATGGTTTGGGACTGTGAAGGTTCCTGGCTAGTTTGCTGCCTCAGGATCTGCCACATTGATAGAACCATGAATTCTGTATTGTAGGAGAAGATTCTAGAGAATCTTATACAGTGCCGTGAAAAAGTATTTGCTTCCTTTCTGATTTCCTCTATTATTGCAAATGTTTGACTGAATGTTTTCAGGTCTTCAACCAAGATCTAATATTAGATGAAGGGAACCCGAGTGAACAAATAACACATTTTGTTTTTACTTATTTCACTTAATGAACAAAGTTATCCAACACCAGCTGGCACTGTGTGAAAAAGCAATGTCTGTGACCTGAATCTGGACCAAAAGTAGGTCTTGCAGCAAGACAACAATCTTAAACTTAAAAAGTTTTACAAAAGAATGGCTTCAGAAGAAGAAATTGTATGTTTGGCATAGATCAAGTCCAGACCTAAATCCCACCGTTACAGAATCAACGGTTACAGGAAATGTTTAGTTGCAGTCATTACTGCTTAAGGAGCTGCCACCAGTTACTGAATTTCATAGTTCACAAACTTTGTCAGACATGGATATTGAATGCTGCATCATTTGAGGATAAAGAAATATTGAAAAAGTATAATGTAATTTGTTGAATCCAGTTATCATTACCTATTATTATGGCTTAAATTAAGACTTTAAAACCACATTTAAGACTGTTTTTGAAATCTTAGGACCATACTTGTTACGACATTCTAGGTTTCAAATATGAAATATGTAAAAATCCTAAGGGGTTTAAAAACTTTTTCTTGGCACCTATCAAATGCACAGCCACTACAATTAATGATTGTTATCTCACACCAGGCTTCTTCCCAGGTCAGACAAGCTGGACTAACTCTGTGGGTAGGAAAATGGCCTTGGATTATCTCAAAGCAGCATCTGATTTTGCTGTAGACAAGCTATTCACTTTGAACCTCATGGGGTATATGTTTCACTGATTGACAGTTACATTGCACCTTTCACCTACAGTAAAAGACCGCTGCAAATGTCATTGGCTACATGAAGGTCCTACTGAAATTCAAATGTACACATAACAAGCTTAAAAAAAAATTTTCATTTACAAGGTATTGTAATAGCTACAATACAAAAAATGGTAAACACCGGGAAAAATAAAAGAAAAACAGTTAAACCAATAGAAAAATTAAATACATTAAATCTTTAGTGAGAAAAGCCTTAAGATCACTTTGAGTGAGGTTTGCAAATGCCAACAGCCACAGACTCTCTAATTAATATGGGGCAGTGAGTTCTACAGATGTGATTCTGTACGTGAGAAGTCACCAACTGTGGTGAGAGTGGTCTTCAGGAGAGGAAAAAAGGGCTGAATTCTCACATCTTAAATTAGGAACTGAACTATATTAATGGAATAAGTCAAGCAGAATTTGTATTTTCCCCAAACACAAAAAATGCTACACAAAGACAAAAATAACTACATCCCAGTGGTATTCTAGATTTCCATTCAAAGACCCGAAAGTGCAGTCAAACAGCTACAATGGAAATGCCACACAACATGGCCCCGAATGCAACAGGAGCAGCACTCCAAGCCTCTGTTGTCCTTCCACAGGTACTATGGATCAAAACTCCATATGATATAAATCGTATCAAGACAGGTCAGGATCCAGCAATGTCATGAGAGGGAACATGGAGGATTCCAAGTGTTATCAACTGTTTCTGGATTCTAACGTGTCCACATAATCATGTATTTTGAAATGTGATGCAAATATGAATTCCGTCTTTTTTATTATTAATGTACAAACTACAGGATATTGTTAATACTAAATTCACATATTCAATACAAGATATTGTTATTGACTTTTAAGGCTTTAAAAGGCTCCACCATACATTTCTGAACTCCTAGTAGTAGGTTATGTTCAGTTAGTCCTTTGTTCACTGTACCAGGACTAAACCTCAGATTTTTGGCGAGTGTGCTTTTTCTCCTTTGTTATGGAATGTTCTTCCCTTTGACTCTACTTCATACAAATTAGTGTACTCTCGTCAAATGTAAATTCAAAACGCACCTTTTTACTAGGACCTGTGTCTGACTGCCCTACAGTTTATCTTGTACGTTCTTGTTAAACTTTTTCTTTTATATTTTATTGTGTTTTTCTTTCAACACTGTGTACAGTATCTGTAGGTTTGCAATGGTGCTTTAAAAATGAAAAATATCTTAACATTAAAGATTGGGTTTTAAATTACAAACACAAATATGTAATTCAGGTGGGAAGCTGCATCAGCATGCGTAGGCTGCAAAGGAACACGTAATAGGTTTATTTCATGCTAAAAAGAGAAGAAAGTATGAATTGGCTACATAACTCTATTCTCCTCCCCACTGATAGCTGATGTGTGGTGAGCGTTCTGGCGCACTATGGCTGCCGTCGCATCATCCAGGTGGATGCTGCACATTGGTGGTGGTGGAGGGGAGTCCCAATTACTGGTATAGTACTTAGAGTGGAGTATCCAGAAAAGCGCTATATAAGTGCATTATATAACTATATATAGCACTATATAAGCAATTATTATTATTATTTTAAAAAAAAGAACGTTTCGGCTATGGAGCCTTCTTACACTGCTTACACCTGGAGAAGGCTCCATAGCCGAAATGTTGTGATTTCTTTCTTCTCTTTTCAGCATGGAATAAACCTATGACGTGTTCCTTCACAAATATGTAATGTCCAAAATATGTTTACTTCATGCTTTCTTCTTATTCAGAAACATCACACAGACTCTAAGTGTGCTTTTAATTCTTTGTTGTTTGATTAAAAAATGCAAGGAAGGAACCGGTCCTTATTGTAGTCCATTTTGAGTTCTGTTGAATTTTTATACAGAGAAAGACAACCAAACACCATGTAGCAGGCAGCGCATGTTTTCCTCTCCTAGTCACGTACTGTCTACAAAAGCTACAACAAGTACACACACTCACTCATATATACTGGATCTTGACATTGGTAAATACCACTTTATTTCACAAGCAACTTGAAAAATACACACACTAGAGAAAATAAGTATTTAAATTAATGTTCCTCAGTCAAACGCTACATTTCTTTGCAAGAAAATGTGATAAATACCCTGGAGAACAAGAAAATGAATCATTTAAAAATGTGTCATTAGTCACATTGAGACTTCAACAAGGAAATGTTAAAGTAAATTGAGGCATTCTGACACTTAATTTAATTAATTGAATTGGAATATCCTTTGAAACTTGATTGTCTTTTCATTCCACTAGATATTTTACACAAAAGGATACACAAGTTACAAAATTTGAATCTTCATTTCCTTTATCAATTTGACATTTGCAGTTGTTCATGCATTTTTAAAAGGCATGTTAAATGAGGAAAATGGTAGAATATACCAGACGCTCAGCACCATACTAAAAGAAAGCAGTAAAATATGGAAATAGAAAACATTACGAAAAAAAATCACACATTTGCAAAATCTATACTAGAAAACACAAAAATGAATCCTACTCAAAAGACCTCTCCCTAGTAAATCATTTGGGAGTATTAAAAGTCAACTGTCAAACTTACCCCTCACTTTTTTGGTATTTCCTCAGTATATTTGCAAAGAGAAAAAAGAACAGCTCTACTTGAATCATATGGATTATTCGTAAATACAGAAAAACTCCAGATGTCTGTTGAAACTCATTTAAGGATATAAACACTGTGTTCATGAGTGTCACCTCCAAACCAAGCAATTCCTTCTTTACTCAGATGTTTCATGACAGCACAAAAACAATGGATGGACTCAAACCCTTTTTGCAAATAAAGAAATGCCCCAACAAATGTCAACCTCCATCCAAACTTGTCTTCATCTCATAAAAAAGACATTTGCAAACAAATGGGGAGAATGGGATGTATTTGATGACAAATTTTTTCTGGAGGCAAGTCCATTTTCCCCATAAGTATTCTCCTTGTTTTTTATCTGGATGGATTAGATTTCACTGAAAGGTTGTAATTGCTTATGCTCTCAATTGCTGACATCTGGAATTAGACTATAATTCCAGATTATAAAAAGCATGTAGGGTTTTCCACTCAAATCCATTAATATGGAAATCTTTTCAGTAGTTTAATGTAGTTATTATATAAATATATATATAATCTGGTTTATGCAGAGCCAGACTTTATTTTGTGCTATTGTTAATAAAATTGTAACTCTTGGCTAAAATCTTAATGGAAACTATTCTTTAGTAAGGCAACACTCACCTTTGCTTCTGTTGTACTTCTGTAGCGGATCAATACCTCTTTCTTGATCCTCTGATTGCAGTGGATGTCTGGTTTCAAAGTTGGGGTGCTGCATCTCTATATACTACTATGACCTGCAAAGGCAAATAATAGCAATTTATTTTTCCAAATATTTGATATTTTTCAGCTCATGTAAATATTCCATTAATAATTACTTTTGGTTTCAACTACTACTTTTTTTCACTAGTTTTTTTTCAGAACAATTTTAAGTTTTTCTGCTAATACAACTCAACAACTTTTGAGTTCCTATCTTCAAATAAAAGCAGTATCATTGCAGGCACTGGCTACTTCAGAGGAGCAACCTGTCAAGGAGCTAGGCACCACTGGTTGGTAGTGGGAAGGAAGTAATATTCCTGCAGAAGACTTAAGTATCTGTTTATGAAAGCATAAGCCTGAAACATGTGTATCCATGATTACTTTGATATTTTTTTTGGCAACTTAAACATTATCACCGAGCACACGAACAAAAACAGACACAATCTGAACAGTTAATTAAGAACACATTAGACTGGGATCCCTTTCATAATCATTTCAGCCTTGTGCAGCAAAAATCTGCATGTGACTTTCCGATATTTGAAGCTTACAGGGGCATTATACTAATATTCCAGACGCAAAGCTTGCTTTATTGAATAATACAGGTTGACACATTTGGTTCCATAGCTATTTTTCAAACCCATTATTTTACATTTGAAGTTACAAATTACAGTTGTGACACCAAGCTGGTATCTCCTTGGCCATGTGGCCTGAACTAATGCCAAATTCTGCTTTACTAATTTTACAAATTACCTAAGCAATGTCGCCACTTTTCATTGGTCTGCAAACTGAGATGTCACAACATGTTAATGAGAGCTAAGTAATGAATGTGAACCTTCCTAATTGCTTAATCTCTCATTGTAGCTATTGAAAGGCATCTTCATCCATGTGTGCAATCGCAAGTGGTATGCAAAGCTTTCTTTTCCACTCAATTTCAATAAACCATACATTTTATGTGCATGTTTTAAGTTCAAATAATGTAAACACATTAGCTTCTAACAATGATAGGGTAGATTCCCCTTTCCATTCCTGCTACTGAATGTTTGGACATCTGTATATAGTTACACCATCACTGTGTCATGGCATAAATACCTCTGAGTGGCATATAATTACCTCTATGATTCATGGTAGTTACAAAATCTATGAGGAATATTTTAAAAAGTTACACAAAACATGCTTGTTGGATTATGTCATCTATACAGTGTAATGTTTCTATACCAATTAAATGTTTACAAGTGTAGAAATTCATTAACATTGCTTCCATGATTTCCTTCGTTTTATATTCCTGTATGCACATTATATATCTAATCAAATTTATAGGGCACTTCATCTCAAATACTTTAATTTAGCATTAAATTCAATCATCCAAGTAGCTGAATATTTTATGGTATTAGACAACAGCCTAAAAGAGTGATATTATTTATTTACTCACAGCCCTCCTCACATAGTTCATGTGACATCAGGGGGTCTGACATACACATAGTAACTCCATTTACAATACACGCTAAATTATTGATAAATGATTTATCTTAATAGATGTCATTCAATATTTAACAATAAAATCCAGCTTCTAATCCCTGTTCATGCAACTCAGATTAGTTTCTTCAAATCTTACTAACAGGCAGAACAGTGGTTATGTTTCAGTAATTAGTAAATTAAAACCATTAAAATCTGACTCAAAATAAATACTTACACTGTGAAAATAAAGCAGGTAGTATTTAATTTTGATATGCACAGCAAAGCGCAGTCAGTGTAAAATCGAATCCACTGACACTAGGTTTCAAATAAGATGAGCAAATAACAATTTGGAAAAAACTCAAAAGTGAATCATTTGTGGGTCTACTACATTTTTAAGCTGACACAAGCTATATATGCAAACAAACTGAAAGTGATTTTATTTTCCAGTACAAATTTATGCCTTTAAATATGGTGATAATATATTAAGAATATATATAAAATACAAAGAAATGTATTATAATAATTAGCATCCAACTATTAGTTATCAAAATAGTTGATCAACAAAGTGTCTGCTGTGAAAAGCAGATGCTAGTATTCCATGTGGCCATCACTGGAAGAACAAGTTGTACATCTGCAACACATACAGATGCAGGCATTCAAAATGCACGGTACAAACCCGTACCGCATGCAACTGCCCACAAGCCACTGCGTTATACCGCGGTACGTGATAGGCTGGGCAAAATGACCAACAGGGGCACTCGTGGTGCATTGGTCGTTAGTGAAAATATTTAATAATTTAATCTTTTTACTGTGCACATTTTAATCTGCTTAGTACTGAATATTTACATGGAATTTTAAACTGAAGGGAAATTTTAGTAGCTGAGCACAAAAAGAAGAGGAGCATAATGCGTCTGATGGTCATAAACGATATTAATTTAGGAACATAAACATATTATGTAAACCGTAAATGGCTGGTATAGGTATTTTAAAGAAAAAATATACACCAGCATTCCACTTTCTTCCTAAACATTTTAAGATTTAACGTCTTACATGTGGTTATTTCAGAAACGTTTTTACGTGCTCCTTCCGACCATTTTAAGTTTATATACAGTATTTTGTGAAAAGTCAAAATGTTTTAACCTTTTCATTATTGGAGTAAACAAAAGCATACTTCTAGAATCTGATTAATAGGGAAAAAAATATGGAATCGCGTATCTAAAGAATTTAATAATATAATTATATTCATGTACACTTTCTATGGATATGTGTGCTTGTGTTTCACTGCTTCCCATGTGACTACATCTATGGTGTGAAGGCCTTATAATGAGGTCCGCGGGTCAAATACTTCTGTTGCCATGAGTTTTCTTTTAACAAATAAATATATCTTTGAAAAACTAAAATAGCAAATATCATAGATACTATATTGACATTTTTTAGATTTCAAAATATCACAACATGCTCAAAGCTAAGTCATTTATTAATAACAACAAATAATTTCAAACTGCTACAAATATTATCGACACTATATTGTCATTACAAATATGTATGTAATTTGGGCCATATGGCGTACGTGTTGCTGAAGCTGAAAGCTTAGCCTTTGTTAAAACGATCACTTTTCACAAAGTACGTAAAAGTACAATAATATGGTCAGAAGGAGCACGTAACAACGTTTCTGAAATAACCACATGTAAGACTTTGATGCTTAAAATGTTTAGGGAGAAATGGAATACTGGTGTGTATTTTTTCTTTAAACTACCAAGATCAGCCATATACAGTACAGTTTACATACAGTAAGATGTTTATGTTCCTAAATTAATATCTTTTATGAGCATGTGAAAGGCATGGTGAATCAGAGATTCTCAAGTGCGTGATTGGATCAACGAAATGCTGTGGTGTTACTTTTTGTCAATGAAAAAATAAAGTATTTTCGTTTACAAAGACAGTTACAAAGAATGTGGACTAGGGTAATACTTTGAGTTTACAGCTTGTCCAAGGTCATTCATTATTAATACTATTAGTAATATCTTCGGTAAAGACTTTGATGCATAAGATATTTCTGCATAATTAAAATATTTATGATAAAGATGGTAGGTTGTGTACTTTTGTCCAACTGAGCAATCTTGCTTTCATAAAATATACCAGCTTTTTAATGTAAAATGATTACCATGCTGTTATATACAGTTTAAATTTAAAAGTCTAAAGAGTATACAACTTAAATTCTTAATTGAATAAAGATTGTCCCTCAGCAGTGATTGGGATTCGAAACCGGGTGTTTTCTGGTGACAGCTAAAATGCTGCACATGAGAGGTTAAGCTTTATTAGCTCCACCTGGCGGCGATTCCGGATACTATAATCTTACTGCGGTATTATACAGTAAAAGCGATTAGACGCAATATGACGCGTTGTGATGCGACACGCCCACCGCGTTTTACCGCGGCGTAACCCGCTCGTTTTGAATGGCTGCATCTGTAACTCAAAGGACATTTTGGAAGCTCAAAATACGAAGAATTTTGTAGAATACGTAGAATTATTGTCTGCCATGCGGATGGTCTGGGTTCAATTCCAAGGTAATGCACAAGTTTACAGGACAAAATAACAGAAACACAGAATGAAAAAGGAGTTTAACTTTAAAGTAACTAAATCACATTTACAAATGCAGCTGCAAAGGTGAGTCATATTAGGTTGATTGCTAATTAGCAGTATCTGCCAGCTATAAAAGAGGTCTGACAATTAGCAGTTTTTAAAGCAACATGAGGCAACTAACTGAGTTTCAAAGAAGCCAAATAGTTGGTGCCTGAATTGCATTTGCATCGGTCACAAAAACTGCTAAATGTTTTAATGTGTCAAGGGGAACAGTCCCAAAAATAATGACAGCATATGCCAAACAAGGATTAACTGCATCAGCAAAGAGGAACAGTGGTTACAAGATCACCGACAGGGATAGACAGACACTTCACAAGATAAATTCTAAATGCCACAAAAGTACAGCCTCAAAAATTGAATCAGCAACTCAGTGACCCAGTCTCAACAAAAACTGTACGTTGTGAGTTTCACAAAGCTTGAATTTATGGCAGGGCTGCCATTTGGAAACCACTTGTATTCAAGGCCAATACACAAAGATGCATAACCCGGTGTAAGGAGCACAAAACCCGGACCTTTGAGCAATGGAAAAAAAGTAATATGGTCTGATGAGTCATCTTTCACCCTATTTCCTACATCCAGACAGGTTCATGTTTGGAGAAAGCCAAAGGATTCCTTCAACCCACAATGTCTGTTGCCAACTGTTAAACATGGTGGGGGATCTGATCTGTAATGGTATGGGCAGCCATCTCATGGGAGTCATTAGGTCCAATGATTGCTCTGCATGGTCGTGTTCCCTATGAGTGTGACCGATGAAATAAAGTGATAAAAGAGGGATTTGATATGAGAAATTTAGTGAAACTGGTCATGCTGTAGTATGAGTTATGCTTTACTTCACCATCGTGTTCTGAGCATGAATATACATTTGCATATTTAATACACAGCTTAAATTTGAAGAACATGATTAGCTACAAATGGTTCAACAAATACTACAGCAAAAAGAGCAGGATCTGTCCATAAATTAACTATTGTTCTTTTGGTTTGTTCTTTTTCACCCATTAAGGACAATAAACAAGGTGTAGGGAGGGTTATTGTGGACTGTGAGCTTACATGTTAATGTAAATTACAGAGTTTTGTCCTAGGACAAAAGATTGTAAGCTCTGCTTTTCACTGTAGCAGCGTAAAATGCATTCACTTAAACAACATTTAACCTAGATAATCTTTAACATACAGCATACTTGCTCTGTATAGAATCCCTCGGGAGGGGGATCAGAATACCTCCTGGGTATCCCTGCCTGTCGTAAGAGGCGACTGAAAGGGTTGTGTCAGGAAGGGCATCCGAAGTAAAACCATCTTGCCAAAACCATGGTTGCAAAGAACACAAAGCACAAACCGGATCGGCCGGGGCCCGGGTTAACAACGTCCGCCATTAGTGCTGTGTCCCAACAGGGTACTAATGGAAATGATGCTACTGTGGGGAAAACTGTAGAGTGGGGGCTACAGAAAAGAAACAAGGTGAAGGGGCCTGAAAGGAATGTTAAGTCAATGAGAGTGGGGAGTTGGAATGTTGGTACCATGACAGGGAGAGGGAGAGAATTGGTTGAAACTATGGCAAGGAGAAAAGTGGAGATCTTGTGTGTGCAAGAAACCAAGTGGAAAGGAAACAGCTCAAGACACCTAGGAGAGGGATACAAGATTCTATATGCTGGAAAGAGTACCAAAATGAATGGAGTGGGTGTGATACTGTGCAAAGACCTAGCAGACAAGATAGTGAGGGTGGTTAGACACTCAGACAGGATTATCAATGTACAGGTGGCTTTTGAGAGCGGGTTATGGAATATCATCTCTGTATATGCACCACAGGTAGGAAGACCACAGGAGGAAAAGGATAGCTTTTTGGAAGATCTCGTAGAAGTGGTTAGCAGAATCCCAGGAAATGAAATGGTGGTAATTGGAGGAGACTTCAATGCACATTTAGGAGAGAAATGCCCAGATTATCCAGATGAACATGGTCAGAGAGGGGTAGGAGAGAGAAATGAAGAAGGAGGAAGGCTACTAGAAACACTCCAAGCTCTTGAATTGTTTGCAGTGAACACAGGGTTCACGAAGAATTATGAGCAAAAGGTGACATACAGGAGTGGAGGCCATGATACCCAAATAGATTACATATTAGTGAGAAGAATTGATAGAGCGAAAGTCCAAGATGCTAAAGTCCTGCCCTATGAGGCTGTTACCAGACAACACAGGCTACTGGTGATGGACATCACAATATTGAAGGAGCGAAGAATAAGGCAGAGGAAACACCCAGCACGAACAAAAGTGTGGAAACTGAGAGAAAACAAAGTAGATTTTAACAGGCTGGTGAAAGAAATGAAAAACAACACAGAGGAAACAGAGGAGCCTTCAGTTGAAGAAGAGTGGACTGAGATGAGCCACATCCTAGAAGAGGCTGCTACCAGGGTTTGTGGAAAGACAAGAAGAGGCAGACCGAGGGAAAATGAAGAGTGGTGGTGGGATATGGAAGTTCAGGAAACACTGAAGGAAACGAAAAAAGCATACAAGGCACTGAAAGATGGCACTGGAGAATTACAAGAATATAAGAGACTAAAGAAGGTAGCAAAAAGAAGTGTAGCAAGAGCAAAGGAAAGAGCCTGGAAAGAATGGTATGAGAAACTTGAAACAAAGGAAGGAGAGGACCAAATCTACAAGATTGCTAAACATAGAGCGAGACAGAAAAAATATATTATCCGGGTGGCGGTACTCAAGGATGGAGAAGGCAGAGTCTTGATTAAAGAAGAACAGATCAAGCAAAGATGGCTGGAGTACTTCAAAAATCTGTTAAATGTAGAAAATGAGAGGGAGAACCTAGTGGAGGCAGACATAGTGTGTGGACCAATCCAAGAAATTTCAGTAAAGGAAGTGACAGAAGCTATCAAAGAGATGAAAGTGGGCAAAGCAACTGGACCATCAGGAATTGCAGCAGAACACTTTAAGAACCTCGATGAAGAGGGGGTTCAGTGGCTGACGAGATTGCTAAACAATATTGCAAAGGAAGAGAGAATTCCAGAAGAATGGACAAAAAGCAGTATGGTTACCATCTACAAGGAGAAAGGAGACCCAATGGAGTGTAAAAACTATAGAGGAATAAAACTTCTGGAACATGGATTGAAAATCCTGGAAAAAATTCTGGACAAGAGACTCAGGAAGATAATCAGGATCCACAACTCACAATTTGGATTCTCAGTGGGGAAAAGCACAACAGATGCCATTTTTGTGATGAGACAGTTACAGGAGAAGACACTAGAGAAAGGGAAAAAGCTGTATGTGGCCTTTCTGGACTTGGAGAAGGCATATGACCGTGTGCCCAGAGAGGTGGTGTATTGGTGCTTGAGGAAGAAAGGAGTACCAGAAAGCATGGTGAAGTTAGTTCAAGCAACCTATAGAGATGCAGCTACGAAGATGATAACACAACAGGGAGAGACAAAAGAGTTTGAAATCACAGTTGGAGTACACCAAGGATCAGCACTAAGTCCTTTCCTTTTCATAAACATTATTGACACACTGACAGAGGAGGTAAGAACAGAAGTGCCTTGGGAACTCATCTTTGCTGATGATGTGGCACTGATGGCAGACTCAGAAGTAGAACTACAGGAGAAAGTGTTCAAATGGCAGAGGAGTCTGGAAAAGGGTGGACTGAAAATGAATGCAGAAAAATTTGAAATAATGGTGATGGAGAGAAGAGGAGATACTATGACCAATGTTGAGGAGACAAATGGAGGAAAACTGAAACAAGTTGATAACTTTAAATACCTTGGATCAAAACTGGGAAAGGGAGGAGAAACACTGGAGGCAGTAAAACAAAGAGTGAAAGCTGGATGGAACAAGTGGAGAGAAATAACTGGAATAATCTGTGACAGGAAAATTCCCAGAAACTTAAAGTGCAAAATGTACAAGACTGTGATTAGACCTGTACTACTATATGGAGCTGAATGCTTGGCAGTTGGAAAGAGGGAAGAGAACTTGATGAGAAGAACTGAAATGAGGATGTTGAGATGGATTCTGCAGATTTCAATGAAGGATAAGATCAGAAATGAAGAAATCCGTAGACGATGTAGGGTGGTGGATGTGGTTGAGAAGATGCGAGAGGCGAGGTTACGGTGGTATGGACATATCATGAGGAGGGACGTTGAGGAAGTAACAAAGAGGGTAATGGAATTTGAGGTGGAAGGTTACAGAGGAAGAGGCAGGCCTAGAAAGAGATGGATAGATTGTGTGAGAAAAGATATGGAGGTATGTGAAGTGAGTAAGGAAGATGTGCTCGACAGAGACAAATGGAGAAGAGCAACCAAAGCAGCTGACCCCAGGACAGTCTGGGACTAAGGCTGTGAAAAAGAAGAAGAAGATACTTGCTCTGTATAGCAGCGTACTGGTGCCACGTGGAAAAATATATATAACATACATAGGACTTTTTTCTCCCATTTGGGATTTTTTACCCCCTAATCAGAATGAGGATTTTTTTTCCTCTGTAGGACTTTTAATATTTAAGATAACTAAATACTAAACCTTACATCCTCTTGGATACAGCAGGCTTCATCAAGGACATATTTGCCTTGACCAGTAAGTAGTATAAACATTTGGGGTTATGGTAAAGATTACCTTCCATATTACAAGTATGTAATATCAACATTTTTAATTAAATATGTGATGCACTTTGGTTAGTATAGTGTGACCCACACAAACTAAATTGTATTAGTTATCTCCAAATTAACAAAAGTAGCTTATCTATTCAAGAGAAATGTGTTTGCAGTATTTAGTTGGTTACCCTGGTTTTTCAGCAGTAATAGATTTTGCGACCTCTGAAAGGAGCATCAGCAATACATGGGGGAACAAGTATGTCAGAATATGATATGTCGCTTTGTTAAATAGTGACACTCCCAGCTTATATGATTTTGTTTTTGCCTGTAACAACCTTGAGATCACTGTTTCATGCTAGTGTCCCTGCCACACCAGATATAAAATTCTGACTTGAAATGTCAGCCAATGGGCCATTAGAATAACCGGTTTCAGGGTCAATTTACAGCATGGAGGGAAGTGAAAAGATAATGGTAATGATAATGATTATTTATTAATGTATTTTATATATTCATAGCATAATATATCTGATATTTTAAAAAACACTGTTACCAAATATACGACCAAATATAAATTATTTAATGTGTGTTGATATCTGAGCAAAGAAAGAAATACTGTGCACACTACAGACTACACAAACTATTTTTATGTATCCGACTGAGCAATCTCACTTTCAGAATCAACACCAGGGCATCAAATTTGCTACAGTAACTGTACTCTAAATGTTTTTACTACTTTGTTATAAATATTAATTTAATATTTTACATACAGTGATATCCATACATGCCAATACCGTATACAGTATATTATTTATTGCAGTCTGTTAAAAGTACAAATTGGCTAGGAATCAAAACCGGGTGTGGCAGCTGAAATCCACCAATGCGTCACTCTGATTGGGAGAGTTAGATTAAAAAACTACAAACATCTAATTTTCCATTACACTGCAAAGAAGTATTATATATGCTTATATATACATACCAAAAATAAAACTAGTGATGTTATAATGTTTTGCAGATGAAGTGAAACTAGACTAGAAATGTTTAGAAATTAAACGATACAAAAAAATGCCAAGCGAAAGAAAAATACTGAGAAACATAAGAATCATCGCATTATAAATCAAGAACATTAAATTACTGTGGCATTGGTCTAGCGAAAATGTGGTTTCCTTACAGAAAAATCATTTATATAGTACGGTCTATAACAACTTAAGGTATGCAACCTTATAAGTTGCAACCCAATAAGTTGTTCTTCAAACCTCTACTAGCTTTTTTTTGTTATAATGTTCTTATTTGCTTTTAAATACGATATGTTTTAAAGACACTATGTACATTTTTAACAATCAAAATCTAAAATAAAATTATGTTTTCTAATTACTTTTTATACACAATTACTGATTTTTTGTATATTGTAATTAAAAACAATTATGTTAGTTTTACTGTACAGTATTATTAAAGCAGTAAAGCACTATTGGGTTAACAAACATTTCATTGTTATTAATAAAATAAGATTTCCTGTATGTGACAGCTGTATTACATTAAGGATTAATTGCACCGCCTGTCAGTTTTAAAGAGAAATGCATCAGATTACTGTCAAAATAAAAACGGCATTACATGGTTGTGTTCGCCACACCATGGTACTTGTTGAGGTATACCACCTCACACCACACACATTTTAAATGTCAGTTAGGGCAGTCTATACCAAACCTTTATAAATCAAGACATATAACTTGGCAACTCCACTAACAATATACAGGTAGCAAAGGGCATCGTTCTCTTGATAGGCAGGGCATATTGGTTTCTTTCTTTGTTTTTTTTTATTTTCTCTCACTATGGGCAGCATGATTCCAGAGTGGTTAGCATTTCTGTCTTACGCAGCTGGGGCTCCAGATTCAATTCCTTAGGGGCAATGTATGGAGTTTGTATGTTCACCTCCTGTCCATGTGGGTTTCCTCAGGACACTCAGATTTCCTTCCACAGACCAAAGATATACTGGTAGGTTGATTGGCTTCTGGGAAAACTGGCCCAGGTGTGAGTGTACAGTATGTGCCTTGAAATGCGCTGGTGTCCACCCTGATGGTGTATCCTGCCATGCGCCCGTTGCTTGTATTAGATAAAGTGGTTAGAAAATGGATGGATGGATAATATGGTAATTTAGTACTTATATTTAGTACTTATTTAGCACTTTGAAACAGTTACTCAAGTGTATCATGGTAGGTCAGGAAAGATCAATTAATCAAAATTACTCCAAAGTGTACAATTGAATCATACTGGCATACAATGATTTGTTTCCTTATGCATACTGTATAAAGGTGATCTAGAAAAGTCGGTATTTAAAAGACATTTAAAATAATAAATTGCATAAAAAACCTATTGAAAATAGTTAAATCACTCTTTTTTTTCTAAAAAGAAAGAAAAAAATAATAATTTGCACCTGTATTTTGATGTTAAATCAGCATAACCACCTGTATGCCTATTAAATCAGAGGGGGCACAGCACCTGTAAATACCAAAACACTAAGTTTTGCAGCTGTGTTGTATTTCATCAGGTCACTGTGTTTTTTTATATATTTTTAAGAAAAAAAATCTCACTACTTTTATCAATTAGATGGATTTCTGCCTTAATGCTTAAAAGGTCATCTGTTCAACAGGAATATATTTTTGAAGTTACTTTTTACAATGTCACAGTATTAGTTGAATATACAAATACTTACTGTTAAGATAATATGCTTGTCTTCATTGAACTCTAACCGTTTTTACAGCATTGGGGGCTTTTTCGACAAAATAAATTGAAAATAAAAACAAGAAGGCTGAAATATAAATATGCAGGGCAAGAACATTTTGAATGCAGGCATAATAAACACATGGAAGCAAAGAAAATGAAGTCATTAACATCAAAACTTCATTTATACCTTTCATGCAATACTGTAAGGTCCCACAACACTTTGCATTAAGCGGCTCACTAACAAAAATTAAAATGAAGTGTGTAGCCTTGGGAAAACCGGTGTTTCTGGGTGCATCTCAGAGCAAGAACGTTCTAAATCTGATCAAAATAATTAATCTGGAATGTAGATCTACATGTAAAATTAAATGTTAATAAAAATGTGAAAAATGCAAATTGGTTATAGAAAGGTTTTTGGAAAACAAAAAAATAAATACATTTCATACAACACGGTAGTGTTACATATGTTGTTAATTTCTTTGCAAGTGTTTTACACAAATGAGGGGATCCAATTTATTCAAAGCTAAGGTACAACATTTATTTGTGTGACACATGGCTGTCATTATGCAATAAGAGCCACTGTTTGCAACAGATCAGTTAGATAAGTGACATACTGTACTACTTTACTAATTGAATTGAGACATTTTAGGGAGGCCAAATTGTGCAGATGCCCAGAGTTTAATTCAGCCAAGACACCAGGGTTAACACTCCGACGTTTTCTAAGAGTGCCTTAGGATATTTAATGATCACGTTTAAAGGATCTCAGTTCAAACACATCACTTGAAGGAAAGCATCTCAGCACTATGATCTCAATCACCATACGTGGGCATTTGGGCTAGATTTTTTTTTTTTTGAAGGGAGAGTGCTGCCTAGTCTTGACCCAGCACCACTTACACCAGCAATATCTAGAGGATTCTAGAGGATTCCACTGTTTGGAAGTGCATTTCAAAACAAAGAATCCACTATAGGCGGAAAGTTGCTTTCAAAAGAACTTTGAGATAAAGTTGTGGAAAGGCACAAGTCAGGAGATGGGTATAAACAGATTTTTTAAAGGCTTTGAGTATCCCATGGAGCACAGTCAAGACCATCATTAAGAAGTGAAAGGCGTATGGCACCACCCAGACCTTGCCTAGATCAGGCTGTCCCTCCAAACTGGATGACTGAGGAAGAAGGAGACTGATCAGAGAGACAACCAAGAGGCCTATAGCAACTTTGAATGAGAAAACTTTTTGTAAATACAATTGGTCCCTTACTTTCGTTGCACGCATTCCTTTAGAATGGTATAGAATTACATAGTAGCTCTTGTGTCCACTCAAGTAGTAGTGTGCGCTGTATCGTAGCACGTAGGCTGCGTATTTGACACAAACTAATTTTATTAAAATAGAAAATAAGAAAATTTTCCCAATTTTTCAGCACACACGACAAAGTTCCAGGGTCATATGGCGTACCACCTGGCGGCAAACCACTTCTCTAACTAACAAAGCCCTCCAGAGCCTATTGCCACCTCGAATTTTGTCCCCTCAAATGTATGTAATAGCTCTGGTAGAAAACACAGCAGTGGCCTGGTCCAGGTATTAAATGAATACTGTAATCCAAATGAATGTCTTAAGAAGTGTAATACAGCTGAAACTGAGGCAATCTCTGCCATCGGTGGCTCTGTGGCTAAGGATCTGCGCCTATGACTGGAAGGTTGCTGGATCCTTGGCTGACCCTGTGCTCTGACCCCAAGCTTCTCTCCCTGTCTGTGTGTCTGTGTCTCATGGAGAGGAAGCTGGGATATGCGAAAAGATGAATTCCTAATGCAAGACATTTTATATGGCTAATAAAGTGATCTTATCTTATCAGATCTAAAAACAGTTGCTGGAGTGTTAAACTCTTACCGACAAATAGTGTGCATTTCAAAAACAAATTCAGTGCCCTCCATATTTATCCACACCGGATGAAATGCAGACAAATTTAATATAACCTGCTACTGAAAACAATTATAAAAATGCTATACTATAATCTTATTAGGACTGCATCAGAGCTTATGAGTATGCCTAAAAAACTCAATTCTCATTTAATCTAACTAAAAGATATAGTTCCAATTGCCATTCAGATGCAGTTTAGCTAATTCAAGTCAACTCTTTTTCAAATGGTAGATTTCAACTCTTTGTATTCTGAAGGAGTCAGTTTCTATTGAGATCTGCAAAGTCATTGAATTTGGATGAACCATGTATCCCTTATTTCTGTGGTTCGCCAGATGACCCTGGAAATCTGTTGTGTGCGCTGAAAAATTGGGACAGGTTTTCATATTTTGTATTGTAACAAAATTAGTTTATGTGTGAAATACGCAGCCGATGTACTTAGCGACGACGATATAGCGCGCTAATACTTGAGTGGACACAAGGGCTACTATGTAATTCTATACCATTGTATTGGAAAGCGTGCTATGAAAGTCACCAATTGTATTTAAAAAAAGTTATATTTACCCGATAGGTAGGAGAATGTACGTGATTTTGGAACACTGCTCATCTTGTAAGCACAGGAAAGTGTGATAGATAACAGAAACTCAACTAAGCTCAACTACTCAGCCTGTTTCCTTGGCAGCATCATGCATAGACTATATCTTTGATGAATCCTATATAATCTAACTAGTTGATGTGGTCAAATAGTGTTTTGTTTGGGATAATATCATAACATTATGTTTAGACAGATTTTGTAGTTTAGCTACAATAATAAGATAGCTAGTTAGTTCACAAGCTGGTACAGTTATCAATCTGTTTGATAGGTGTGGCAGAGTGTGGGGTAGGTGGAGCTGGATGTTACCTTCTGGTCTGCGCTTTTATACAGAAAGCCCGGTATTAAATACGGTACATGGAGTGATTTTCTCTGTCATTACCCTCTTGATGTTTATCAAGAAATACTTATATTTATTTCCCTAATCTCCAAGGTCTTATTGCTTTATGCTGTATGCAGTGAATGAATAGGAAGATGTCACTGGTGATGTCTTTGATTGCCTACATAGGGCTGGATTTAATTAGATATGATGATATTTTGTTCAGTTTACTTGTGCTTGTTTCCATGAAAATAAGTCACATTCCATACTTAAAAAAGTTAAAAGCCAATAATTACTTTATATCTTGGTACCACATGGACATGACCTAGCATATGTTAGACTCTCAGATAGTTGTAATTTTAATATAAAAAACACTCAGGAATTAATTCCTGATAATGACGTATTTGAAAGTATATTAAAACATGCTATAAAACTATAAAAATGTAACTCAGCAAAGGTATATACATTATACTTGTAGTATATACAGTACAGTATAATGAGGTTATAGATTGTGGTGTCCAGCACAGAAAAAACAAAGTCCTAGATAGCCCACGCTGCAAGATTATCATACTTTCAAGCCAATATTAACTGTTGTACAGAACACATACTTCAGATGTACAGTATATGGATAAAAAATGAAAAAAAGTTTAAATTTTGTTTTAGGAATTTTTAACTTTGGTACCAATTTGCATGACATCCTAAAACAGAACATATTCCACATTTATTTAATATCAATAATTGATCTATTATGAATTTACAGATAACAATCAATTATTAATGCACTAATACTTCTATTTCATTTTCAAATATTAAAAAATACATTTTTAATACATGAACAGAATCTTAATTAATAATTGATGTATTAAAATTAATATTTTGATTCTATGATCAGGTAGAAGTTTGAACAATGAAAAACTCAGTCTTTTCTATTTTTACTGGATACTAGTATGATGATTATTAATGTCACAGAAAATTGCAGTGGTAAACGTGATTGCCACCTTCTTTTCATAGCAATTAATCAAAATTCTTATGTTACTATAAAAGAACAAGACAAAGAGGAAGAGCAGCCGGAAGATTAAGAAGAAGATCATCACTTCTGGAAACATTTGTTCACTGAACTGAAGTGCAGAGCACAGATGCAATGCAACAGCTAATCCCCAAGGTACAATGAAAGTGATCCATATTCCAAAGACAGAAATAAAAATATGACTAACCTATATTAGCACCACTGACTGGGCAATGCTTTTAAGCAACACTCTGATATAATACATCTCTTCAAATAACTTACTTACAATATATACAGTAGAAGCAGATTTACCTATACATTGTGTCTGATTTGGCAAAGTGAATTATATAACTGTGGGGGTGGAGGTAAGGGGTTTGGAAGAAAAAAACATTTCTGCACTGTTACCATCAGTAAATGAGATCTTTGATATATTATAATTTGACGAAGACAATTATTTACAGGACAAATATAGAATATTTACAGTACTAAAGAAAATAACATTAACAAGGCAGAAAAAGGGATTAGTGTGATGTCTGTAAAATGCCACTCTATCCGTATCATTTATAAAAGGATTTCTGATTCTTTATCTCCATAAAATGAATGCACAGATGACAAAGACCTCTGCAGATTAGCACATGTATCTATGAACTGATCTATCTGGATCACTACCTGACATGAAGTTAATTTCTCAACTTGTTATATTAGCATTAATAAGCAGACTGCAGTGAAGTGCAAACATAGATTAGAAATTCCCTTTAGGTTAAAATTCTGTTAATAAAGGCTGGTTATGAAGTAATGAACCTTGATAATTGCACTCTCAAAAAAAATACATTGTCATTTTGAATCAAGTCTTTCACCATAAAATGCAAATGGTTCAAAAAGGTGCACATGCAGATTTCTTTTTTTAAATAATATATATGTGCAATATTTACAATTATAAAATGAAAAAACAAAACATTTAAAAACTATAAAGATAAAAAAGGAGCTATGCAACTCAGTATGTATAGCCCTTGAGGTCCAGAATCCAGCATTTTCCTATGCCTCCATATGCTTTAAACATCTCTTTAGATGGGAGAGCTAAACTGCTTGACTTACGGTTCAACTCGACCAGTTTGTCCCTTCTCCATTGCATTTTTTATGGCCAACAGCCATATCACTCTGCAACTCACAACTGGCAACCCACTGAAGCTAAGCTCCAGGGAAAAAACTAAGGTTGCTGCTGGAAGTGTTAGTGGGGCCAGCAGGGGGTGCTCACCCTATGGTCCATGTGGGTCCTAATGCCCCAGTATAGTGACAGGGACACTATACTGTAAAAAGGCGCCGTCCTTCGGATGAGACGTAAAACCGAGGCCCTGACTCTCTGTGGTCATTAAAAATCCCAGGGCGTTTCTCGAAAAGAGTATGGGTGTAACCCCGGCTTCCTGGCCAAATTTCCAATTGGCCCTTATCAGTCATGGCCTCCTAATAATCCCCATCTATGAATTGGCTTCATTACTCTGCTCTCCTCCCCACTGATAGCTGATGTGTGGTGAGTGTTCTGGCGCACTATGGCTGGCGTCGTATCATCCAGGTGGATGCTGCACATTGGTAGTGGTGGAGAGGTGTCCCCATTACCTGTAAAGCGCTTTGAGTGGGCTGTCCAGAAAAGTGCTACATAAGTGTTAGCAATTATTAATTATTATTATTATTCAGCTGTTGACAATTTAGAGGCACAAAAAAAGTGAACTGAGAACTCCAGGTTTAGCTGCTTTAAAAATACAGCCAAAACTGTATCTTTTCCTCTTTCTTTATACATTTTTAACAAGAAAACTTTCAAGATTAATAATTAAACCAGTGTTAGTTTTTCATAAAGTCACGTAGATCTATTCCATTAAAGGAAATTAAAATTAGTGCCTAATTTTACTTCAGTACCGATGAGGGAATTTTAAAAATCACAGTTTTTCAAAGCACATGGGCTAGCATTATGTACAGGGCCATATGTGTACATAATATGTTCATATTTACTTCAATTTGCTACAATGCTGTATTTTCATTTCAAGACAGCTTATTTTAAGAATAAAGGTTCATGTGTACCTTGAACTGATACCTATGCAGATATAATTTTAAAGCAAACACCGTCTTCTGTCACATTATTGTGAAAGAGTGTAAATCTACAAGTACATACTACATGTACATGTACTATGCACATTCTACATAGAATAAATAGGTTTATTCCATGCTTAAAAGATAAAAAAGAAAACACAATGTTTCGGCTGTGGAGAGTTCTTCAGGTGTAAGAGTGTAAATCTAGTTCAGTGTAGCTCAGGCAATCAGAGATATGCATTTAAAAAAAGACTAATATTTAATAAAAATCCAAGTAGGTGGGAAGATACATTTCATTACCTTTACTGAATCATCAGCTGAAAGTTAAACAACAAATAATAATGCTCATTTTTACACATACACTCTAGTCTATCTTTGTTATTTTCTCTGAGGCATTATTTTCATGCTTTTATTATTTTAGTAGGACCATATATCTTTGGAGGACAAAGACAATTTTTTACTCTCTACTCAACTGCAGGTGACACTTTAACAGGCAGTAATTTGAACTTGCTTAGCACACATAAACTGGGGTTATCTATTTTTTAATCCAGAACTGAGACTTTGGCTTTACTGTATAATTGAAGATAGGGTAAGAATGTCGCCTATACGTAAACACAGATCTGTTAGATCATAGAACTGAAATAATCAGCTCTTTACTTAAAAGGTGTTTTTCCTGTGTTTTCAAATGTGCTCAGTTTGAGATAAGTCAGAGATAAGAAAGCACTGCATTGAAGCTGAAACAGGAAATATCCAACGTAAATAATAAAATGAATGAGCTTTAAACACCCTGGGTGAAAGGTAAAGTCTTACAGTACTGTACATTTCAAGTCATGATCTTGATCTATTGACAGGATCAGCATCAGATTTCTAATTTAGATTTCTAAACTACAGAATTCAACATTAATTTTAGAAAATTTTAAAGAACCCAGAAATACACTAAATGCTATTTATATTTTCTGTAATTGTTGTTTTGTTTTTGAGGTCTTGATTTGTAATTGTCTAAACATATTTTGTATGTATGTTTATTCATATCTTTTATTACATTGCCCTACCTACAGTAAGAGATAAGTCAGCACCACTCTCTGCACACTACAAAAAACACTACAGCAACATGTGAACACCGTGTTAATTGATCCCATCCATTTTCTGCTGTGTCCAGTTCAGGATCACAGGGGAGCCTGGCAAGTAACTGGTGCAAGACAGGTTACACCCTGTATGGATGCCTTTCCATTGCAGGGCAGGTAGACACAAATACTAACCTGCACACACTCATACTAAAACCAGTTTTCCTAGAAGACAGTAATCCTACCAGTAACTCTTTGGACTGTGGGAGGGAGCCGGAGTGCCTAGAAGAAACCCACAGAAACATGGAACCCGAAGGGAAACTCACGCGAACACAGGGAAAACATCCAAACTCCAAGCACATGGTCTGGCAATAAAAGCAAGGCCCCAGCACTGATCAGCAGCAACACTAAGCACTGCGCCACTTCATTGCACAAATCCTTTATACGAGCAGACATATTTTATCAGAAGCATATACCGAGATGTTATTTTATGGTTTAACCCCATTTTTAAGCCCATCTTCGTTGATAAGTTCAAACTGCACTGAGGTGCTGAAACAATGTACGCTGTTCAAAACTAAGGTCTGGCAAAACAACAAGAAACAATGGTTCCAATTAAGCCAACTAAAATAAAATAAAAAAACTTTGCAATAAATAATGGAACAAAAGTTAAGCATATAGGAATTGTATATAACAGAGAAGATTTGCATCTGTCTGAATTAAACTATACATTAAATGAATCAACTGACCTAACCTCTGACGAGAAAATAAATGTTCTGAATAATTAAACCGAAGCATTTCTTTTTAATTCTTGCTAATTATAGTAAGGGTTGTACTGGGAGATGGTAATTTAGGCTCTTGGGCTCCAGTTGTCACAACTACTTCTTGAAGCCTCAGTGACTTCTACAAAAAAAACTACAGTTAATAAAAATTAGGCAATGTTCAGTTTAGTTCAAAGGGAATAGTGGCATGTGGTAGCTGGTAATGATCAAAAGTAACTGTCATACTACAATGATTTGAGCATGTTGAGAAAAAACGACATCATCCCAAATCACATTACTCAAATTATTTTTTTGGATGATTGCTTTAAAATACAGTCATATCTGAGGGAATCCCAGTGAAAAAATTATACATAAGATAACTAGTTGTAAATTATAGTACATACAACACAGTACTTTACAGAACCACAGTGCTGAAACATATAGAACATGGAGCATATAGACAGTACAAAGTCGGCCATGAATAGCATTAGGATGTACATTAGTGCATTTCAAGCAATGTGGTTTTATACTAGAATGAAATTATCTCTCTAATATCAAAACACATTTTTAAATGTAAATGTAAATAACAAGGCAAAAATAACAAGCTGCTTGAGCTTGTAACACACTGGGATAAGGAAAGTGGAGACAACAGTACTCAAAGCACACCCTATAGGGACTTAGTTGGCACCAAACAGAAATACAAGTAGACATTCATGATTTTGGAAAAGCAAAATGCAGTTCATTTGACTCTCCATTAAAGTGCCTGTTTGTATCGTGGAACAGACCAAAATCTGCACATATTATGTAGAAAAACATAAATGTAGAGCTTAATAAAATGAGTTTGGCTTGCCTATCATAGAAATAATAAATTATAAACATTATTATTATATCCTTTATACTAGAGATAAACCCATATAAAGGCAAGCCAATTAAAATGTAAAAAGATTTTTATTACAATGTTGTATGAAACCTTAAAAATATCTCTTGCCATCTGTATGTTGAAGTGCATTTTTTTAAATTTGCAACTACATATATTGCAAGATTTCCAAGTATGTTTAAATCATAAAAAAGTATATATTTGCACCCCCAGTTTAGAGGTGTTGTGTGTCCTCTGACAGTTCAATTTTCAGTCCGATGGACATATAGAGGATATATAGACTTCAGACCCCTGGGAGAACATGTACAGTATACCATTTTATTGCTTACCCCTATGAACTTCAATATGCAGGGAGAGCACTTTGAGAGCTTTTTTTCTCAAAGGAAAAAAAAAATACGGAAAAACTCACAGAAATCGGACAATTTCTCACTTCAAGAAAGTGTTTCCACCAGGAGGTGCCAATCACATTGTGTGACAACACCTCCACAATCTTCAATGGAGTGTTCAATGGAGGTGCATCAGTTTCCCTGCAGGTATACCTGCATGCTTTTCCAAGTTGGGGTTAACAACCGAAACCAGATCTATAATAATAACAATCCCTTCCACTTAATATAGCGCTTTTCTGGACAATCCACTCAAACCACTTTTCAGGTAATGGGGACTCCCCTTCCACCATCACCAATTAATTGATGGGAATTATTAGGGATAATTAGGACTCCCTTCCAGCACCACCATGGCCAGCAGCCATATCACCCTTCAGCTCACAACTGGCAACACACTAAAGCTAAGCAGGTGTGAGAATGGACAGTACCTGGACAGGAGACTTCCTGGGAAAAACATCTGTTGCCGAAAGTGGTGTTAGTGGGGCCAGTAGGGGGCGCTCACCCTGCAGTCTATGTGGGTCCTAATGCCCCAGTATAGTGATGGGGACACTATACTGTAAAAAGGCGCCATCCTTTGGGTGAGCTGTAAAATCGAAGTCCTGACTCTCTGTGGTCATTCAAAATACCAGGGTGTTTCTCGAAAAGAGAAGAGGTGTAACCCCGGCATCTTGGCCACATTTCCCATTGGCCTTTACCAATCATGGCCTCCAAATAATCCCCATCTATGAACTGGCGTCATCACTCTGTTCTCCTCCCCACTGATAGCTGATGTGTGGTGAGCGTACTGGCGTGCTATCACCAGTGTGTGCTGCACGTTCGTGGTGGTGGAAGACCTACTGTATAACAAGAAATAAAAGAACTCCTACTGGTAAAACTTGCTACTGCATATCTTGACTTACAGCCTTTATCTGATTGAACTGTATATGATTATTGTTTTTTAGTTATAAGTAATGTATGAAGTAACATTAAAGTTACTTTACTGTCATAAGAAAAAATGTTTTTATATGCAGGCTAATTTGTTGCTGACAAATAAACATAATTAGAGAAATCAACACATTATTTTTCTTAGAAATAACGCTATTACTATTAGCTTATTTGCTCAAGGTGATTATTTGAATTAAACAAGTGACAACATCTGGGTGTATTACCAGGTGAGGAACTGTAAATGTAGGCAATTATGAAATTTAACAAGATTATATTTTCACTCACTTTCAGTGCATACGAGACGAAATGCATATTTGTATTCTTGTGCAGCTTTGGTGTTGCTTTGTTGTTCACAAAAGATGGAGGCAGAGTGTCATCATCTACAATTAGGTTAATCTTAATTTAAAACTACTGCACACCTGAATAAGAACAGCATAAAATGCTGCTGAAATGTGTTATGTTTAAAATTCTGTAAAGTATTGAAACAATTTCTAAGAACATATGGACATTTAGCAAATATAATTTATTTAGTTAGGAAAACTGGTTGTTGTTAAAATGAAATTCAATCTGAATGTTCTTACGTCTTCAAAGAGCCTCAGGTAGGTCATCTCCAGAGCAAACACAAATTTGGAAAGATAAGGGTTTTGTAATGACTCAGTTTATATAAAGACATTCATTATTTTCTCTTTGTCATAGTGTTTGGAATAGGAAAATAATACCTGAGGGTAACGAAACACCATTTTAAAGTCTCTCACAAAATAATGCCTTTCAAAGAAACGTTCATTACATAGCTTTATCACAGGAAGATAATGTAGTGCCATTAATTGGATTTTTCTTCCCTTTTGTTTGAAGCAAAATGCAGAACTCTTCTGCTTGAAGTTACAAAGCCTAAGGGGCCTTATGAATACAGGATACCATTGATCCTAATGACAATGTAATCTGCAGTACTGTCAGGAAAACTGTGATCATTTACAATTAAACTTTCATTCAAACAATAATTAATATGAATTAGTGACAATATAAAATCAAAACAGAATTAGGGAGACATATGCCTTACAATGCTATGGGTCTTTGAAACCAAACCATGATCTTTTAAACATGTGTACATTGGTCATCAAATGTTGCAAATTTACATTGATCAAAAATAAAGACCTACTTTCTGAAAGTACTCTCTCCTCAGTAGAAAGTTTCTATAAAGTTTAGATTTTGCAACTATGAACAGCTTGCATTTATATAGCCGATTCACGTGTGGTGGGGCATTTCATCCACCACTGACTCCACAACCGTATTGAAGATGCATTGCAGCCAATAAATAGTGTAGTAACTGAGAAAATAACGAGGAGTTTTTGGAAGACCAGATTATGCAAGCCCAGACTGGTATGTAGCCAGAACACTGGGTTAGATCCCTTCTTTAACGACCAAGTAGTAAGGACCTTGGTTTCATGTCTCATAATGACACCCGCTGCAGCACAGTGTCACCTGTCATCATATTGGGGAACTGGTTTAAAAACTGGACCTAACATCCTAAGCTTGTAATTGTTGTATTGCAATTAATCTCTCAGTTTTGAAATCAGGACAAATTTGAATTGATCTGACGCATGCAGCATAAAAAACACTAACAACTGATAAACGCGGATCTCTGGTTCTATGGAAAATAATCTCTGACTTTATAATAATGGAAAAAAAAACTGTACTGACATATTTAGAGTTACCAAAATGTCACTGTTACTAAGACTATCCGCCTGTTACCCTTGTTTTTGTCCAAAATTGAAAGCATGGTCACCTACAAAGTTAGATTTAAGAAAGCATATAAAACACATATACATTTCTAAAACAAGATTAACCTAACTTAACTTTAAGTCAGCTGGGTATAATACTGTTTTCATTATTTCAGTAGCTTCACCAAAGCTAGCAATTACGTCATTCACACCGGTAACAGCCTTTTATCCATGTGGAGCTGTTTTTTAAAGAATACAAAGATACACTAAGTGACATTAAAAACTGTAAATATGAAACTAAAAATCATTAATGACTTTAATGACAAATCAAATTAGCACCCTTGATTTCACATAAAAGAATAACAATACTTTATTGTAAACATACTCAATCCACTGTGTTCCAATTGATAATCGTATCTGATAAGGCAAGAGTAATTCAACCGAAACAACCGACTTCTGAGTTATGCAACTGCTCTTCCTTTTAACAATCATGTCGCTTCAGCTCCTCACATTTGATTATTTACATCCATAAGTTTAACTTTAATATAACTATGTGGTGCTCCCATATAGTGAGGCACCTTTCTGAATGAGATAAATATCCATAATATACTATAAAAGAACAGTTTAATTGGTAAATGGGGAGCATTTAAATGTAGGGAAAAGAGGAGGAAAAAAACAAAGGGTTGGTAATAAAGGGGGTACTGATGCCTTTTCCGCTCCTGAAAAAACACTATTGTAGATATTGCTAACACATTCTATCTATAGCACTATAAGAGTGACAGAATACACCATTTTACAAACTTCCACAATGACCATTGGCACCTGCACTAAATTTTGAAATTGACCAAGTTAGTTAAGTTGGTTACATCAATGAAAAACCTAAGACTTTTTTCCTGTCAGAATTCTGTGAATGGAAATGTGATTTAACATTACAACACGCATTGCTGGCTGTCTATTTATAACTCGTACTCTTACACAGATCTGGAAATAACGACACTTTGTGCCATTGTGGTTTTCAAAATACAGTAAACCAGGTCAACAGATTTTTTTTTCGCCTCCAAGGCTTGAATGTTTGAATATGAAAGACTAAGATTATTTTCAACAAGGGATCAACTAAAAGAGAATCTGTACTGCTCCCTATAGTATTTGAAGCCCTACTTTTGAGGTATAAGACAACTAATGTTTCATTTACATGTCCAGTATGTCTGCAGATGTGTGTATTGTAACAAATGGATCATGTGTATATTCAGTTGTCATATTCTACGAAACGTTTAAGCTGTGAATAGCATTCCCTTCAGTCCAGTGTACATAACTTGAAGTGGCAACTCATAAATAATTTAAGGTTTGAAAGACGTCATAAACAGAATCCTCCTTTACATATTTCCAGTTCATATTCCCAGTACTTCAGGAATTTTAAATACATTAAAGTGTGGGGTTAAATCAACTCTCTGATGGTAATGACTTATAGAATAATTAGTAACAGGTGGTGAAAATTCCTGAGAAGCTTACCAAATGAACAGTGTAAGTAAAATGATCTAATATAAAGCAAGACATCCTCAGTTAATGTTTTTTTTTTAAAAAAACAACATTTTAAACATGTTTTAGGTTTAAAAACAATTTGCAAAGCATATACGCTGCAAATGTTCAATTTAGTATGAAATGAAGAATTAAGACATCAGATCTGAATATTTAAAGTAGCATTCCAAATGTAAGGTATATACATATAATATATGTTTTAAAAGTATATAAAATGTGTATGCTTGTTCTTTCATTTTTAACATTCATGAAGTCAAATACCCTTTTTTAATTCATGAAGTCAAATCTGATTCTTTTCAGTGTCAGGACACGAAGGAAACTGCATGGTGATTTTATCTGACAAGTCACTGCATAAATTACAAGACATTATTTAAAAGGTGTCAGGAAAAAACAATAAGGGGCAATGAATAGATACATAAAATATGTAGAATTTGGAAAAACTGACTTATACTAAGATGTCACAATATAAAATGTACATAAAACAGCGGGGAGATCTTATGGCTTACGTTCACTAAGTGTGAATGAATCAAAAGTTCACCAATAAAAAACTAAGGTTTAAGCTACATACTGTACGTCACTGAAAATATGAAAAAAATGTACTGTATTTATACAATATTAATTACAATAAAGTAAGTATTTCTGTTAAAAAATAATTATACTGAAAGGACACAGTGTTTATTGTTAGTAAACCCATCAGAAAGTGCCATACCAGCTCAAGGTATACTAAGCACAGGCAGCAATTAGTGTACAATTTTATATGTGTGGTGAACATTACAAAATGGTTTAGCTTAAGAAAGCTATCATCAGATGATAGCGCAGGCCCATGTTTTATCGATTGCAGTGTGGGAAACTCAAGGCAGACTTCATAAAAACTTGCCCTCTTGAATATAAAAGTGATTGACCAAGAAAACCCAAACTCTGTAAAAGGAAATAAATTGTAAAAGTATTTCACCAACCCATCCAAATAATACTACTCAGCATCAATTTGTTGAACAAGTTTGACCCACTCAAACACTTGAAATGAGACGTGCGAGTTCATAGCCAGTATACCTCAATTGGTTAGCAGCTAAAAAGAGCAGTGGTGATGGTCAGAGACTCCAATCTCCAGAATACCACAAACGAAATTTGCACCAGAGATTGTGAGATAACAAGTGGTCAATCTGAAACTAAGGTAACCGATATCATCTATAGAGTTAACAGAATCATAACTAGCACAGGCAACACAGTTGTTGTCCATGTAGGCCCATTCAATCATGTTGCGGGCCACACATGCAGAGATAAATACTGATAAGAATGTTATTATGAATTGTCCACATATGCAAGTGAATGTAGTTTATACAAGCAACATATTGCTTCAGAATTCCTCTATTTAAGAATATGGTTGAGCATTTCATAAAAGAAAATGTTTTCAAGATAAAAATAAGATAAAACATTTTAGGTATTTTTTGGCAATGTAACTATATTGCACAAAATGAATTGAAATAAATACATTAATTAAAAATAAATAAAAACAAACACAAATAAGGATAGGTCTGCATCACAAACTTTTAGCCTACTGTTGCTTTGCCAAGCCAGAAACCCGAACTCTTTTCTTCGATGCAAGAAAAGTCTAATCTGGGCATAAACTCCCGAAAGGGAACGAACGGCAAGTGAATATGCAATAAATTCGGCTGCTTTCTCAGAAAGCTGCTCTTGTAGATCGTTAGCAATCTTGTCCACTTGAGTAGCCATTAATAATTTAGCTATTTCTTCAGCCACGATAAAACCTGCCTTCACCACAGTTATGTGTTACTAGCAAGATGCTAGCATTTTTTCTACTACTAGATTCACGGTGATATCTGTGTAAACGTAGCCAATCTAATTAGTTTTATTCCAGAGGGGAGGGGAGGACGTTAATACTCAGTTGTTGCGTGATGCGAACGGAGCCAAGGGCTCATGGGATTTGGAGTTCCTGCTGTCGCGGGACTCATACTATAGACTGGGAAAAGTCTTGCAAGGGCCCGCAGGCTGTGAGTTTAACACATGTGGGCTAGTGGAATCAAGAATCTCTGAATCTATGTGGGTTAAAAAAAACATTTCAAATGTATAGTCTTAGAAGTGTGCTACAGCACAGCCCATCAAATATAGATATTGATTACAATACAATTTTGCAATATGAAATCAAGAATTTAAGTGCAAAGAAGAAGTGTTTTTTTTTATGGGACACAAACTTTCCCAATGTAAACTGGGAAACACCTATAGGAATATCAGCATCAGTGAATAAAATCACAGATATGGTAAATGACAGCTTTATCTAGTTTGTCAGAACTCCTATAAGAGAAAATGCTTGATTCAAGCAACCAAAAGCATGATGTAAACATAGGTAACAGGATCACTGGGGAAGTGTGTCTAGGAAATGGATGACAACAGGTTCAACAGATTCAAAACACATTCATCTTAAAAGTGAGTACATCAAAAGCTAAAGATAGGATCCTAAATGGTTCATCTAATCAATTAGGAAAAATATATGAAATTGTGTGGTGAAATTTAAATGTAACTCTATTATAATTTCCATTTTAAGATTAATTTCACTTCTTATGATTCAAAGCATAGAACAGGCACCCAAGCCAAAATGGGTAAAACTTTTTTTTTTAATTACTATAGACAATAGGAAAATAAATACTAAACAGAAAATGTAAAAAACAACTTAATTTGGCACCTGGTTACCTACAGGAGGGAATATTAGCCTTCTTCCCTAGAGAGCAGAAGAAGTGTTCATGGTTTCCCTCAAGGTGGGATACCAAAATGTGGTATTTGAAATATAAAGAGGCTAATGGAACACTTATAAAGATGCTTTGATCTGCTCAAAGTTAATGATACGAATAAAAATGAAAGCATGAAACCCAACACCCTAAATAAATTATAAGAATTACAAGATATCTGGAAAAAGCCCTTCATTGCTGAACTGTATATAGGCATAAAAATAAAATGTAAAGCAGAGTTTTAAACAAAAGGCACCTATTCCAAATACTAGTATACTAATTATACATAATGCACAGTGACAGAAAACTGCAGGAGGTAAGGAATACTAAGATCATATAAAGCACAAAACTAAACAGATGATTACAAAAAAAAGCTCAGGTGAGAGTAAATATAAAGCAGAACTGACAATGGGTAAAACAACTTCATCTAAGGAGCAGTATTATTCAAAGAGTTTTCATAGGAAAATCTAAATGTATTTGTTTTATGAACTGTATGCTGTTAAACTAAAGTTAAATTCTAATCATTCTTGAGTGGCAGACTTATAACTGAACACACTATTTATTAAACCAAAACCTTCCACTAGCTTTTGTACTTCAACAATATAACACTTTCAGACACTTTCAGCCATGGGCTTCATGAATTCATTCAGGAAAAAGTATACAGTTGCTCAGTTAAATCTCTCTATTACCCTTCTGAAAAACACAAATATGAACTTCAGTCCCATATTCTTTGAGCCCTGAGCTATAACCGAAAACTCCCAAGCACATATTACCTCTGGTGGATAGGCAAATTAGGTGTGTCCAAATTATTTCCAGCACACAACTGAATTCCACTATGCAAATTATCGTACTACCACCAGATTGTCAGTTTTAAGATATTAATTCAAAATGAATAGTGCTTGGGGACAGCTGGTTTTGCAACTGCCTATAATAACGCTAAAAATTACTAACCTTAAATAATGGAAAGAAAAAAAATGGGACTGCTATGGTAAGTTCCCTCCAATGAATTGCATTGTTTCTGTGCTGACAACAAGCTCATTGAGCTTCCTATCATGCATCTGATCGGTCATTCAGAAACACAAAACACAAATAAGTCAAGTCGACCATCTGCTTGTTAGCTGAAACTATAAAAGTGCATCTTTTTAATAAACAATAAAATTACTTTGACAGGCCAGAGACCACCTGAATAGAAAATCAAATATTTTATGTTATTTAAGTTGTATGTCTGTTGGCTATTAAAAAACTCCTCTTTAATTTATTACAGCAACACACACAATACTCATGTCATCCTCATTTTCTAAATCAATAATCAGCACAGCATGCTTCATTAACAGTGACCAATCATGAGCGAGCTGGGGATCTCATTTTACAACATGAGCATTCCTAAGACATAAACCATCTGCTACTTGTAGTAACAGAAAAATCAAATTAATCCATTCTTATCATGCATTCAGATTTTAAAGCAATTAAAGATGTTCTTAGTTTAATCGCAGCCACAGAAGAAGCTCAGTAATGAGGAAAGCAAACTCTTCAGTGAACTTTCCAGGGTTCTCAATGCATTTGGAAACTTTACAAGCTTTTCGCACTCCAGTGAGCCATTATTCTTACAATACAGATGTTGGCAACAACAATGAATTTTTTATTAAGCATTTAATCATTGTGCAAACCAAGAATTTCCATAATATGAGGCCTACACCCAAAACACAAAGATGCCAGATAGTTGGAAAAAAGACTTTTCTTCAGAAAATAAAAAATAAACAGATGCTCATAACTGCAACTTTAAAACCTATATACTAAAAATGATTTTGATTTACCCAAAACCTGACTTTCACTTGCGGAACGAATAAGGACAACTACATTAATCTACAATGTTATAATATGGCACACTATCCATTCAGTTTACATTAATATTTTTAGATTACATAAAATCAGAATCTTAATAGTTCTTGATCCCCTTTATCTAAAAAATATAAATACGCTTAATAATTTAATATTATTTAAAATGCATAATACTTATATACGAAAATCATATATTTAATTTAGATTATTCAATGTAAATTTTAAATTGTAAAATATGCATCAACAGGACCAGCTGGCAAAGTAATTACAGGACACTACAAATGTGTTTTCAACCAGTATTTTGCAGCAAGCATGTAAGGATTTTTCTGCGATTACTGTTAGAAATATTCCTATTAACTAAAACACAGACCTTCACTATTTGTTACTGAGATAGCCAGCAGCCATATCACTCTGCAACTGACAACTGGCAACCCACCGAATCTCAGCAGGTGTGAGCCTGGTCAGTACCTGGATGGACCTCCTGGGAAAAACTAAGGTTGCTGCTGGGAGATGTGTTAGTGGGGCCAGCAGGGGGCGATCACCCTGCAGTCTATGTGGGTCATAATGCCCCAGTATAGTGATGGGGACACTATACTGTTAAAAAGTGCCATCCTTCGAATGAGAAGTAAAACCAAGGTCCTGACTCTCTGTAGTCATTAAAAACCCCATGGCATTTCTTGAAAAGAGTAGGGATATAACCCTGGGTATAAGTCCTGGCTACATTTACCATTGGTCCTTACCAATCACGGCCTCATAATAATCCCCATCTATGAACTGGTGTCATCACTCTGTTCTCCTCCCCACTGAGAGCTGATGTGTGGTGAGCGTACCGGCGCGCTATCGCTGCCGGTGTGTGCTGCACGTTTGTGGTGGTGGAAGACTTATAACAAAAATAAAATAACTCCTACTGGTAAAACTTGTGTGGTGAGCGTTCTGGCGCACTATGGCTGCTGTCGCATCATCCAAGTGGATGCTGCACATTGGTAGTGGTGGTGGTGGAGGGAAGTCCCCTTTACCTGTAAAGCGCTTTGAGTGGAGTGTCCAGAAAACCGCAATATAAGTGTAAGCAATTATTAACTATTAAAGATGTGGTAACATCATGGTCATGATCAAGAGAAAAATAACATCTATCCCTTCCACTTAACTGCTTATACCTGCATTTTATGTTACTGTTTATAGCACCATAGATTTTACAGCAATGTTATTTCTTTTTTTTATTTTGTTTTGTGATTTTAAGTTGACACAGAAGTCCAAAATACCTTAAGGCCTGTCGTGATGTGTACTTCAACCACTCCTTAAACAATAATTTTCTTTTTACTCCTCACTTTTTATACAACATAATAATATGGGGTTATATCATCCTAAAATTAAAATGCATATTAAAATGCTAGCAAGCTAAATAGGAACTTATCAAAGACAATGAAATCATTGTTTAAGATGTCTGCCCAATTCAAGGATGATTTATTGAAAATGAAAACAGAAAGCAATTTTCTTTTCCTCTCTATCACTGTCCCTATTGCTAAAACTTCAACTGAGGAAGACCCATACAAATGTGTATCTTCACTCCCTCCCCCTCACACTCTTCGAAAACCCAAACCTCACTCTCCGTTAATACAGTGCACTCTTACGGGCAACCACTCCTGGGCCTCAACGTGGGACCCATCCACAGCTCTGGCATTTATCCTACCGTAATCTAACCTTCAGCTTGTGACTTGTCTGAAACAAATCAAAGGACCTGAAAAAGCTGTGATTTTATTACAGACCATTCAACACCAAACAGCAGCATAATGGAATGCATAGTCCTACAAACCCATTTATAAAAAAACAAACCCAATATCTGACTAACTATAAAAAAAATTGCCATAAAACAATTAGTCATGGTTCTTTACAACAAATAGCCACCCATCCCCATTTCTACATTTTAGTATGCTTTAACTTCATTTCCCTTTCCACCTGACACTATTTTCTAGCTTCATTAAAATTAATACAACAAGAGAATTCCACGAATGTAGCCGATAGCAAACTGTTTACCACCTTGTTCCAAAATTCCACAGATTTATTATCTACATGTACTTTGTATGCATTGTTAAGCCCTAGACGCGCTATGCAATAGTGAAGAAATCACAGCTGTCGATTGGGATGATTTGGATATCCATCAATCGCAGTCCATCATCATGTGACAGAACAATAGCAATCAGATAGAAACAGCCCGGCACAACTATAAGAAATGCACAGTTCCTGACAAAACGCAAGTAGAAAAAGGGCAGCACAATTTACTATTCCCCTCATACTGTATACTTGAGAGGCATTAAAAATGCAATAAATGCTATTGGCTCTACTGCACATTTGTTGCATTTTTAATGTCTCTCAGTGACTGAAAAACAAGTACAATGCCCTCAGAAAATATTCACCCCCTCAGATTTTGATCAAACTTTGTTATGTTACAAACTCAAATAGAAATAAATTCATATATCATTAATGTATACAATGCATTTGACTATAATGCCAAAGCGGAGGGAAAGTTTTAGTTTTTTTTTACATGTAATTTAAACAAAAACAATGAAAATCTCTGGATTTGCAAGCATTCACCCGTATGACACTACAAACTGTGCCAAAGCACACCTAAATTCCTTGTGGTATCACAGTTAAACCTGGAGTCCAAATGCAGTATGTTCAATTGATTTGTCAAGGTTCCAGAAAAACATGTATTTCGCTCTATATATAAATCTATAATGTCCCTTGATTTACCATGTTTGTCAGAACAGGAACTCTTACGATAAAGATCAAGGAGCTGTCCATACAGCTCTGACAGAATTGTGAGAAGGCATAGGTCTGGGTAGGGGTATAAACACATATCTAGGGTGTAGAAAATTCTCTGGAGCCCAAGCAGGTCCATCATTAGGAAATGGAAAGGATACAGAGCCATCCAGACTCTTCCTAGAGCAGGCCATACTCCCTTTCCAAACTGAGGAACCAGGCAAAAAGGACCTTGGTTAGAGAAGTGACCAAGAACCAATAACTACCCTGACAGAACTACAGAGTTCCATAGGTGCGACAAGGGGACCTGTCCAGTGAACAACAGTTTCCCCAGCACTCTAGCCTTTTATGAAAAAGTGACTAGATGGAAGACAGTGTGAGAAAAGGCCACATAATGGTACACCTGGAGTTCGCAGGATTGTGCAAGGTAGACCAAGTGACCATGTACAGTAGCAAAAGATTCGCTGGTGTGACAAACAAAAATTGAACTCTTTGGCCTGAATGTAAACCGCTATGCCTGGCACACAGCTCATCAACAATGTAACACCATCCCTATCATGAAGCTTGGTGAAGGCAGTATAGGGGAAACAATGAATGGAACTACAGTAAAATCTTGATATTCACAAGTTCAATGTTCGCACAAAATCTTTAGTGATAACATTTTCCACATCCACGGACCAAATCAGGCTATTTGCAGGCTGTGAAGTAAGAGAGTAAATGCAGGAACCCACTTCTGCAGCATTTTCATCTTGTGACTCTACTTCACCCAGCCTAGCTCGGTCTGTCTAGCAAAGAAACAGCGTGCTAGACAAAGAGTCAACGTGTTTAGGTAGCAGTGCATCCTGGGTTATGCTTTAGTTATTCAATTTTCTTCAGGAAAGCATTTGTGTGCAGCCCCCTTATTAATAATAATTGCTTACACTCTACTCAAAGCGCTTTACGGGTAATGGGGACTCCCCTCCACCACCAACAATGTGCAGCCCCACCTGGATAATGTGATGGCAGCTATAGTGCGCCAGAACGCTCACCACACATCAGCTATCAGTGGGGAGGTTGAGCAGAGTAATGCAGCCAATTCATAAATGGGGATTATTAGGAAGCCATGATTGGTAAGGGCCAATGGGAAATTTGGCCAGGACACCAGGGTTACACCCCTACTCTTTTCGCGAAATGCCCTCAGACTTTTAATGACCACAGAGAGTCAGGACCTCGGTTTTACGTCTCATCCGAAAGACGGCGCCTGTTTACAGTATAGTGTCCCCGTCACTATACAGTCTCCCATCCAGGTACTGACCAGGCTCACACCTGCTTAGTTTCAGTGGGTTGCCAGTTGTGAGTTGCAGAGTGATATGGCTTCTGGAAAGAGTAGTGGCTGCTTATTAGAGTAGTGATTTAATGTGACTCAGTGCTGTGAAATAAAAGAAATGATAAATATTAAAAAAAAAACTTTGCAGTCCACTAATTTATCACAGTCTCTATTCTCATGCGTCTTATGGAAAAGGATAAGAAAAAAGATAAAGAGAATGAGACCAATCGCAGGAGCAGAAGTGAGTTGGTTGAGTGGAAAGTGAGTGTAAACACTTGATTTACTTTCTTGTCAGATATTACTCTGTGTTGCATTTAAAATGGTTATAAAAACAATATAAAAAATGTAAAAAAGGGCGCTCTAATTAGAATTAAAAAAAATAAACAGGGCTACAATATCATAACAGTGATATAATGTTATTGTTTGTACATGCAATCATTTGAATAAAGGGGAAAACAGTGCTTTAAATTACCAGTACATTAAAACTACTTACTCCAAATAATTACTAACACTAAACAGTTAACTTCAGAAATGTACAGTTTTGCAAGCCGCAGAGCCACACCCTGTTTTTCTCATAAGGTAATGAGTATTTCATTTGCAAATTTACCATTAGGAGAAACCTCAAGTCACCAAAGACTTGCAAAAGCCTCATGAGATTTTACTGTAAATACACAAAAATAATTGAAGAGAACCTGCTTTAGTCAGCAAAAGAGCTTAGACTGGGGAGAAGATTCATGTTCCAACAGGACAACGACCCCAAACATACAGCTAAAGAGACACTGGAGAAGGTACAGAATAAGAAAGTCCAGCCAAAGCCCTGACTTGCATCCCATTGAGAATCTGTTGAAAGCCTTGAAATTGGTGATTAAGAGACACTCCCCATCCATCTTGACAGAGCCTGAGCAAAACTGCAAGGAAGAATGGGTGAAAATCCACAATTTAGATGGGCAAAGCTGATACAGACATACCTAAGGAGACACAAAGCTGTAATTGCTGCAAAATCGGTTTCTACAAAGCATTGTCTCAGTGGTATGAATACTTCAGTAAACAAAATATTGTATTTCCATATTTCATTTTTTCATACTTTTGTATTACACAAAATATTTTCCCCTCTAAATTGTTGCATATGCTGTGTGACCCAAGAGGAAAAAAAAACAAATTCAGTGCAATTCTGGTCAAAACAATGCAATATTTGCAACTGTTTTTTTTTTGGGGGGGGGGAGGGGGGTGAATACTTTCTGAAGGCTCTGTAGCTGAAAAATCCCTGGAGCTCAGTCAGGTCCATCATCAGGAAATGATATAAAAAACGATAGAAAACCATCCAGACTCCTAGAGCAGGCTGCCCTGCCTAAATAACTCCCTCCCAGGGTTAGTGTAAAAAACATACATTTGGCAGTAAAAACAGTTATTAAAATAACCTAAATTTGTTTTAATATGGAGACAAATGTGTGCAGATACAACGAGTAATGAATTTTGTGTTTTAAATAGTACAGCAACACAGCCATAATTGTAATTAAAGTGTCAGGATACCAAGGCTTGTTTTTCAAAAACAAGTAAACCAAAAGCTAAAAAGCAGTGTCCCAAAAGTTAAATAAATCAACTAATAAAAATATAAAAAGAAAAACGAACAACATGCAGTTAAGCAACAGGAGAACATATATTGCAATCAAGGTAAATAGTGATATCAGAAAGGCTATGACATGATTAAAAATAATATTGCAATGAAGACAAAAATAATAAAAGTATTGTTTAGTAACAGCAAATGAACAGCAGACAATGGAGTACAGACATACAAACAGTAAACAAAAATAATGGAAGGGAACAGGCGATGCATTAAATGACTTTCACTTACACATTTTACCAAATAACATACTTCAAGCTGAAGAAATACAAACTTCTATATGAAATAATATTTAATGTAGAAACGTTATAGACAATACAAGCACAGGCAAGTTTTCGGCCAAATGTCATCAACCAACTGCACTTCCATAAAAAGGGTGACAAATCCAAACCAATAGGTTTTAATTTTATTTTGTTTTAAAGAACCAATAATTAAGATAGGGGATCACCTGTATGGTCATTCTAGAACTTATTAAATGTTCTAATCAAATTGTTAGAGACCAAGCAACAGAGATGGATGTGAACAGATCATATAATAACAATTAGAAAATTTGTTCACAAATTTGAACATTTTATACATGTTTTATTTTGATTATCCACACTATGAATGTAGAGCATTGATATCACCAGAAAGCTAGGTGATCTTATTTTTACAGTATGGGTTTTATTTTGTCTTTGACTACACAAAATTTATTAACTAATATAAAAACATTACAAATAAATTTGGATCATCATGTCATATTTACTGCTTACATGTACTATAGAAATGATCCATCCATTTTCTAACTGCTTCTTTCCTACAGAGATCATGCAAATTTTATTTTTCCATATAGCTGCTTCATAATACATTTATACATTACAGCTTGCCTAAAAAGTATTGGTATTGGAAAGTATTAAATTCTACTTGTCATACACAATTTATGTTGCCAAACTGTTCCTGAACTCAGACATCAGAATCAGATATTTACATTTAATTTTAATTTTAATTACTTTACATGTATTTTAATGGGAATTTAGTGTTGCTTTTACAAGATTTCCCCAGTGATGAAAAATTTCAGAACCAACAGTGCTGATATATTGTGGGATGAATGTAGACTTTTACATAAATTCATAAATTGCAAAAATTCATAATTACATAAATAAACCCATAAAAGATGAATTCTTAAATTGCAGGTAATAGGCATTCAAAGCAACGGACTGAGATCTGGTTAATGCATAGAAATCTCAAAATGAGGTCAAGTAATTAGTGGGGTACCTCAGGGATCTGTATTATGACCACTGTTCTTCCTTAATTGTATGAATTATCTAGATTCTGGTATAGGTATTAAATAAAGTTTTCAGATTATACTAATACTAAATAACCAATTATACTATAAGTATTGCTTAGTACTGCACAACAGAAGTGGCAAAGAAAATCCATAAAGATTTAGAGAAAATGAATGATTGGACAAAGAATGGGAGATGACATTTTGTGATATTTTTTTTTGGGGGGGGGACATCAAAATTAAAAAAACAACTTAATTTTGTCTCCACACCCCTCCCACCAATTCTTGGATGAAAACCTATTTTAACAGTATGTACTGTTGATCCTATTGACCTGCACAGCAGAAAGGAAGAACACTTTCAGCAGCAGTAGCAGCAACCAGCAAAATCTGTCTTTACTGCACATACAAAACCTTTGAGAAGTCATTATTCAACAGAAGGAAACAAACTAAGGTTGTTTTCCTTATGTTATTCCTCATAATAACAGATCAAGCAAACAGGTCAACCCCTAGGACACATCCGCATCACATCACTCGTACATCATATGAAAAAGTATGCTCATCACTCCTTCAAGGTACAGATCACATTTTATGGTGCCAGTGTACCTCATTAGGAAATATTTTAGAGTAATTAGATATGTTCTACAGATAAAGTTCTATGCACTTATGCAAATAATTGTCATTAATAATAATTTTTGTATTTCTTTCTGACCTGTGCGTATGAAGTTCTTCTGTGGGTTCCATAGTCCTAGAGCTTCACTGCTTTAGGTGACTAACCACATCCCAGAGCCACACTATTTCTAGGACTGGACACCCATCAGTACATTCTTTATAAATAATTATTTTCTCTTTTATTTAACCTCCTGTGGGGTTATCGATAACTGGCACTAGAGCTTCTTTTCCCCAGGACAGCAACAATAAGCAATATTCCCAGCTACCACTATGTGAACCAAGGACCCGCAGACTTTAAGTTTAAGATAAGATAAGATCATTTTATTAGCCATATACAATTTCTTGCATTAGGTATTTGTCTTTTTCACATACCCAGCTTGCTCTCCATGAGAAACACAGACAGAGAGAACCTTGGAGTCAGTGCGGAGGGTCAGCCATCGTACAGCGCCCCTGGAGAAGTTGCCTAGGTCAGGAGCTCAACGGAGTAGGATTCCTCTGCCGGCCGCAGGATTTGAACCGGCAACCTTCCAGCCACAGGAGCAGAACCTTAGCCACAGAGCCACCGCCCCGCCCGCCCAGCAAAGGTTCCCTTGCCCCTGCCTCTACATATATAATGGAATTACATCTTAATGGAATGGTCTCCCTTTTTACGGTCAGCCATGGGGTCTGGAATCTCCAACAACCTAAACTTCTTTGTGCTTTGTAACCAGATAACAGTAAACCAAGTCCCTTTTTAGGAAAAAAAAAGTTAAACCTTCTCTTCCCCTCAGTCTTAATCCTAACCTTTCACCAGTAATAACCTTAACCTTTAACCAGTAGTAACGTTAACCACTAATATATACTAGTAGGAGCAGAGTAACCTAAGCTGGCTGATACAGGTCAGGGATGCTAACTGTCAGTGATGGCAACATCAGCAACACTTAGGTCTCCCATTGCATTATCAGCGTACTTGCTTGTTGATAAGAAACCTTACTTGACTTTGGTTACAGTCCAATCAAGCATCAGCCGACACAAATTCCAACTGAAAGCTAGACTTGTGAAATAACCAGAACTCCACTTTTGGTTTGGTCCCCATCCTGGAGAGAATGATCTCTGGGTGGTGGCCAGACATATCCCTCAGCCATGCTTCTATTTTCATTTTTGTAGTGCATAACCAGCCATGTCCAAACCAATGTCAAACTGCGAGTGTCTCTTTCTCTTCTATTAATAGAGACCACATAATGAGCAACAGCTGCTGCTGCTCCCTGGTGCAAGTGTATGCACCTATGATCTCTTTAAAACCTTTTAATAAAACCATCAAACTTTAACATCGTTCTCCTAATGCCTCAACCAACCAAAACTCAAAGTAAAAAGAATAAAAGAAGCAAAAAGCAATTTTGACAGCAAGACTTAAACTTATTAATTATTATAACATCTACACTACAATAATTCATATTATAATTATAAACATTTACATTCTAACACTTAGGTAAGATTCAGTCACAGTACGAAGTATTCCGAGTTTTGTACAATTTTTTACAAGCAAGACGGGCTGCCAAGACAAACGTTGGTGCCAACTGGCCAAACAAATGTGTAAATGCTGATAAAATGTACATAAGAATCTATATTGAAATACTGTTACATACTAATATGTCCCAAAATTATTTGCAATGCCAAGCATTATTTGTAGCTACATTGGTACATAATCATACAGCTCTCGAGTCTCAAGCCTGAAAATCTGATGTATTTATGGCCGGTTCATCCATATAGGTGAACTACGCAGTCGGGGTACTAAATGTGAGGAGAAAAAAATAAGGTTTGAAAAATTCAATGTAGGAAAGATTTTAAAAATCCAAATAAAATAACAAATATGCCATTATTTCAATTCTTGTGTGTATACAAAGGAAAAAATGTATTATAATTTATTTCTACACATATGTGAAAACTCATTTATACATCACATACATTTACAACACAGTAACAAATGAAATCTGCATCTTGCATTTTGTCACTCAACTCCACAAGAGTTGACTATTCAGAATGCACCGCAAGAACTTACTGTTTAAGAGCATCTTTAAATTCACTTATTGTCTCTGAACACAACTGGTAAAACTGGATTTTACTCCCGCCATTGGCAGTATTCAAGGTTTGCTAACTCATTCATGTTCAATTCAATATTATTAGTTTAATATTAAACATACATATTAATTATAAAAAATAAAATATTTTATTATTTTTATGTGTACTATAATATTTTAAACTGCACTATTAAAGAGAGTCTGTATGTGTTAAAATTACAACTTCTGCATTGGCCAAGAAACGAACCCAGGACCTTCTAACTTGAAGCACAATTTCTACCACTGTGTTTAAAGCATCACTCGGTTCACAAACAGTAGTTAATCTAGTTCAAATAAGATGTTAAAATGTGTCCACAATAACAACAACAAGTAACAGAGTCAAAGAATTTGACGCAGATATTTATTAAGAAATTGGAATACGCTACCACAACCAGCTAAATAAATATATAATATATAAATTCATATTGTAACGTTGGTCAGAAACTTTTATTTATTTTCAACTTTTTTCCCTTTAGTTACACGATTCCATATTAATATTCCATATTAAGTGATTTTAAAGAAGCAGATCGATAGATTTGATAGTCCAGAGTGTGACTTCTCAAAGTTAAACTTGATAAAAACATATTAGTATGTAATAGACTGGAGCAATAGAGTGGTGCATTGTTGGACTTGCCACAATGTCAGTAGAGTAGGAAAGAGATTGAAACTGGATATGAAAGAACTAATGACAGAATTTGCTAAACGTAAGCCAAGAACAATAGAGCTTAAGAAGATAGTGTTTTTTGTATCTTGTATTTTGTAAATACAAGTTAAAGTTCACTGAACAGTTTTCTTATTTCTTTCCGTATTGGAGGTGGTGATAATGGCAATTAAATCAAGATAGTGTAATGATTTTGGATTTGTAATATAAAGTATAATTAACATTCATTTTTGATGATAATCTGTTTCCTATGGAAAACCTTGTATTGATAGGCACAATGCGATGCTTTTCCTTTAAGAAAATCATTAACTTTTTTAATTGATCTTTACATTTGAGCCTTGTTTTCTAACAGTTTAGGAAATGTATACCACGTCATGTCATATACAATGTCACATGCATTGTTTAACACAACATTTAGTGCATTTATTAATATATGCTGAATAAATTAAAATGCTATGTAGTAAAGTGAAATTTGATTTGGTGTTTTCAAAAAAGCAACTGCATGTTTTTTCCACCAGAACACCTCCACAGTGCTTCAAACAAGTCTGAAAAAAAAAAACTAAAATCTGGGTTATCAACAAAACAAAAAAAAGTTTGTTAGGAATTCTCATGGTCTGAGATTTGACACATGGTGGCTTCCTCTTATTAACAGATTTTTAGACTATTGAGTGCAATGTAGTCTAGTATATACTGCACAAGTGTGTGGAAGCATAGATCTGAAACACCCGATAAGGTGAAGTACATTCATGTACATTCATACCTTTGCCTACTGCCCTGTCTCTCTCACACCTGAAGAAGGCTCCACAGCCGAAACGTTGTGTTCTCTTTCTTCTTCTTTTTTTCAGCATGGAATAAACCTATTACTTGTTCCTTTGCAGCCTACGCATGCTGACGCAGCTACCCACCTGAAGTACATTCATGTTTGTTTTAAAATGCATAACTGGAGCAAATTTGGTAATTGCCTCCATCTCAGTTGTTTAAGTATTGTATGTCATGTCATGTCAATGGTTATCAATGGAATGACGGGTACATTTTAACACCAGGATATTTAAAATACTTAACTGCAGGGATGTTTACAGGTATAATCAAATTGGTCAGTGAAGCATTCAAAGGCAGCATGGCATACTTAGAACAGCTCCTTTTAAATCCTGATAGTGAAGGAACAAGCAAAGATCAATTACATGCTAAAAAGCAGGAAGAGAAAACACACATTTCATCTGTTGAGCCCTCTTCGGTATGAGGGAGAGAGAAAAATGAGGTAGCACGAATATAAAGCAGAGGAGTTTAAAAGAAAAGAGCAGGTGAGAATGGGCACAGAGCAGGACAGAAAAAATCCAAATGAAGGGAGAAAAGAAGGAGAGGTATGAAAAACCAAAATCTGTTCATCTGTAAACATTTGGTGCTTGAGACCTCATCTGTCTGGTATACAGTACGTCATTTGTGGCAAAAGCACATATGGAAATAAAAATATAATATTTGTACAGTTTTGGTCACCATGTTACACACAAAAATATATTTTTACTACTACTATGAACCAGTCCAGAGAGGCGCTGTCTTCTTAGATTTAAAAGAAATATCCTACATTAACAAGTTAAAAGAACTTAACTGTATACTTGACCAGAAAAGAAAAACCTCGGTCACATGAAAGCACATCTTCTCTTGAATAAAATGTCCACTTAAAATAATATCTTATCAATAATGTAATAATCAATATTTAACAATTCTCTTAATATTTTTCAGAGATTTAAGGTTTTAAGATTCAAAAGTTATGCGTACATTTGACAAACACTGTAGCTGGCAAGTAAAGGCTCACCTAATACCACGATGTTCATTAGAGCATGAAAATGTTTCCAATCTAATAGATGTCAAATATATATATGTGGCCTATATATTTTAAACCACTGTAAGAAATAAGTCTGTTACAAAAGGCAAGTAGTCCTAAGATCATTAACTACAAAATACAGATAACAATTCTGAAGTATTCTGCCTTCGTCTGCACACAGAAAAACTCCACAAATGTAGGATAACGAGATGGATAAGATATATGTACAATGAAGTTCAAATTTTGGATCATGACATCATTATAACAATGTAGATGAGATTCAGATACTATAAAAACTTAGATAACACATTTCATAACAAGCTCTGTCACCCCAAAAACTGATTTTTAAACTCAAGAATATAGGCGTCAAAAGAGAGAAAATAAATTAATTGACAGTAAGACTGAAAACAATGGCAATCTATTTAAAAGTGAATGTTGCAATTCCATCCTTTAACAATTTAACCTTTTGCTTGTCAGGTAAATGAACAAACATCTAAAGGAAATAGTGATTTCAAAGACATACAGATGTTACCATTATTTATCAATCTTCTTCCTTACAATAAAACAATAAGCAAAGAAATTATCTTAATCTCTGAAAGTTGTGGTTCTCCACAGTAATCTGATTAGTGCAGGAATCTCACTAATAAAGTGCAACTTAATAAATCATGTGAAATCTTATTTTGTTCTAACCCTCACTAACTCCTAGCACCATCTGTTACCATAAAAACTATATGACAAGATATGATATATAATTAATAGGTAAACAACAATCTAATTAAAATGGACAAATACTCCATGTTCCTGCCATTTGGGAGCTCTAATTACAGACTAAATTTTAAGCTTGAATTAAATATTTAAGCTGGAAAATTAACTTTCCTTCTCAGGCCTTGAATACATTAATACAGATATGTGAAGTGACTTCCTGATGGGAACTTAAGAATGCAATTTAGTTTCATCAAAGCAGTTACTAATTGTTAAGTAGCAGTACCTCACCATATGTACACAATGGCCATTTAGGGCATCTAAAAGTCCCTTGTTCACAAGTTTTTTTTTTGTTGTTGCTGTTCTTGATGTCTTTTTTATTAGTGTTTGGGTATTAACAATTTCATTGCCATTTTCACAGATACATAAACATTTTAAATACATGATACAGTGTAACTGACATGTTTTACTTCAGCCTTTTTGTCCATATGCTTAAATCAAAAAAGAACAGTAAAATATTAAAGGGAACGTTACAAATCAGCACTGGGTATCAAACTGTCATCACACTGAATAATGCGCTCAATCTGTAAATTCTATATTATTCTTTATGGTCATGTATTAGAGTCAAAATGGTAAATCAACTACTTATAAACTAAATATCCTAGTCAATATTCACAAAAACCTGAAATATGATATTAATACTGCAGATATTACAACCCAGATGAAAGAAACTGGAAAGTGACTGCAAGAAAGACTGATTTAAAGTGTGAACTACAGTTGCTTGTTAATGATTCCTCCACATCCATACATCTTAACAGAGGCTAGAATCTACTTCTACCATAGATTTACATAAAATTAGTAATTTCATAGTTTAATCAATTTAAAATTATAGCCAGCAATTAAAGGACAGATATTCTCTCATCTCATTTTAAACATATTAGTGTTTCCAATTCAATCTTCCTTTGCATTGTATAATTAAGAAGAGCAAGCAAATTATCCTAGCTACAAGAAGGTTATAAAACACAGACCATGTTAAAGTTATGAACAGAGAAATTGACATCTTAAAGCAGGAATTACGAGTCAAGGAAATCAGTTCAAATAAAATCTGAATATAATTAATCAATAAGCTACTAAAATACCATCATAAATGCAGAAGTACTAAAACAACCAACTCAGAATGGAACAGAATTCTGAATATCAGCAATACATTTTCATTATAAATTAACTGCATAAATAAAAAAAATGTTTCACAGCAGGAAAAAGGTATATTTATATTGCCTGTGTATATTGTACACAGACATACAGTACATCGATTAGTTTTAATGCATGTCTCTTTTCCAGCATGCATATATTTAATAAAAAAGGCCTCAAGATCAAAACAAAATGTGTTGTATTGATTATATTAATTCATTTGGCTTATAGAGCATGCCACTAACAATTGGTGCTACAGAAACAGTCAAACAAAATCACTTCTATGTAAATGGATGTCTTACCACCCTAGAAGTGAGGGTAATTTAACCACACAAAATCTAATTTTTATTCTAAGTATGATACACATCTTCTATATTTAACTTTCAAAATACTACTACCTATGGTCAGGAGGATGCCAAACTGTTCTTTGAACATTATAAGAGCACAGCTATTAAGCATAATACACACTTATTATTATTAATTATGCATACTTAATAAAGTATGTTTATATCATTATACAGTATTACAAGGTTCATGTTATTATACAGTATATCACCTGCATAACTTAGCAATAATATACAAAATGGATGGATGGCTAATAAGATGAAAATATGTTGTATTGTATCATTTAGGACCAAACAAAGGAAGATGCATCTGAAAAGCACGTCAGCCCTCAAGCATCAACATGATTTGGCTTACACTACATGACCACTGATGTCCACAGAGATATGGAACACTCTTCCAAAATCAGCTAACCATTCTATTGCTGGTATTCGTGCTAACTATGTGGGTAGTGGTGAATGTCCACCTTGTGTTCTACGGTGTAGTGCCAGAATCTCCACTACACAGCAGATCTGGTGGAGATTTATTTCACTTATTAAATTAGGTGAGAAATTTAGGTAGGCCAGACTGAACTGGCTTGAGGTGGAATTTAGCCTGGGCACCAGGGATACAAATATTTAATCATGATTATTCACAGTGTTTTATAAGGCTAGCTATTCACGTTAATTTTTAGATTCTGACTGTTGTGTCTTTCTCAAATATTTTCCCCTACATGCAGCAGCATGTCAAATATGTCAATAATAATAAATAATAAATGTCAATATAATGGGGGAGTCAACTATTCTGACAGTGTGGCAAAATCCTGCACTTTGCAAATAATAATAAAGATACAAACTGCAGCTATTGGGGAATGGCAGTAAGGAAAGTGAAAATATATATATTATTTACAAGAGATTTATGAATACCTGGCAACAATGAACCAATTACTAAATAACCACTGAACACATCACATGAGCTATCTAATTATAGGCATGTTGCATTATGCTGTTTTCCCATAAGACAAAGCGGCAATTAGAGCATTTTTTGCCCATGTGTTCTGATTCTATTTTCACAGTGATTACACTCAAGTATGATGGGCACTACTAAATTTACACTGGAATGATAGTTTGGACCAAATTCCCAACAAAAAATCTCTGTCCAGATTCCAGTCTCAGTACTGACCAGGCCCTTGCTTAGCGTCTGTCATCAAATGAGCTACAAGGTGAAAATACTGCTGTCGACAGCTTATTTTTACAACTATGTTTTTATTTGTTATTACCAAATATTAAAGCAGCTACTAAACAAATAATGCCAAGCTCAAATACATCATTTACTGGACAAAAAATACACAAAACAGAGGACTAAAATGTATACAGAGACATCAAATAATTTCTTAATTATATAAGATTGTCAAAAAGTAAAAAATGGACTTAATTCTGAAACAAGTTTGTAAAGAAACAAGAAGGAAGACTTAAAGTTTATTATTACTCCCTTGAAGTTTGAGTGCTCTTCTAGTGCCTGCTTTAGATCATCAGAGAAAAAAAACTTTTCAGGCTACTAAGACATATTACCAATTGAGAGCACAACAACTGCTATATACTGTACGGTGCAGTAGGCTGAATGGACATGACCTGACACTACAGTATGCCAAAAAAGAGTGCACAGCATTTTATAAATGAAATATATATCTTATATATTACATATATACATATATCTTAATGCCATACTGCTGTATTTTTTGTTTCCCAGAAAAGAATGAGGAATTGTACTGCTTTCGTTTGTAGTTAATAGAGGAGACACACATTACACATTAAATACTATCAGGCACATCTACAGTAATGTGAAAAAGAAAGTACATACCTTATGATTCTATGGTTTTATGCATTAAGAGACATCTTGCCTTCATCTAGTTCTCACCTAACCCTATCAGCAGATAAATCTAACCTCATGTGACAGGTAATGTACATGAAATTTACTTTGTTGTTATCAACAGTCAGTCGTCTTGTGTGAAAAAGCAAGTGTACCCCATGATTTAGTAAGGTGTGGAACCCCCTTTAGCAGCAGTAACATGGAGTAAATGTTTCCTGTAAAAGTTTATCACTCTCTCACATTGCATGGCAGGAATTCTGGCCCACTACCCCTTACATAACTGCTTTGGTGATGTTTGAGGGCATTCATTCATTCACTCTCTTTAGCTCTCTTGAGGTCCCACCACAGCACCTCAATGGGGTTGAGATCTAGACTTTGACCTGGCCTTTACAAAAACCCAATTCTCTTCATTTTAAGCCATTAAGTCATAGATTTACAGCAGTGTTTTACAGCAATGTTATTTTTGGCTACCTTCCATAAAAATCCATTCTTGTTTAGTCTTTTCCCAGTAAGATAAGATCACTTTATTAGCCATATACAACTTCTTGAGTTAGGAATTTGTCTTTTCGCATACCCCAGCTTGCTCTCCATGAGACACACAGGCACACAGACGGGGAGAGAGAAGCTTGCGGTCAGTGCGGAGGGTCAGCCATTTATACGGCGCCCCTGGAGCAGTTGGGGTTGAGGGCCTTGCTCAGGGGCCCAATGGAGTAGGATTCCTCTGCTGGCCGTGGGATGGTAGAATAATGAGAATAATGAATATTTCCTGTATTGACAGAGGCCTGTAGATCCCTGGATATAGCTTTGGAGTTCTCTGCAATCTAATTTGCTGGGATACCCACTCCTGGGTAGATTGGCAGCCATCTTTAATTTTCTCTATTTGTTAATTATTTTTCTCACTGTGTAATGATGGACTTCATATTTTTTGGAAATGGCTTTATAACCCTTCCCAGACTGATGAACAGCTATGATTCTTTCCCTGAGACCTTCGCACCTTTGGATCTAGGCATGACGCATGAATGTTCCAGCCCAAACTAACAAAGTTTCTGATTTTATATACTGGTGGAAGCACTTCCTGATTATCAACTAATCATGTGCACTTATTTAGCAGCAGCTTATCCTAATCACCTTCTTAACCGATATGGAAGCAGTAAAGGTGCACTTACTTACAAAACTTATGAATGTTGGCTTACGTTTTTTAATAAATAATGACAAAGTAAAATTTGTGTGTGTTATCTGGCACATGAGGTTAGATTTATCTACTGTTAGGACTTGGAGAGGACTAGGTGAAGGTCAGATATGCCTTTATACAGTATGTTAAACCATAGAATCTTATGTGGGTGTACTTTCTTTTTCCCATCACTGTACATGTAATGAAAGTAAGTGACCAAAAAGTTATGTTACTATGTGCAATGACCTTCTGTCACATTGCAATAGCTGCTGCTTGTTTGACTGAGCTGACGAAAGGAAAAATACATCATGAAAGTCTGTATTAGTACCAATACAAAAGAAAAAGATTTAAGAAATCATGAGGGAGACTCCTTCTGCTGTACAGAGTTGTGCATGCAGTAGATCCATGCAAGAATTTCATAAACAAAAGATGTACAGCAGAACCATACATTAATTTACTGAAGAATGTGTAGCTCCATAAGAGTATACTTTGTGTTTAATACCACAAAGAACATAGTCAATTTGCAGTTTGTTCCCTAAATGCATTCTAGCAGAGAGAGTAGGAAATAGGCAAGTGAGACAGAGACACAGGATGGTGTTACAAGTTTTAAGTGTCAGAAGACAGGTGAAGAAGCTCTTTGGCAGACTAATTAGTTTATCACACAACATAAATGAGTTTTATGTAGCTACTGAAGCTTTTATGCAATTTCAAAGTGTCTCAAAAGGAGATATCTTCCTACAAATACTCCCAAACAGAAGAAGTAGTATCTATACAGCCTGCCAAACTGATACTCAACACGTTTGTGAATATGCAGCTATTTATATGTAGTGTTAGACGTATTTGAAATACCTGATATCTGTATGCAGTATTTTACTTTCAGCACTTTTTGTCAGCCAAATGTGTGGGCTGTAGCTATAAGACCTTTGTAAGCGTACCATTCTGAAGAACGTACAATAGTCTTATTTTATAAAGTACAAGTGTAGCCCAGTCTGAAGGTCTGGTCACATATATTTTCTTTCTAAGACAAACTAGTTTTGATTTCTTCTGAAATCCTTACTGGGCGCTTTATTGCATACACTCTCTCCCCATGTTACATAACACTTGACTTACATAGATTCAACTTAGCAAAAAATTCTACCATGGGACCTATTATAACATTTTCAAGCTACTGTATGAAGGGTTTTATATTAGATAAAGAGCAATTGGTGCAATAAGTTTCTTCTGTGAATGTATAGCACTGAGTATTGTTAATGCAGTCACCACCAGCATCCACCAGGGTTCCTTTTTATACTTCTGGCTCAATTTGTAATTATGTACGTGTGGCAATCTTTGCTTTTTCACTGAAAATTATAAGTAAGCTGTATTGCAATCATGCCACTTCAAAGTTTATTTATATACTGTATATTTTATATGTGCTATATTTTGTGTTTAACATTCTAGTTACAGAGGTTTAAAATGTCTTCATTATTTCTTGCTATATTATTTCTCTGCCCCTGTATAAAAGAGTAAGTTTAATCTCTCTACCTCATGTACTTCTAGATGTTGCTACATTCACTCTCTACTCTCCTCCACACATACCTGTTAGCCATTAAAGGACAATAAAACCTGGTGACCCTGCAGTACACCTTTACTGCCCCTGCTTCCTCACATGCCCACATCTTGGGAAAATAAGACAGGAATGCTTGAATGGATATTCTCTAAATGTGTACATACAAAGGCTAAGAAAGAGTCCCTTCCTACTTACTTAAACATTAGGCTACATAAAGAGTTGTGGAACAAACATACCCAAGGAGCTGATGTAATATAAATTCTGAGCTTCTGATTTTCTGTTTGATCACGATACACATGAAAAACTACTGTCAGCCGTTTTAACTTTTGAATTATTAGAAACACAAAAATCCAACAATTCTGAAAAAGGCTGGTTTAACTTGTAGTAATGTTATGAGTGAACTGTGATTGTCCTCCTTTATTTATAATTGGAAATGGCTAACCAGTGTCACCGCTCACGCCTTCCTGAATCCCTGTCTCTTCTGATAATCTAATTTAGTCACCAGTGTCTTGAAACTTTTGATTTTTTACCATGTGTAGCAAAGGACATCTTCTGACAAATATTTTAGCATTAAAAATCCATGCAGGAAATTGCAGCACTTAAAATTTTAATGCATAACTTTGCTCCTAATTAGGACTCAGAGATCATTTAAAAATTAGTAATTATATTTAAAAGTGAGATGTCTTGAAAAATCACCAAAAAGCAGAATCCTTAAATTTAGTTAATAAAAAATATTGTTAATACTCTGCTGTGTAATGCACATTTCATAAGAATTTAGGAAAAGTTACAAATAAGAGGAAGAAATTTAGCCATTTAGCAGTTTGGTCACTTGTTGCTAAGAGATCAAAGGATCTCATTCTATTTGTTTTTGAAAGAAATCAAGGTATTAGTTTGGACAATGTGGCTGCTGACGTTTATTTGCATTAAAAAACACTGATATGAGAGGAAGTCATTGGGCCCATCTAGCTTGTAGTAATTAGTATCTGATTTATCTAAGGATCTCATCCACTTGGTTCTTCAAAGAAGCTGGGAGTGTGTTAGCTGCACTGCTGCTGGTGAGAGATGTATCCCTCCTCCAATTTCTCCAACAGAAATACCTGTATCAATTTTAAGCAGCAGCTTTGCCCATAGACTTATAATATCCTACATAATTCAACCATAAATGTCAAAGCCATCATCAAAATCTCAACAAGATGTGACAGCATTAAAATATCAAAAGACATAAGAAAAATAAACTAGAACAAGAAGTGTATTACACCCTTTGTATAAAGGTACCGTTAGAGGGCAGTGATGCCAGACAAGATGGAGATTCTTTGTCCACATTGTAGATGTTGTGGACCATATACCCCATATTCCCCAGAACGCTATGACGAAAGAGCAACTGTCCTTGGTCACCTGAAGCATTTGGTTACGTGACAATTTCAATAGCAGGAAGCTGAGGTTTCCTACTGTACATCAGTCATTATCTGCTGTCTGATAACAGAGGGCAGATTCTCTCCTATACAAGCTTCACCAGAGGTGGCTAGGGAAGGAAGCTATAGGCTTGCTGAGCAAGGAAGTGTGAATCTTAAGATTTTGGAAGTATTCTGTGAAGAGTCTCAGAGAGAGACTGTTTTGGATAACTGGAAAACTGGTAAGCAGCTGGTACCCAGTTTGATAGAAGCTTAAAGCTAGGTTTTTGTTTTGTTGTTTGATTTCATGTTTGTGTAAACTGTAAGTAAACTGCTCTTAGTTTGTACCTCGTGGCTAGTTTGTGTGTTTCTTTTAACTTGACCCACCTGTCAAAGTCCTATTTTAAAACTACCTCACTTGGGTGTGTCACAGTCACTTATGAAATCTCCCATTCATGCTACAGGTCATCTAAGCTTTTTTTAGCACAGATGTTTATTGTTAAATATAATTATAATTTTATTAGGGAAATATGATGCCAAGTACATCTGACATTTCAAAAGATACCTGGTTACTGTTAAGTTATAATGTTTGTGGTACTCTCTGGTTGGCTTCACACATCCTTAATCAATATCACGACATGTTTCAGTCTGTTAAAGGGGCCTGATGTAATTAACTACAGCGTAACAGAAAAAACACATAGAGCTTATATGAATGATGACAAATTTCAGATATTGTTTATGTTTCATAACATACCACTGCAACTTTTCTCCTTGAGATACTGTTCTTAGAAATTTACTGTAAGCACTACAGTATTTCAAACAGACCATACTATCCAAGTACAAGAAAAATACAATACCCAACAATGAATTTCAAGTCTCCTGCATGTTAAAAATATCTTTAAAACTATATTACTACTGGTCCATCTTAATAAAAATGCTCAGAAAATATATTTGAAGAAACTGTAAAACAAAGCCTTAATGTGTGATCTTTCTCTGCTGCAGCTGCTATAAGATGTGATTTAAATAAATTGAGAAAAACTATTTTTGTTCAAGGTACTATTTTCCCACTTCATATTCTTTTTAATATATGGCTAAAATGTAAAAGATGTTTCCTCTTATATTGAAAACAAAATGTAAATCAACCAAATAATTTAATAGTTTCTATACAGATCAAATATATACCTTGGAAATAAAAGTGCAAATCTGTCTCTGAAGCCATATGTTTTTCCATTGTTCAAAAAAGGAGATGACTCCCCGTCACTTATGTTCCTGATTAGCAAAATGATTTATGCCACAATCACTAAAAATTCCAGCAAGTGAATGAGAAAATGCATACTGACTACACCAGATGTGCACAATAAAAAAGGAATCCCATTGTAATCTCTAGTACTTAGTTTATATGAAGCTAATATAAGACACTCTTGGATATGGCAAAGTCACTCTTTTAAAATCTGACTATAAATGATATGAAATAAATTGTGTGTTTTATGCTATATGGCATGCAAGGGTTGATAAATTAGGAACAGTTTTGTATCCTGACTTATCTACAAGACAAACCTGGCTGAGATCACAGGGATTAATTGCTTCAGAGGTGTGAAATGCTGCTTTTCCATTCTTTTCTGTACATTCAGTGAAGAAACAATGATTAATCACTGTTTAACTATTCTCTGGAGAATCTCAGAGTTTGCCAAAGCTGGCCTTATCCTCATAAATCCAAAAACAGAGGTTTAGATATGCTGCCAGGTACAAAGGAACGCAACCTGTAGTCATTCGTTATCAGATTAAAGCATGTCAAGGTCCAGAACTCCAATCACAGAACAGTTGTTCATTGAGTTTGGGATTCCTTGTAAGGGCCTATTTCTTGTTCACCAAATCACTATCAGATGTTTATAGTTTGTGCTCATGTCTGTGTAAGAAATAAAACCAATTTGTTGACACATTTTCTTCTGCTTAACATTTTGCTCTAAATCTAGATCTAAAACAGATGTCTAATTCTAAATCACCTCTGAATCTATCCTAATTAATCTGATTTTATGAAGGTTCTTTCCTCTTCCTGGGATTTTGAAAACCTCATTTTGTCCATTAATTTTGAATATCATTAAAGAAATCATATATCGTAATAGAAAGTGTTTATTTTTATATAGAACATTGGTATTAAATATTATTTGTAATCAATATGTCATGTAATTTGCCAAACCGCTTTATACCATATGGTATCACGGAAAGCCGGAGCCTACCCGGCAAGCAATGAGCGCAAGGCAAGGTACACCCTGGACAGGACGCCAGTTCACCGCAGAGCAAGTGCAAGCCAATCATACATAGGGACAATTTGGAGGCCACGGTAAAGGCCAAGGCCAAGGGGGGCCAAGGGGGGACATTTGGCCCAGGCACTGGGATTACTCCCTATTCTTATCGAGAAATGCCCGGGGATCTTTAATGACCACAGAGAGTCAGGACTTGGGTATAACGTCTCATCCGAAAGACGACGCCCATTACAATATTGTGTCCCCACCACTATACTGGGACCCACACAGCCCACAGGGCGGGCGCCCTCACTGGTCCTACTAACACCACTTCCAGCAGCAACCGTAGCTTCCCAGGAGGTCTCCCATCCAGGTACTGACCATGCTCAACCCTGCTTAGCTTTAGTGGGTAGCCATTTGAGAGCTGCAGGGTGATATGGCTGCTGGTGCAATCAATACGTGCAAAACCAAATTTGATTAATATTGTATTTAGTAAAGTTGGTGAAGTTCTGGCAGATTAACTCTATAACCTGTGACACTCTAGATCCCTGTTATTTCACATTTAACAACAAAATAAGAGATCAAAATGTATATTTAAAAACACTCATTAATACATCCTGAAAATAAGAATGGTTTGGCAAATTAAGATCAATGAGACTAAAAATGATTAATCCCTGAATGCACATGGAGATTTATCAAACAATAGACAGACATTTTGTATTTTTTACAGATACACACTATGTAGAGCAGTAATCCAATTACACACCATTACTGTGCAAAATGCATCCATGACTGAATACACGTTTCATGGGTACAGAAAATATTAGTTGCATAATCCATAAGATCACAAGAAAACTGCTTGCTGTGACCTACCACAACAAAGGTTTTAAAGAATGTTCCAGAAAAAAACTCTTATACTTTAAATACTTTAATACTTTTAAAATTCATGTCTGAAGGTATTTTTTAAGAAAGGTTTAACTTCAGCAAAGACAAAAAGAACATCTTCTAAAAATACAAATTTTCTATAACTGAATGGGATACCACATTGTTAGGAAATATCTAACTTTTTAAATATATTAAATTTCAAAACATACATTACATACAGTATCACTCAGGAAATAAAAAAAACATGCAGATCTGGTACCACACAGCTTAGTGAAGAAAGAAATTCCCTATCTTTTGTCTAAATTCTAAAGCTGCGTAGTTACTGTATCTAAAATTCAACAATGTGCATTTGTATTCCACTTTTCATTCCAAAGATCTCAAGTTTCACTACAAATAACTCCGTAAATGAAGATCATAAAAAGGTGATTTCCTTTATGTAGAGTCACAGTATTCAAGTGAAATTTCTTTCATAAAGACAAAAAGGTATTTTGCGTTGATGAGCTACAGGCCCCGACAAGACAAACTTGGTCATAATAAACCACCTGGATGGTTTCTTTTCATTGCAATGATTTGCCACTGGCCCATCATGTTTATCTGGGCAAAAATACACACCAGCACTGCATACTGAAGAGAAATAATGTTTTTCACATCTGCCCCCAACATATGTAACAGCAGCATGACCACAATTTTATATCAAAGCAACGTACAGTAAAAGTTGGCAAGTTCCCAAGAACTGCTTTAAGGCCACAATTAAGAGCAAGAGAAGCTGGAAAACGCCAGCACTAAGCTACCAGCTCTTGCTATATATCCCTTAACACTTCAGAAAGTCAAACTATCAATCAGTAAAAGTTTTTGTCAACTCTGGTCAGTTAGGAAAATGAGGTTAGCTTTTAATTTTTAATGTCACCTGCAGCCAGTGACTGTTTTTGCTAATGCAAGTGACAGATAAACAGGAGAAACTCCCTAGATGATACACTGAGCACCACATGCCATAAGTGCATTCTTTATTTTTATACTCACTCAATATCTCAAATGGATAACTGGTGTTGCTACTAATTTACATTAGAAACTGAGTGAGGCATGAAAATGTATCTGAAGCATGAGTTGCATCTTCTTAATTTTCTGTATTTATGATTTCCCCACACCAGGATTTTTTTGCGTACAAAGTCTAAACATTTCAGCCTATTGTATTGTTACAGTGAATCAGTGGCTACACTTCAATACTTTATTAACCTATATTATAATAAATTACTTAATCCAAAGAAAGCATGATGTCTAAACCCTTTCTTAATTAATCATAGTTTTTAGAGTTTTCTATGTATACAAAACAATATCCAATAACTGTTGTGTTTTCCCCTGCTTGATTCAAAATCGTATATTTTTACATTTGTACATACCATGATAACAGGTAAAACTGTGGTTTTATTTATTTCATATTTCTTGGAAATTATGAATTACTGATCAAAACATGAGTGACACTTGCACAACTTTTGTAACACTTACAAATCTATATCCTACACTTATCTCATTATAATTTTAATATTGGTCCCCTTTTCACTGTAAAACATACATTCGAAAACGTTCAAGTTCTTTTTCGGTTAATTATATCTGGTCAAAGAAATAATGTAACTGTATAATTTACATTTATAATAATAAAGGGACATCTTTTTCATCTTTCACTTTTATACTATAACCTAGCATTTTCAACAGTTCAGTACGTTTTCTTGCATACCAAGTAGCCCACAACAACTTGCTTGAAAAGCACTGTTATTAAATAATGCATCACTTTCACAAAAATGTGCGACAAACATGAACATGTTTGACACATCTAAGAAAAGGTAACAATGCCAATTTGCTACAGTTGCACTGCATTTAAAAAGATATTTTATTTTTACACCTAGAAACATTTTTTCACACTACTATAATATGCAATCTGTTTTATTCAAATAAAGTGAAAATATATTAACTTAACCAACAGTGTTAATCAGTATAAATTAAATGTTCATAAAGGGGATTGGGGTTGGGAAGGTGGGGGCTGTTTCAAATGTTAAAAAATACAGTAAAATCCAATAAACATTTTGCTGCATTCATTATTTCTTCCTTGCATAATATTCAGAATTAAGGAAAATACACTTAAGAAAGGCATATGCTAACAAAAAAAAACCTTACACACATCAAGCCCACTACAGAGAGTGCTACTGATGGGCATTTTCATATCACTTTTAATTTTAGGAACTCTTTTTGTCCTTTCCTGAGTAACGACAATTTAAACCTGATTACCTCCTACACTACTATTATCTAATAAGAGTCTATGCACATAACAGCAAAGATTTTTCAAAATCTATCTGGCATTCTTCTAGCATGATTGCACCTTGTAGTGTAGATTGTTCACTCAACAGCTCCTGACTTTAAGAGCTATTTCACTTCATTCAAATACAGGTGGCAAATGTGCTCGAGGTGTATTTTTTTAAAGTAACTGTTAATTAACATTTTAATCATTTTCATTTTTTAACTGTATAATGTATGACTATGAGTCACGCATTGTATGCTGCTGTTGCTTTCTGTGATGTCCCAAAGGACTTCTTTGAAAACCTGTTTCATCTCCAAGTTCTTTATTTTATTTTTATTATTTTGTTAAATTATTTTAAATCAAATCAAATTCAAAGAAGAAAGATTTTTTTAAGTACTGTTCTGGTATTCAGTGAAGATCTGTAATGCATGAATTTTGTTTTAAGGCAAATTACTCTTTTGACAATATTAATTTTGAGACTCATTTCCAATTGGAATGAAATTTTCTAGTGCCTTTAAATGCTTTCTTAGTAGACCAGCATTATACAAAAGATATAACTAACAAAAGTTATTTTCATTTATCACACCCTATTATAGATCACAAAGCATGAACTGTACTCTGTTATAATATGGACTGCACTTCAATCAAATGCTGAAATAATGAATGTTAATCTCTAAGAATATTTTAAACTGTATCTTTCTGAGGTTTGAAAGATCAAGAGACTTATACAAGATCAGGAAAGAATGTCTTTCTGTATATTTTACACATATATGTAATATATATCTTAGCATGACGCGAGGGAGGGAAAGTGGTAGACCACTGCAGATTTATAATTGTCAACGTTGCAGATTTTAATTTGTTTTCTGTGAGTGGCATGTAAGTGTGTATTGTTTCCTTTGTTTCATTTTTAAATGATTGAATTACTTTATTATTAAAGAAAGCTAATATTTTATCAGTAGAGGACTTTTCAGTTACACCTTAGGTTACAGTACTGGAGTCAGTTTTGTAAAGAAATGTAACAATCGGTAATTGCAGTATTATCTGTATAGCAATAAAATTCTAACTAAATACTGGCCATCACTGTCAGGTCTCAGTTGCAACAATTACAGCCACATATTGAAGAATCCTGATTTTTTTTAAATACCCCATGAAGTAAAATTAAAATGACAAATAATACAATGCATATATTACCGTAATAATTTCCATGTTCATTACAAAAAAAGTCTTATCATAACTTTTTTAACATCAAAAGAGATCTCACAAATTCTTATGTTGTATACTTCAAGACAAATCAAAAAGTGACAACTATAAATGTCCTTACACTGCACAAAATAACCAGTCTGAAGCAACAAGTTTTTAATTTATTTCTATGGGGCTATAGTATCTTGTCATATAATTTCAGCAAGAGTCATTTGGTTAAATGTCTATTGTGGCACGGAATAAAGCAGTATTCTCTAACACCTTCATTTTAAGAAAGTGGCATTACTGTCTGGTATCTAAACATCAAAGGGCCGCTTAACATAAACATAGTTATAGCAAGTGCCAGTCAAGTGAATTCCCAGCAGAGTGCAGCCTTCACCCATATCTGTCATGAACTTGCAGCAATGCAGTTTCAACTCTAGTCATCTAGGAAACAGACCTCAAAAAGGCTATATTGAGATCAGTTGTCCCATTAGCACAACAGCCCTGCTGCAGCACAGAGGGAACGCTGTAACTGCTTCACACTTTCCAACACATTCAAACAGCCAGACCCAGAGGTCTCTCCAGACATCTGGTAGCAGGCACACAGCAAGAAGGCAAATCTCTTGCACTTCACAGGAACACTGGAAACTGGAAACACTAGCATCTGCATTTCCTCACGTTTAGGTTAACATTAATAAAGTTTCATGTTCCTAAACAGGAAAATATGTATACAGCATATGAAATTCATGAAAGCGCTAATAGGAAACACAAGGGAAATATGTATTTATAAACAAAGTGCAAACAATTCTGAATGGTACCGAGATGGCCTGGGAATTTATCTGTGCATTAAAAAAGCAATGTCTTGTTTTTCCTGTAACTGCAGGCCACAAAATGCTATTAAAATGGCTGTACAAATATGCTCAATTCGATCTTCAGGAAAATGAGTAAAGATTAAATGACTGAAAAAAAAAACGAATGAAAGAGTGATTCCTAAATTAATGAATATATTATGCAAAATAAAACATTCTGATGTGTTTTTGAATTGTGATGAAACTTTGTATTTGTTTTTTTTTTTGCTCACCATAAAACAACCAGCTCCTGTTATTACTGATATTTTCCCCTTCACAGTGTGAAAATTAGGAGATGTAGGATGGTTTGGCACTTTAAGACAGCTGCTTCCACTTCACTCTGAAATATTCGAAGTAACAAAACCTTGCCAGATTAAGCTGTGCTTTATGTAGCATATCAATTTGGGCATCACATTTTCCTTACTAATGTAGCAATAAACCACAGCAGAACTGAAGGTACACAGACCCCCTGTAATATAATAAACTAGAGGGAGGGGAAAACATGAGCAGCATACAATGCTGTGCCCAGAAACAGCAAGGTATACAGCACACGGGATAGTGATATCAGGGTTTGTACATCACGGGAAGATAAATATGAAAGGTTTTGTGACAGGACGTTAAAAACTGATTAACAGAGAACATGAGACTCATTATGATCCTGCTCATCTCTACTGCTCTTTTACTCCTCAAAATTGTTCAAATTTTTTTCAATGCACATATTTTTTAAAGGAAAGATGAAGGGTCATTGCATAACACTTTTAACAAGCCCAATGTATTTAATCTAACATTTATGTTACGAAAACAGCTGCATGAAACGTTGGCTTGCACAACTCATTACCACTCTGGCTTTACTTGTGTATTCCTTCTGAAATAGTGAAAACCCAAAGAAAAAGATTTGGGCATTTTTCCCCCCAATTTTTAATTGGTCTTTGAAAATAATGGATTCAATAAATGGCCACATTAAAATGCTACAGCACAAATTGGAGGATTTAACAATTCATCTTCTTAACTACCGCAGAAAACTTAACCAACTGCTTCGGAAAACTTGAGCAGACCTAAGGGATTTTGTTATTCTTGTCTCCAGTATGATCAGATTTGGAAGTTTTGTTTATTTCCCTAGACAATATATTCCCTTGTCCTTTCTGTGGAGTATAGTGTATCTATCTTGACTGTAAATGACCCTAGTACATGATACAGGGCTAGAACAGCCTTGGGCATCCTTGTGAACAGCTTCTGCAAGACCTATGCAATGTGGTTAAAACCCAAGGATACAATTCTGGATAACACCCACAGGCTCCTGCTAACTTCACCACTGGGGAAACCTTTTTTTTTTTCTCTTGTAGCCATTGGCTTCTCTGAAAGAAACTCGTTACTAATGATATCATGCATTTGAATGTGAATGTATACATGAATAAATAAATCTATGAATGAAAGAATAAACTAATAAGAACTTCTACTGGCACATTATAGAAAAAAAACATTTGTAAATACATCAACACTGTGTAAGAAGAACTTATGAAGACATTTAATCTTTGTAGGAATATCTGTTTACCATGTTGCTTTGATTTTATTGATCAGTTTCATCACACTTGTAAATAGCTTTTCTATATTTTCTTTAAATTTGTGTTATTTGAAATTATATTTTACACAAGAAATTACAAGAACAGACACTTACTAATAATGTTTAAAGGCATACAAACTACCCCAAAGCAGATTCATATCCAATGCCATACTACAAAAACGTAACATATATACTGCATATACTAATATATACAGTCATGTGAAAAAGAAAGTACGCCCTCTTTCCTCTTTCAGTTTTACATATCAGGGCATAAATAATAATCGCCTGGTCCTCACCAACTTCTATAATTAGACAAATCCAACCTCAGATAACAGACAACACATAACAGATTTCACTATGTCATTATTTATTCAACACAAAGTAAGACTAAATGCAGAAACCATGTGGGAAAAACTAAGTACACCCTTACTGCTTCCATACGAATTAAGAAGGTAATTAGCAGCCAGGTGCTGCTAATCAAATGCATTTGATTAGCTGATCATCAGGAAGTGTGACCACCTCTATAAAAACAGAACTTTGAACACGGCAGCACGGCTTAGGTTTGCAAAGTTGCATCTGAATAAACCACAAGATATCTGGAACAATGTCCTTTGGACAGACAAGACCAAAGTGGAGATGTTTGGTCATTACGCACAACGCCATGTTTGGCGAAAACCAAACACAACGTATCACCACAAACACCTCACACCAACAGTCAAGCACAGTGGTGGAGGGGTGATGATTTGGGCTTATTTTGCAGCCAGAGGTCCTGGGCATTGCACTCATCGATTCGACCATGAACTCCTCTTAATACCAAGTATTCTAGAGACAAATGTGAGGCCATCTCTCCGACAGCTAAAGCTTGGCCGAAATTGGGTCATGCAACAGTACAATGATCCCAAACACACCAGCAAATCTACAACTGAATGGCTGAAAAAGAAAAGAATCAAGGTGTTGGAATGGCCAAGTCAAAGTCCAGACCTCAACCAGATTGAGATGCTGATTCAGGACCTTAAGAGAGCTGTACATGAACAAATGCTCTCAAATATCAATGAACTGAAGCAATGTTGTAAAGAAAAGTGGGTCAAAATTCCTCCAAAACAATGTGAGAGACTGAGACAGAAAATGATTATTTCAAGTTACTGCTACTAAAGGTGGTTCTACAAGTTACTGAATCATGGGGTGTACTTGGAATCTGTTATGTGTTGTCACCTGAGGTTAGATTCACCTTATTTTAGGACCTGGTCAGGACCAGATGATTTTTTGTTATGTCCTGATACAGTATATAAAACTATACAATTGAAAGGGGGTGTACTTTCTTTTTCACATTTCACTATACACGCATAGTACAATACTGAATAAGTATTCAGACTCTTGCAGTTCTCACCTTTTGTTACTTTAAAGCTCTCAGTTATGAACCTTTAAAGTAGCACTTAATTGTTATATACAAGACCTACAGCACATATTCAAAGCCAAAAAACAAAAAAATAGATAATATGTAAGAAAATGGAAAAGGAAAATACGTTTTCAAACCCTTTGCTGTAGCCAACCTAAATTAATGTAGATACACAAAATTACCTTAACGAGCAACACAGTTAGTTGAGTTGTGTCTCTTTGTACACAATCATAATAAGTTCACATCACAATAAATGCATCTGTCTCCATAAAATCCCTCAATCAGCTAGTGTCTTTCACCAAATTTCACACATGGATTCAACCAAGAAGACCAAGGAACTTGTGAGAGCATTTTGTGTGTATGCGAGAGGTAAATCTAGTGAATGCGAGAGCGTTTTGAGTGTATGTGAGAGGTAAAACAAGTAAATTTGAGAGCGTTTTGTGTGTACGTGAGGGGTAAAACTGGTGAATTTGAGAGCTTTTTCTGTGTAAATGAGAGGTAAAATGGAGAGTGTGAGAGCATTTTGTGTGTATGTGAGAGGTAAAGCTTGAATAATGGCCTAAATGGCACCTCATAGTTCGATTCTTCAGATAGTGTTTGCCTCCGGGTGCATTGCTCCATCCCATACACACTATAACTTGGACTCAATTGCACTGTAATGTTCATTGAGCAATTGTTGTTCACTGACGGAAAAAAAGGAATTAATTAAAATCCTACGTAATCAATTAATCTTTTTGTACTGTTTTGGTAGACTTTAAGGTTTTAAAGAACTTACTTACTACTTACTACTAATCTGCATGGCTTTAATATGGTAAATATTCGTCATTTATCTAGAATGTGAGGCCCTACAAAAGTCATAAAAATAATTAAAACAGCTTTTACACTTAATATAAATAAACAGCATTTGCTTGAACACTGGTTATATTAGTGTTAGAAGAATTATCAAGGGACTCATTGTCTCGTGCGGGCCTTGACTAGCTCTGTTGGTAGAGCATTAGATTCATAATCTCAGGGTAGTGAGTTTGTGTCCCACGTCAGGTGTTAGATCCTCCATGCTGGAGGTTGGGCACAAGGCTAACAACCCTGTCCTGTAAAAAACTACATGCAAGAAGGCATAACGGGCAAACATCCACATCCATCATTGTATCATGCTGCAAGTTCTTTTGAAGTGTTGTTATTAAGAAACCAATAAACCAATTGCTGTATACACATCAAGATGTCTTAAAAAATTCATTATTTTCTTTTATCTTGTATGACCAAAAAACACAAATTAATACTTCACATCTGATACACAGTTACTGTAATTGCCTGCCGCAACTTGGTTAAGCAACAGAATACAAAATCTATTTAGTGTTTCATATAGTAAAAATTCTGTTTTTGCTGCTCTGGGTCCCTAAGCGTGCACTAGAATTTGCAATGGCTTTTTATTCACAAGAACACAACGTCATCATCATTATACTCCAGTAACCTAAATAACAGGAAAACAACAGCACTTTTTCATGCTTCTTTATTCAGAAGCATGTGATTTGTGTAAATTAATATTCCTATCTAGAAACCAGCTACATGCAAAGGTGAATACTGCACAAACAAAAACAAAACAAAAAGTAGAGCTCATGTTGAATACCTCAGCATACAAGTGATTTATTGGTCACGAGAACACAACTTCAACCTTGTAACTCATTCTTGATAATGAGCAATTTATAGAGTGGTATCCACATATTCAAAATTTTGTCAAAAAGTCCAACAGCTCCCAATACTTTAGATATTGCAATAATGCCTAATCATCTGTTATAATGAGAATACAATTTAAAAATCTACAACATTTTACTAGGTCGTCCAACCAGACAAAAGGAAAACTGTTAACAAATTGGTAAAGTACATCTTTGGTCATTTTTAATACTAGTTTTACTTTGGATAGGAGACATTATTTTGGATAAAGAATAATACACTGGAAATAATTATAAAGACAGAAAAAAAAATACAAAAAAAATAAAATGTACCATAGTACTGTCATGTACTGGCATATTTTACACCAACTAGGTGTCATGCAAGCTATTGTGCAGTGCCAGGATAAACACTAAAATCTGAAGTGATACCATTGTAGTGCTGTGAATGCTCTGACTCTTGGAAAGGCAATACCATGCCAAGATAACAGGAATCAAAGACTGAGCTAAGAAAAGGCAACTTCATCTGAAAATTCCATATGGCACCAGGTGCTATATGCAGGACCCTAATGGGGTAACACAAAAAGTGTTAGTTTGAGAGAGAAAGTCCAAATCATCCAGAAGTGAAGTTAAGTACCCTAGTTCTCTACATGTAAAAGATACCCAGGAAAGATCTAGCTAATAACCTAGCTGCAAATGTGTTAATTACTTCTAGAATAATACTATATATTACTACAACAGTGGCAAAAACTCTGTTGGCTCATGTTTGTGTATCACAATAAATTCAAGGCATGATGGTCGCCTATAGAACTGGCTAACTCATCTTTATTGAGTGTTCTGGCGCACTATGGCTGCCGTCGCATCATCCAGGTGGATACTGCACATTGGTGGTGGTGGAGGGGAGTCCCCATTAGCTGTAAAGTGCTTTGAGTGGAGTGTCCAGAAAAGCGCTACATAAGTGTAAGCAATTATTATTATTACTATTATTACTTGTAAGGAAAAAATAAGTTTTGGAGCTTGGAGGGGCACTGGATATAAAGACACTGTTTAGCCTACACTCTGTACAGGTATAAAAACTGAATTAATTGCATAAATGGGAGACAACAAATACAATGCCTTGGAAAAGTATTTTAACACTTGCACAGTTTCCACATTTTGTAACTGTAAAGCTTGCAGTCATGATACTTTGAAGTTGAATTAACAGGTGTTATATACACGGCATATTCCATATATTTCAAGGGGAAAAAATGTTATATCAAACTCTTTGCTGTGGGAAATGTAAACTAATTTATGTGCACAAAATTACCTTAACGAGTGACATAATTAGTTGAGTACCCTGTGTCTATGAGCAAGAAAAGAGGTTGACATGATTTGCCAATAAATCTGCGTTTCTGTAAGGTCAAGTAGTCAGATAGTGAAATTAAGCAGACAGGCAAATAATTGCTTAGAGATGCCACTATGAGGCCACAGTGACTTTGAAAAAGCTGGAGTTGAATCCTTGAGAAAATATTCGTAAATCAAAGCTGGCCGGCATGAGAGAGTCGCAAGAAAATACATAGCTGAAAAAAAAAAACATCTCATATTCGGCATGAAGTTGCAACAAAGTGATATTTAAGTGATACTGCAAACATGGCAAAAAAAAAATTATTGCCAGATCAGAAAAAAAATTGAATATTGTGGTTGAAAGGCAAAATGTTAAACATAGTGGTAATAACAGTACATCACCCAACAACAGTCATGCATGGTGGTGGCAGGATTAAGTGATTGGGCCGTTTCTCAATTGCATGAACTCAGAAGCTTGTCAAGACTGAGGGGCAAATGGATTGAGTAAAGTAGAATCAAATTTTAAAGGAAATCCTGGTTTAGTCTTCTACAGACCTAAAACTGGGATGAAAATTCATCTTTCAATAAGAGAATCACCCAGAACACAAGATCAAACCTGCACTGGAATGGCTTCACAATGTCCTTGAGTGGTGCAGTTGAAGTCCTCTCTTGAATCCTATTGAGAACCCGTGGAAAAACCTAAAAATTCAGACCCATAAGTGACCCCCCCCCCCCACTCCAAGCAACTTTTGAGAGCATCAGCAAATCTGCCAAGAAGAATGCGTAAAAACTGAAGTAAACCAACTTGCAAATTTGGTAGAGACCTACCCAAAAAGACTTGATGCCGCCAAAGGTTTTTCACCAAATACTGAGTTCACGGTTCTGAATACTTACAGTATATAATCAATATTTCAATTTTTTTCACTTTAGGTTTTATTGACCTTTACTGTAACTTAACTTACTATCAGAAGTCATACATTTAAGCATTCAGGTTTTCAATAAAATATTAAGTTTAAAAACTGTGCATACAGCACTTTGTAACATCACAGATTGGGATACTACAGAAAGGGTCTGAACATTTTTTGCAAGGCACTGTACTTTAAAAACAAGGGCTTCCACATAGTTGTGGTGTGTGCTTAAGGGTGTGTATATAATCTGTGGTATTGTGTGATCGCATTCCCATCGTGTTGAACATTTTTCTGCTGTGAGAAATGCCTTCCAGGATGACAATGCCCTCACAGAGCATGTGTGGTTGCTCAATGGGTTGATGAGCATGTTATCCATGAGTTATGCCCTTCTCAAACACCATATCTCAACCCATTTGATTACTTACGGGATACTTTGGACAATGCCAGAGAGTTCACAGATTTTCTTGTGGAAGAATGATGCTGCATCCCTCCTGCTGATATTCCTGATGTTGGTAGATTCTATGCCATGGTGCTAACAGGCGGTACTGGCTGTATGAGTTGTCCATCCCTATTAAGTGACTTTTTTTTTTTGTCTACTGCCTGTGTACACTGCAGATATTTTTCTCAAGCAACAGGGAAAGTTTTCTTAAAACACCACACTAACAATCTACATGATTTCTCTGATTATATATGAACAGATACATTTATACAGGTACACATTATGACACTGGGCTATCAGTCTAACCAGATAATACACATTTAAGAAAATGAACAATAACCTAGATTAATTTTATTTAGTAAGACAGAAGTTTCGGTGAAGTTACCTGTGATAATCACCAAAGATGCTGCCCTGCCAGCACTAAGGGGTAGAGTGGGGATATCAGGCAGGTGCTGCAGTTTATCACAAAACCTTCAAAAATAATTGGAAGTGACAACCAGCAGTACCACAAATGATTTATTAGTCTTTCACTCAGCTTTTCAGCTTCCTCAGGGCCAGAATAAATAATTTACCAACTCTGTGTCTTCAAATCATTAATTCTTCCCTATGCAGCCAAACTACATTCAGCTCTATAGGGTATTGGGCTGAATGTACAATACGTGTGGACGTGTGTTTTAATTTTACTAAATTCAGAGTTTACTATACCACCACATAGTGTGTTCACATGGCAGGCCCTACTTTTGAACAGTGCTACTGCTGACAACACAACACTTCTTTTACACCCTGCACTTGTGAGAATGAGTAACTTCAGTACTAGTAACTTCAGAACCCAGTGTTGGCCAACTATTCACGACATGACCTTGTTGATATACTCAACAGCAAACAACTACACGTAAGCATCCAGAACAGAAGTACAGAGTTTTGTTTTAATGGAATGCAAGGTTAGTACCACCTACTAATGTACTCCTCAAACCATCATTTGAATAAATCCTAAATATTAAAATAATTCAACTAAAGATGCATAAATTCAAATAGGTAGCTACATCAGCATGGATAGGCTGCAAAGGAACAAGTAAAGGTTTATTCCTGCTGAAAATAGAAAAAAAGAAACAACGTTTCGGCTATGGAGCCTTCTTAGGGTGTGGAAAAAAGGAGGCTTTGATATCTAGGTCTTTTTGCCACACCACAACAGAGCCGTCTTTGTCTGCCACTGTGATGACAATATTGTCTTTATCGCGGAGAAATTTAAGCACCTAAAAGTATTCCTGGGGTGAAGTTAGAACTGTGTTTCCTGGGTATGGAAAGGGTTTTGGGAGCTTGATTGTTGCATTGATTAATGAAATAATCTACTGACAGAAAATGGCCGGAGAAGGGGCTCTGTTTCTGTTTCTAACAGCTCTGTTTCTGATCGATTTTGTTAAAGGCATCGATACCAGGTTATCAGCTGCCGGTGAAGAGAAGTCATCAGTAAAATGTGCTATGAGCCAGATCCTGCGGTATAAGCGATTGATGTCAACTTGGGTTCGGGGGATGTCCAGCATCTTGGGGCCTGGTACAAAACTGAGGCCTTTGCTGAGAAGAGATTGTTCATCTTGTGAAAGGGAAAGGTCTGGGGGTATAATAACAACAAGACTAGGATTGATTTGTTTTTTTTATCCTCATCTGCTGCAAGGAAGTAGTAAAGGTAAAGGAGTTGAGGGATCTGAAGAGGTTAATTATAGAGGGAAGATGATGTGGAACTGTTAACCATAAAAATCCTTTGCTTCTTTGATGATGCACCTGAAGAAGGCTCCATAACCAAAACATTGTGCTTCTTTGCGTCTCTCTTCAGCATGGAATAAACCTTTACTTGTTCTTTCATGCGTACATTACACATACATGTACATACATCCTGAAGTCTGGTCAAGGCAGTAACCGTATTAGAGTGACAACTCACCCCAAGCTTTGACATAAGGACTGGAATTTGTACGTGCCTTTCCTACCCATCTGTGACCAAGAATCCCTAAGCGGCAGTACAAACCTGAAAGAGTACTGGCAGGAATAGGACCGGAATTAGTAATCTATAGCTTGCTCAGCTTTTCGTGACTTTCTAAGTGCCTATAGCCTTACAGCAACATCAGTAAGGTACTGTCGAGCTTGTTACATATGAGCATACATGTTACAAATGACGAATGGCTTTGCAGGAGGATGTGCTGAACATGCATGTTTACGTGTCTCACTCTCTCTAGAATTGTACAGGAGATGCAGTGGCAAAGCTGAGTCACATACAAATTCTAAAAAGGCTAGGTATAAAACAAAAATAATTAGCGATTACAGTTTTTAAGAAAACTAATTGACCAACAGACCACACATAAAAAAATAATTAAGATCTGTATGGTAGCCTTCCTCCTCTCTCTCCCACGGCACGTTATCTTATCTATTTAAACATTGTATAATACTACAATGCCTTCTCTCCATTTTTGGCTTAACTGGGATATTCAGGTATACCAAATGTATTATCAAATATACTGGGAAACTTTGAGCCTTGTGCCCGTGCAATTTCCAAGTAAAGTAGGTTTTAATAGCTTAAAACATCACAAAGAGCAGGGAGGAAGCTGAAATTTAAAAAGGAGAACACATTGCCGACTGGCACATGGTTAACTGTGGAAAACATACACTGCACAAATCAGCACAACTTATCCACCTGCTGGAAACACTCAGAAATCTATGAATGCAATAACCATAATTTGTTTAATGAACACACTGAAAATGAAAACTTGAATATAAAGGAGAGTATATAGTATCAGTGAAAATCACAATTTTATTTTGTATTAATAATAAAAGACTGACTAATATAAGATGTCAAAATAGCATTGGGTCTGAAATTGAGGTCTTACTGTGCAGATGTTTTAAATTACTATCTCAGTAACTTTGAAAAATCATTTAACTTGACCACCCAGATCAAATACGTATGTCATTAAAATAGTCTTACACAACCTACAAATTCTATACTTTGCCTTAATTCTCATCAGGTACTTGAGAAACTCAGTTTATGTAAAAGTAATATAAACAGAGGAACAAAACCTTTAAATATTCCTCTACCAAAGATAAGTACAAAATCATACAAGTGCGTAATGACGAACACAGAGACCACACATGTTGTTAATTGCTTCTCTAACAGACTTAATCCAGTGAAGAAAAGGTCTATGATAAAGTATGATGTGTTTTATAGAAGAAAAATAACAGCAATTCATCTGACTTAAATAAATATGCAAGAGCAACAAGCACCAATGGCTCAGTTTAAAAAATGCAATATGTCTTTCATTTCAGAATTAGAAAAATGATCAAGGGGAAAGTGAAAAAAACAAGATGAACACAACCAAATCCTGATACCAATAAATGAACGAGGATCCAACCCAGAGAGAGACAAAACATCTGGTCAAGAAGCCTGTAGCTTCTTGGACAAAAACAAATCTTCAGCACTATAAAAGCTATCCAATAGCAATATGATGATTAATGCAATTTTTACCCATCTAAATATTGCCTATTGGCATAACATCATTGATTTATTTTTGCACTTCTGTATTTAAGGAGGTGTAAAAAAACTGTAGGCAGAATCATTTACATTCACTAAAATACTAACTGTGCTAAAGAAAGACCTTCATGTAGTGTTGAGATCTATGTCATTGTTCTCCTCAAATACAACAACACACATCTGCTTTTAAGCTTTAATAATAATGAGCGATCAGAGCTCATATGAAATGAAAAATCAATACCAAATGCTGTGATTAATTTCAATAAGTGCACTACTATATTAATTTATATCCAATCACTATTTAGGCCTTTTTTAATGTACTGTTTAAAATGAAGAAATAAATGTCAATAGCTGTTTTTTTCTTTACAGACCTATATATTTTAAGTGCTTTAATTTGTAATGCAATCTGACTATAGCAACAGACTAAAAGACATGGCCCAATCTCAGTGATGTTAATAATTCACTTGGTCTTTTTATTTTTGTGAAACCAATAAATAAAGCTTGAGTTCTGAAAGACTGCTGAACATTTGGTAATGATTTGGTAATTACAGGTAAGTAAAACAAAAATGTTGAAATCTGTCCACTTCCTTGGATGTTCATATGAATGATATGTATTGTCACAAAACTGCTTTTCATGTAGGCTACAAATCCCTAAAATGAAAAAATCAAAATTTAAGTAAATCTAAAAGTGTAAAAAACAATTTTCCCCTGCAAAAAAATTGCAGGTACAATATCTGACGTCATGATCTTGCAGGCAATCAGCCAATGGAGCAACAGAGTAAAAATACTTCTTACAGCTCCATTTGAGATGCCTCAGCAATGAAGGACATGATCTGCTGTATCCCCCCCAAAAAGAGCTAGTTTGATTTTCCACTTATGTTACTGGATATTGACAGTGGTTAAGTCCTGACAAATATGAGTGCAACTGCAACAGTACCTGGCCTGTCATACAACAGCAACCCCAATCAACAGCAACGTGTTGCAGGAAAGAGCTTTTGAGCTGCAGTTGTTGGTCCTTTCTCTTTCAGGCACTACACTTCCACTGTTTCACTGCATTCAGGAATTAGTGTGATAAGGAGGAAATGCCTTGGCAGCTCTCAACACTCAGAGGATGTGTGTGGTCTCCAGCATGCCTAGTCTGTGTGAGCAGTGTGAATTTATAGTTGGCAATTTGAAACTGGGGTATAAATGGGAAGATGGCATGTTTGGGTTTAGTTCATTAAACACAGATAACACTGTGTGTTATGGTGAAAATGGTACATCCAGCCTTTTAACACGTTAAAAAACGTAACATGTTAACCACTACACAGGAGTGGTAGAGATCTTGCCCTTGAAACAATTGCTCATAAGAATGCTCCTTGTGTCATATGCTGAAATATTGGCTAGAATTACACTTAAAAGGTGTAAACCCAAATCCAAATATTAAGGCTACAGAAAAATAAAACAATGGATTTCAAACAGCTTTGAAAACTGTCTATGCACAAAGCCTTGATTCAAAACACTGATGAGGAAACTATCAAAAAATCTAAAACATTACTGAAAAACAAAGACAAAATAAAACACTACTGCTATTAAACTGTTGTAGCTTTAATCTTCCACCAAATCTGCATGTTTGATAAGGTTAAAAAACATCATCACAGAACACCTATACACAGAACAGGCATATCAAAACAATATCTTTTCTTTTGTTCACATCAGCTCAGCTTTTATGTTTGCAGTCTTTGAGGTTCTTGTCTTACTCGAGTGTTTGCTACTGTTATGAACATTTTGTTTGAGCCTGCAATTGAAACATTTTAATTCAATTAAAGTTCTATCTCAAACTCACCCACTTCTAATCAAGAGCACAAACTGACTTTAAGGAGTTAAATACATTTGATTCTGTAAAGCACTCCATGGCACTGGTGCTATAGCAAGTAAAGATTGATTGCTCAGTTGACTGAAATAATTGTACTCCTTTACGGTCAAATTCCACAATATAAGATTAAACGATAAGAATAACAATCGTTAAGGGGGGCAGACTAAACAAGAGGATATTTTATTTGCCTTGTACACACCTGTAGTTATATTATTGGCAGAACAGCACAAACATTACAGAAATTCTAAACAAAAAATAAGGTTCTAGCTCTTATTTCCCATCAATGTTGCATGTCTGGTAGGGTTAAAACCTACATTGTATCTATTATCCTTGCTGCACTACTTCCATACTTGCAAACACAAGGCATATACAATGTGTTAGCCTCCTAGTATTAATTATGGAAATAACACAACAAAAGCATATCCTAAATCCATTACTGTTGTAAGCTAGCCTTGTCTCAATAAATCAGCATCTACAATCAAAATAGAAATAATTTTTTATGCATAATGTATGTGCTTGTTGCCACAACATCTGTTCATTACACTGAGTAATGCATTCTTTTAGTTTTTAAAAACTTCAGTCCTATAAAATAATCATAATGAATGCTTCATTATCGAATACAAGATTAGGAGACAAAAATACATTTTACTATAAATTTCTTGATTTACTGTCTACTCTACTTTTTATAGTTTAAGAATTTTTCCTAAGTTTTAAATCATAAGTGTTGAGGAACAATTACTCAAGACTTGTTTTTAAATAAATTACATGGATCATAAATTAGATATACTGAAGCACCAGGTGCAAGATATATCTTCTAATCCTTGGGATATTAAACACCTAGATACCTGAGTTTTCACTTCCAAAAAAACAGTCTTAAAAGACTAACGTCTGAATGAAATATTTCTAAAGGCAAAAACATATTAATCTCCGCAACAGGGTAAACTGATAAATACAAACAGATTTAAAGTTAGACAAAAAAATAGAAACCTCTAATGAATTCTGTATGAAAGGGAATTAAAATACTGCTATGCCAAAACAAAACTAAACATTGACATTAACTGCTGTCTACAAGATTCTTAAAATGAATAACTGAACTTTTCAAGAAACTGAACTTTTTGTCCAACTAACATAATTAGGAAGGCACTATACAAATATCTAAAGCCTGAAAGGTTTAAGTGAACTCCAAACTAAAAATAAGTATTATTTCGTATTAAAATGCAAAGGCAATATAAACTTAACTACAAAGAAAACAATATGCATTTTGCATGTACAGTAGTTTCAGCTTTCTGTTATGTACTGTAATTCCACAACGGCAGCAGGCTCAAAGAGAATTCCAGTAGACCATTACAGGTAAGGTTCCTCCGCATGGAAAATGAAGGACAAGTTAATAACAATTATGATTTACTGCTATTGTATATTAAAATTACATTTAGGCATAGAATGCAGGGAATATTAAAAGTATGAGTACCGTTATAATGTAACCAAAGGACTTCAAATACTTGGGAGTAAAATGAAGAAATTGAGTACTACTTCATATGTTGCAAACATACATTGCTGCTCTGGGATAGGTACAGAGAAGAGCAGCCAGAAACATTTCCAATACTGACAGGCTAAAAGAACTCTCAAGCACAGTATTCAAAACGCTTCAAAGGCAATGCTACATACTTTTTGTAAACCAATACTGAAACATGAATTTAAGGAGACAAACGGAATCAAATGAGAAGGGCATTTAAAGCTAAAAAGCTAAGAGTCACTTTTTATACAAAAGCTGGTGGGAGTATGTGAGCTTCCTAGCCCCACTGCCAAAGCTAATGCCATGGCTTCTTTCAGGAAATGGCTGGACGAGATCCACAGATCAATTAGCAAAGAGCAACCAAATAAGGGAGAGTGGCCAAATGGCTTTTTCTCATTTGTAACTATTCTAATGTTTGACTTTTCAACTAAAGCTTGAAACCCCAATCATAGCCACATTCAGATTTGAGGCTAGATTTTCCATGTTTTCTGTTTTTATACACAATGAGTTGGACACGCATTCAAAGAAGCAGAAACTGAGAGCTTAAATTAGTTACTACAGCAGTGCACCAGAACGGTTTTCCCAGTTGGAGAAAGTAACTGTGCTTCACATTTTAGTTGCAACTGAGCTCTTAATTAATAAGCTTTGTGTACCACTGGCCTAAAGGTCTAAATTTTGCTCTCCTTGTTTCTGAAATATCTGAAAAGCCAGTTAACAGCTGCTACTGGGTTTTCTCCTTGTGTCACCATCCTTGTCAACAAACGGGCAACGTGCTGGAGACCTATTGGTGGTAACCGAATTTCCAGCCAATTTTGGTTCATTACAGTCACAAAATCAAAACATCTTTAAAACTAAAAGGATTTTCTTCCCCTTAAAGGAGAATTGCAGTCCCAATTTCTCAGTCCGGTTATGAAATCTAGGTCACAAAATAAATTAATTGACGGTATAGCAAATTTTACAAATTTTGAATTAAGCACAAAATCGTAAACGTTGGGAAGGTACCATATAGTCACCATGTTGTTGCAAACCCCTCATCTCACCACAAGAGCCAGAATTTGTGCAAATTGTGATATAAAAATGGCCCTTCTTGCTCACAATTAACCGTAAGCAAAGTTGTTTGGACTCCAAACATGGTAAATCCTTTTCCGGCTTTCTCGCCTCAAATATATATTTTAAATAATGTCTCACTAAGAAACATTTGGCTGTGCATATTATAGTTGTCACACACAAAACAGGGGACTGGATCAGCAGAAAGTCAAACTGTTCCCTTATAAAGGGATATTCAACTAGCCAAGAGATGGGTAATAAACAGGCACTAGTGTTAGACCCATCGACACGTTTCTTGACAGGTTTAAGCACAACATATGAGCAAATAATAGTCACTGCAGAAATGTTTGTGATTTGCATGCAAAGCTAACAAGTAGCATTCACTGGCAAAACCGTCTCAAAGTCAATATGTTGAATTCAATTCAATTGCACTCATTCAAATCAGATACAGTATCCAAAAACCTGTCATCTAGTATATGTTGTTTCATATAAATAATTATATATAAATTAATACAGCAGCAATTTTTTGGTCTAAAGCCTGGTTTTTATTGCAACAGAAATAGTTTTCAAATTTTGTCATTTTGGGATAGGACATGTGTATTAATTTTTTTCTGCTTTGGAGTTTATATGATAAGTCTGACAGTTTGCAATATGAAAAATATTTCATTTCCGATACTGAATCAAAACTTGTGCTCAAACCAGGTGCAGGGTGGCAATATGGCGCTATGCATACCTGGCCATTTAGTCTATTTTGTGATGAAACTTTGAGGTTTTACACATTGCCGTGTATTTTGTACTTTCACTGCGTGTTGAAATGTATCCATCGATGCCCATTCTTTCAAAACCCCAAAATGTAAACATAGCATTGCAGCTCCCCTTTAAGTTGAAGTTTTTCTAACTGCTAGACTCCACCAAGTCAACGCCCATGGGGTGAAGAGTTGGCTTTTAGCCAAAGCAATGTAGCAATCACTGATTCAGATAGATGGTCAGAACACATTACAGCAGGATTTTTAACACGCATGTGATTGTATTGTGAAGAGCAATTGAAATCTCCATTAGTGTTATCCACTGCAGAACGAATATTGAAATTTAGGTTAAAACTCATGATCTGGATTCCCCATTAGCTAAATGTTCTTACAATGTTCTTGTAGACCAAGAAATAGCACATAACATAAATGGTGGTCCTATTAAACGTAAAAGTACAACTACTCGAATAAACGAGATGATAATTTACCATAGCAAATGATTTCACTAGAAACTATAAGAAGGTAACATATAACTCAAAGTAGCTTAGATCAAGATAAAAATGTCAAGAGTTCCATGAAAAGCTACATCTCATTATTTTTATTCCAAACGGATGCACTACACAAATACAGTTCATTTTTAACTGACACAGCTCCAGTTCATATGGTCACTATGAGCATTAATTTCCCCTCAGGCATTTGTAATCACAAATGTGTATTTAGGACAAATAATATAAATCTATTTACTTAGTAGATATATAAACTCACCATACATTGAAGATAATCTGCCATTTTAGGTATTAGGAGAGTTAGTTTTCCATTTCATTGGGAAAACAAGTGAAATGCTTAAAATGAAAAAAACAAAAGAAAATATTCACTATGGCATCCATGTACTTAGTACAAGACCAAAAGGCTATTCAAAAAGGGATTATTTTGTACATTACAATGTGAAAATGTAGTTTGTTGTCGATGTATTACTGTGGATTTGACCTTTGCTCCTTTTAATCTGTTTCTTTGATCATACTAGCCTCTTAACCAACAGCTCACCTAGGTAATGAAGCATCTACCTACTGTAATGACGTGGCGAGGTGAAAAAGTAGCCTGACCTAACTGAAAGCAAGTCTCGGGCAACGGCAAGGTGGGGAACCCCGCATCAAAAGAAAAAGGGGAGCCAACAAAGAAAAGAAAGACACAACAAATAAGCCCAGCACCATGGGCTGCAGTGATAAAGAACAGTTAAAGCACTGAAATGAGTAACCAAGCGCAAAAAGGTAGAGAAAAAAGAAGCACCGCCATAAGGAAACCAAGAGGTAGCAAACACAAAGTAGCTCAGCTAATGACAGAGCTCTGAGTGAAAATGGGAATGATACAGAAGTAATTAAATAACAGATTCATTCGCCGCTCACCGTGAAAGTCATACATTCGTGTGTATGTGCACCAAGAAAGAATACATTCATGCGTATGTGCACCAAGAAAGAATATATTCGTGTGTATGTGCACCGAGAAAGAATACGTTCATGTGTATGTGCACCGTGAAAGTATACATTCATGTGTAGGTGCACTGTGAAAGTATATATTCATGTGTAGATGGACCGTGAAAAAATACATTTGTGTGTAGCAACACAAACTTGTCTCTTTCAAACTAAAATTTTCTGAAGCCCACTGTTATAAAGATGGCAATTTATTTCATACCATTTTGATAATTTAATTTTAAGAAAAACAGAACAAGCACAAGGAGTACAAAGACATGCCTCAATACACATAACCTTTAGTTCTTTGCACCCGTTCTCTGAAAACTTTGTAACTGAATGGCTGATTGGTCACACAGGAAATTGAGAAGAGTATGTTATTTCTTTTTCATTGCAACTAAGAGAACAAACAGAGCTTAAACAAAATACAACACCAGCAGTATCCAGAATATTACAGAATAGAATTACATGAGACTAACTAACCACTGATAAGATGAAAGATAATAGTGTAAATTACACTATCCACAATCGACAAACACATATATAAATGTATAGAAATGTCCTTGAAAGAAAAAAAGAAGTTTAAAATATCAGTCTTTCTTGTACAGTATATAGCCAATTTTAGGATTTTACTCTATCTTCCTCAAGTATTCAGAATTCTTTGCTTTGCAGTAATATTTGTTAACACCTTGATAATCTTGCAAATACAGAGAGAGATAATGATAAATGATTTATCCAACTAGGATCAATGACTTATTAAAAAGGCATCCTTTCCAAATTAGTATTGCAGATAGCAATTTCTATGTACAAAAGAGAAAAGTAAACTTGTATTTGTACAGCTGTAAAACAGTTGCTTTGATGAAAAGATGAATAGATAAATATTTGTTTTATTCCTTAACATGTAGCATGTATTGATAGTTTCCAAAGATCACTACATCACAAATATTGTATTTGGATATTTTGGATAGGATGTTTTTCCTAATTGTCTTGATTATTTAGTGGTTTATCCAATAAATTAAGATTGTTAACATCTAATAAACTCTTTTAACTTTGTATTAACTGGAAAACTATGGTTTTAAATCCCAGGTGAGACACTTCAGTTGTACCCTTAAGCAAAAGGACTTCGGTCAATACTTTACTAAAATGTCCAGAACTGTAAGTCAATTTGGATAAAATCTTCTGACATTTTTCTTATGAATAATAAGCAGATCTGTGATCAATAACACCCAAAGATCTTAAATTAGTGACTGGCAACAGCAAGCTAAAGAGGGAAGGAGCAGTATGGTGGGAAACTGCAGTGGAGAGAGAATGAACAGCCCCTTCCACAGGGAGATTAAGCAAAACAAAACAGTCAACATCCACCCCCCATTACTAAACCATCTTCATCATTATTAGGACTATCATTAATTTTTGTCCTTCAAAGTGGAAAAAAAAAGAGTTCCTATATTGTATATTAAAGGCCTACAGAACTGCTATGGTTCTCTAAAATAGAATTATCTATACTTACAGCCAAAGTAGGATCCTGACTGTTCTCTAATGATTAAGCTGCAGCTGAAGAAAAACATTTTTGTCTTTGAACCAATTGCATACAATCATGGGGTAAACATGCGAGACTTTAAACAATTCTACCTATACTCAGACTCTTAAAGGTCATTCTTCTTCTGAGTCCAGATGCCCAGCATCAGTCCTAATGAACCTGGATATCAGCTTCTGTTGTATTTCCTTGCATTTGTGCTAACAGACCTATTGCATACATATGCAATGACATCCGTCTGAAACTGACACATTATCACAGGTGCCACATAAGCTTTATGAAGCATAACTGATTTAGCATTTTAACACATTTTAATATAGGCCTATGTTAACCCAGTGAAGTTCTTGATAGAGCAAACTGGCAAACCAGGAAGCACTATATTCACACATAAGACTACTCACAAAGTAGCATAAAATTCTAGGAAATAATTTTTAAGAACTCTAGGCACTTAGAACTTAATCCAATGTACTTCCAGTCATTAGTCATTTACAGCCATTTACAAGTTGATTGTAAAGTTATTTTAAAAACTAGTCATTTAGAAAGACTGTACTAAATAATGAAATAATGCAATGTAAAGCACAGTTTGCCTTATTTGTTGAAATAAGTATGAATTCATTGCAAATTATATCATAGGTAGAATTTGGCATCCATTTCAATAAATGTAAAAAAGCCTTAGAGGTAACTTTAATTTTCTACTGCTGAATGATGTGAAAATCTAATCTTATTCTATAACAATACTGCATCTAAATGTAATAATCTCAAAATTAAGTTATAAATAATTTAAAACATGTCATGAAGATGCATTAATAATTCAATGGATAAATAATTTACTAAATAATCAAATAAATAAATAATGAAATGCATAAATAAATCATCAGATAAATAATTCCACAAAGCAGCCCAAACAAGAAGTCACAGAAACAAATAGCACAGCTACAGGACTAATAGTATTTTTCTACAGTTCTGATAATTTTATGTTTGCAAAAATGCAAAACCCAATTTTCATTGGAGAAGTATATTTTTCACTGCCAGTAGAAATGATTGTATATGTAATACACATGGATATACTTTCAGATTTTAAAATAAGATCCTGGTATATTTTCTCATGAATTATTGAACTATTTCTGCTTATGTACAGTATCCTGTATTGCATTTCATAAGTTATTTATTTTTATGACTTATTTATTTTAAGATTACACATATTGCATCATTTCAAGTAATTTTGCTTCATTTCTAATACTCACTTTTTATGGTTCTATAGGACTCACTCCCAGCTAAGTTAAAGGCCTGAAAGATAAAATTAACAATATGACAATTTCTGGACAGCAAAATATCCCAAATTCATTTACTTCTCAAAACAATGGAGGTAGTTAATTTCCTGAATGTATGGTTTATGAAAAAAATCATTAAAAATTGAGTATTTTTTACATTTATAATGAGAACCAAAACCAATGGTGGGAAATTGGGAATGTCAAAGTCATTTTTTAAACAAAGCTCCAAGCAAAAAATAAAATATGTTGTGTTTCTACTACTAACATACATAAAAGTTTTCTCTATAGGTCACACAAGAGGCATGTCAAATTCTTTAAATCTAGAACTACAATACCTGGAACATAATATCTTCCATACATCATAACTTCACCAGACATAAATTGAATTCCATTTTTGCATTGTAAATGGAAAAACACATCTGTTCAATATCAGATCATCTTAATAATACAGTACTTCAACACGACTTCAAATGTCTACACAATGAATATACAGCCACATCACAAATGTGCTCAAATTTGACCTAACCCTTTTCCATTGTGAACACCCCTTTACTTTACCCTTGAAAGAAGGCTTCTTTAAACATTTTTAATAAATTTCAAGACAAAGTAATTTACAGCATGCATGAATCTCATCTAAAAAGCCATATAAATTGAAAACTCTATACACAAGCAATCTGTTTTACTTCCACTGTATTTGTATCTGGTTACTAAGTTTTCCCTAAACAAGAGAAAATATCTTTCTTTTTGTTGAATGAGGAGTTATGCACTTGCTGCCTGTGTCCCTTATGAGAGGCAGATTACAGATAAGAATGCTCTCATCCCCTGGTGTCAAAGACACTGCCCTAGTTTGCTTCTTCTCTTCTCATTGTCTATGCAGCTTGCCTGGCCTAGTCTACCATCTGCTGTGTTGTTAACCTGCAGGCTGCTGCTCTGAATCACCACAATCATGCTGATGAATAAAAAGAGCATTTTAGTCATCCATGGGTCCGGTTTCCCTTGGCAACGAAGGTACTGGTTGTAGGGTGGTACGACTATACAAAGTGAAATTAAATTGACATACATCGTTCACATTTTCAATTTTCCACCCCAAATGACCAGTGCCTGGATAACTAAAAGTGATTTTAAAATGAAATGAATGCCAAATAATTATAAGAATGTAGGAAAAGAAAAGATGTAAAATATCTCTTAGCCTGGGGTAGTCATGAAGAACTCCTGAATTGCAAATGTTCAACAACAAAATAAAATGTAAAGTCTCTGAAAAGGGTGTTATATACACAACAGAGAAACATATTTTCCAGTGAAGACTTGGATAAGATCAACCAGTCATGAACTTAAGTTATTTTCTAGGATCTTTTAACATTTACCCAGTCCCTTTTAGAACTAATGAGGCTCACTGTATCCATAAGATACATGCATCTATAACACGAAAAGGGAAAATACAAAATTCCAAGGGCTGGGCCTATTTCTTCAATCAAACATTTCACCAACAGTCATTTAGGGACACATAAATGAGAAATTATTTATGTATGCTTATGATGGGCAGTGCTTAGGATAAAAAAGTGTTGCAAACAAAACATTAAATTGGGCCTACTGAGGTATCTAATCATGCCAGCTGGTTATTATCCAGATAACAAAGAAAAGAACTAAAGACACGCAGTGTATGGCTATGGAACTGAAGTATAGTGTCAGACATTCCCAGTATGGATGTTTTTACCAATCTGTAGAAGAATCTACACTGCTCCAAATAATCCTGTTTTGATCATTTGTTAATTTTCCATTACAAGTTGAGAGAACCTTGCCCCGATTGGGGACACCAGGACTCACCACTGGAGCCATGTCTTAGGGTGGTGTTCGCCAGCGACCACCTTGAGGCTGGGCCACCCACTTTACCCAGCCAGGCTATGTGGCTCCCAGGCTGTGTGGAGCCATCTTGTGAGCCTTACCAACCGCACAATGAAGGACATGGGCCAGGTGCAAGGCAAGGCATGTGACAGGCATGTACAGGACATCTGGAAGGACTATAACTTGGCAATGGAAACCGGCTCTTGGGATGGAACATCACTTCACTTGTGGGGAAAGAGCCAGAGAAGGCTCAGGAGAAGAAAAAAGTACCATCTAGACATGGTTGGTCTAACCCACCTGCGGGTAAACTACGGCCCGTGGGGCTGGATCCGGCCTGCCAGCCAGTTTTATCCGTCCCTTGAGGTAAAAAATAAATTAGTAAATATTCGCCATATTCCACTTTGTTTGGTGCTGTTTTTTCTTACATTTCATTATTTGTGCTGTTAGATGGCACACAAACGTAAGTGATTCCAAACTATGCATCGCGCCACCTTGGGGAGGCGCCATTGTCGGTCATGGGCATCTCGGGTATCGCCAGTCAAAAAAAATTATTACGAGCAAAACCCGCTGTTCGTGCACACAGAATGTATGAGTCACACGCTACCTAGCGGATTTGAAGGTACTAGATTGTGTCACATGACACTGGCCATGAGAGTCAGCAGTCTGTAAGCAATGTACCAGTTCGCCATAGCTTCGGTGTTTCATGTTTCTATGAGTGGTAATTTTGTGAGTTTTTTGTTTTTGTTACACGATTGCAATTGAGAGGTTTTTAATTATGAGTAAAAAACGTGAAGGACAAGGAGCCTTGTTCTAAAGAGAAACAGAAACGCGAAAACAGAAAGTATGACGATAGTTTCTTGAATTTCAGTTTCACATGCACAATAGTGGGCACTGAAGAATGTCCTCAGTGTATTGTCTGCCTTAAAGTGTTGGCTGCTGAGAGCATGCTCCCCAATAAATTGAAACGTCATTTGGAAACTGTTCACAGTAGTTTGATAAGTAAGCTTCGTGAGTATTTCTCACACAAGTTAAACAAATGAATAGAAAGCTGCTTTTTCTAACCAAACTACAGTCCCCAGCAAAGTTCTTCTTTCATCATACAAAGTAGTGTACCGAGTAGCACTATGCAAAAAACCTCATACTCTTGGAGTACCAAGGAATAAGCAAGGAGAGCTCTGTGAATTCTGCTTCCATTTGCAATTTCCTGCCTTTGTGAGGCTGAGCTTTCAGCACTTGCATTTATCAAATCCAAGTTCAGATCCAGTCAATGTTGAGAAGAAGATGCACGTTGCAGTTTCAGAAATACAACCCAGTATTTTTGGTGAATTATGTTAACATAATTTATTAAGCAAGCCCACCTACCCATTAAGACGCACAAACAAAAAAACATTGTATTACCCCCCCCCCCCCCTTTAAAAAACATTGACGGAAAATTTTTACTTTTTTTACGTTATTTTATTTGCATTTTACAAAGATGCTGACTCATTTTGAAATTTTTTTCAAATTGTTTTTTACATTCAAATAATTTCAATAAAATTTGTTGTCAAGTATTTTTACTAGTTTGATCAAAGTGTTTTGGTTTCGAAAATGATTCAAAATAACAAAAATTCGATCAACTTTGTTTTTATTTTTACCCATCATTTCCTTTTCAAATGCATCATCTTTTGTAAAATATCGCACTGCCATAGAACTTATTTTTTAGACAGGGGAGGCATGTGGAAAATTTGACAGCTCAAGGGAGGCATGGACCCAAAAAGTTTGGGATCCCCTGCTTTACCAATTTGATTCACCAATCAGAGTGGATCCTTCGTACTGCGAGGGAACCCGCGTCAAAATGAGGTTGGATCAAAGGCTATATGTTTAATTTAAAAGAAAAATGTCCCAGTGTTCAAAGAATACAATCTCTACCGAACATGCTAACTATGCTAGCAATCTATCATGTGAGGAGTAGGCTAATAGAGCTTCCAAACTAGCCGCTAGTTTACAGGCTCAGCAAAATGTATTTTTCCGCCCTTCTACCATCCAAGAGGCCAGGACAAAGCCAAGCTACCTGCCTGCAGATAAAATTGCTAAACAAAGCAAGCCATTCTCTGAAGGGGAGCTTTTGAAGGAGTGTATGACATAAACTGCAGATATTTTTTGCCCAGAGAGTAAGAGCAAATTTGAGAAAATAAGTTTATCACGAAGAACAGTTACCCCTCAGGTCAAGGTAATCGGTGAAAATGGCTTGTGAGCTGAACATCACTATTATTACATTTTTATTTTTTTATATTTACTTTTTCTTTCCCCTCTCAGGTTATCATTAACCTTGAACAAATAACCCTATGTTGGATTTTAAACTTATATAGGGCATAGGCTATCTGTAACATCAGCCTGAAGTGGTCTGCTATACAGTTTCAAATGTTTATGTGTCTGTCCATAACAAAAACCATGTTCGAACACAAGGTGGTTCATAAATCAACTAGGTGCTACTGGTATGTGACGGGCATCATGATATACATGGAGGAAAATGCTGCAAACTTAAGTTAACTAAAACAATATTAAAGCACATTTAGAAAGGTCACTGAACATCTCGATTCACAATTCAGCATGCCATCTCTTAGGTTACTACAGGGATTATGTAACATATTTTTGTTTACATTTTGTTTGTTTACATTTTTTCTTTACAAAAATGGGGTAAACTCTTTGTATTGACAGAATTAGTCAATATTAAAGGAATATGGAGCCCTCTGGTTATATACAACATAATACAGGGTTGCTTTGGGGACAGCTTTCATCTGATATATTTCCATAAATATGAAGAAATATATCCATTCTGTGTAGAAAAAAAAACATTTTTCTACCTGCCCCCCCATACCTGTCAAAACATTGTATTCCTGTAGTATAACCAGTCAACAAAGAGCTGTAATAAAGATGAGGGCTTTAAATGAATGAACTACATGATTTCTTTAATAATATATTGCCCCCAATATGACAAATTTTCAATTTGATCATATCGTAATGTAGGTTTGTTTTGATCCCTATAACGGAAGATGAACACAAGCACGAAAGCTAAAAACTTTAAAGCTCTTACCTCTGTAACCCTTGTGTTGAATCCTTGTGTTCTACTCTAGGGAAAGGGTAGAAGAGAAAGAAAATGAACAATAATAATAATTGTTTTTAGCCTCAAGCTGTTTTTCCAAATAACTGTAACGTGTCTAAATATAAAGAGGTATACATATTGACTCTACATTAGCAATATGTAGTACTTTTCTTGCTTTATTTTGTATTCTGATTAAGTACATTGACAACTAGTGGTCATCTTGAAAAATTGCTTGTGCACTAGTCTCCAATGCCATTAAACAAAATTCCTGGCCAAGATAAAATAATAGAAGGATATTTTATACCATTTATTTAAAACCCCAGGGGTCATTTATGTTTAATGTCTGTTTTATGTTAAATCTGCTCAATATTAATGTATGATATTGTGTGTACTCAGTCAATAAATTAGATACACAACGTCACTTGTACAAACAATGTTCTGTCAGTTATGACCACTCAGAATGGCAATTTACAATTGTCCATCATGATGTCTATTGCACAAATATGTTTTACATTCATTACTTTTCCTCCTGATACAATAGAAAAAATAAGTGAAAATTTATTACCACAAAATTTTCTAAACTCAAGAACATTGATTTAGATAAGGGGTACAGAGAAGGTCTCCACAGCCCAATTGTTTTCAAACCAGTGATTTTCTTGCCCTTCTCACTATCACATTAATGGCTTTGAACTCCTACAAAGTCCCTAACCCTCCTTGGGAAATAATTTCTTAAATCAGTGAAAAGAAAAGGATAAAGTGCACAGGAATTGTGATATCCTGGGAATTGCTGCATCATTTAGTCTCATGAGGCACAAGATGCCTACTAAATGTTTGATTTCTTGGTTTAAGACTGTATTTTATTTTTGTTTTGATGCTGTGTATAAAGTGACAAACATTTCAGTTATTTGCAATTTTCAGTCACAATGTGTAGTTGGCATACTTGTACACCCTATCAGATTCTTAATATTTATGTTTTAAATTAAATTACTTAATATTACAATTTTAAGATATAAAAAATTAACTTTTATAATGCATAAATAATTTTCACAAAACTAGTAAATTAAACATCGTAAACTTTAAAAGTATTTCATTACATATGATAGAATTAGAAAATATCCACAATGTACCTTTTAGTAGCAAATTATTCCAATGAACAAAAGGCTTTTGCATACAAAACGTAAGGACTGACAAGACCTTATTTATTCTTAGTGTCTTAGTGTCAGCAAACATACTTACCCCTCTGGTGGACATATTCCTAACATATCATACAAAATATATGTGTAAGTGTTCTGCTAACTTGAATTTACATTTCTTGTGTCACAAACTGGGGAATGGTGCTACTATCAAATGGGAAGGAATAAAGTATTAAATAAATGTCAGGCTAGGCCCAAAACACACAAAGATTACTTTCCTTACAATCTCATGTTGAGTAATGTGAATTGTGTATACAATGGCGTTGTTCCTCCATCAGGTATCTTAACAATAATCAGAATTTTTGGCTGAAAATTAAATATATTTAAGACTTTATTCTACTTGGAGAAACATATCTTGATTATTGTTTTACAAATTCCATTCCATATAGAAAAGTCTATATTTATAAGTAAATGATTATCAACAACTTCTAATGTTTAAATCTTATTTTACAAGCCTTGCTGTACAATCTACAATATGTGGACTATCAAAAAAATGTGATACACAGGCTAATAATATCACATATTTTTATTTGTTTTCCCCAACCTCCACACTACATTCGACAAGACAAAATATAAATATCAGTGTAATTTACTGACCTTTTAACATCTACAATTTTAATTCCAATATAGAAAAAACAAACTTAAAATGTAAAATTCATCATATTTTGTATAATTATTATCTACTTAACAGACACTGTAATTCCAAAAAATGAAGACTGAGCCACAAAAAGTTAAAATCACATTTTAATTCATATGTTAAAAGTATGACTTAATTAAATGTACTGTCACAGTATCTTTACAGAAGAAAAACTGTCCAGAAATGTATATACACAAACACAAAACGTGCATAACAATTTTTCAACTGTTTAGAAGTTGGAGCCTTTGTATTTACATTATAATGGAGCTCCTTTTCATATGGTTTCTTGTTTTGAAATTCAGTCTGTAAATTACAAGCTGTCTATTATATTATACCATTTATGTATGAATTTATTTAGCAAAAGGGTTCCCCTGAGATTTTTAACAGTAAACATTTGAAACTCATTATGAACTCAGTTTTTCTAAATAAAAATATCATGAAATTTTTATTCTATATTGTTAATGCAACTTTTTAATAAAATAAATCCCTAGATAAAGGTGGTGGCATTTTTCAAATATCCATACCTGCTTAAAGGTCTCATACCTGTTTAAAGGTCCTATACCATTCATATGCAGAAAGTGGATAGTCTCAAATACTTGTAAATATGCCCTTATGAAAAATCTGAAAACCTGAAAATGTAAATTCATAGAGAACAGCTATTACTGCAGTTAAGAAAATATGCTACATACAATAAATACCATCATATCCAATGAAGCTGAGTGAATATTACGCTACCCCTTGAGAAAACAGCAGCATTATACAGCATTGGAAAGACAAGGAATTAGACACAAGGAAAAAACTGCTAAACATGTCCATAGGGGGTTGTTTCAGAATGGTCTGAAAGTCATGCATTGCTGGACTAATAATTCAAATTTGTCTTGGGTATTCTCATACTCTAGTTGTAAATCTACTGTAGCATGATGACAAAACTTTGCCAAGACAGAAGACAAAACACAAGAGTTCGTCCAAGTACTTAGCACCACCTCTGATAATTCTTTATAATTTCTAAATATGTATTTCCTTACCTTGATGTATTAAACATAAACATTAACATTTATCCTGGGTTCGGCACTGTTAAGCAAACTGCATGCAATGTAGTACAACTCTCACTGGTTTGGACACATGTCCATCACAATTTTATTCGCAACAGTCCTCATTTTAACATTTTGGTCAGCTAGTGCAATTAGGGGAAAAATAACTCGCACAGGGGTACAACAACTATTTCCAGAAAGGCAACATGAACCAGCACCCTGCCAGCTGAGACCCTAGTGCCCTAACCAGTACTACTACAGTATATTGCATTCAATTTTAATTTGTTTGGGGTGTAATGGTGTTTGATTTCATGCAACTGTACCACTTGGCATTATAACTTTCTCAAGAAAAGCAAACTGTTTTGGTTTTACATTTAAAAACCATCAAATCAAGTCATATAGTAGTAAAAAGTAACTTGTGGTGCTGTAGGAACTATTTTATTGATGAATGCACAAACACTGGCATTTTATATACAGTAAAATCAGCATGACTTCTGTAGCAGCTGACCACTAAATAACTTCTTCCCACCTACACAACATTATACTTTTATGCGGGGTTCCTTAATTTACCACAAAATGGTGCTTAGTGAAGTTCATTGCTTTTATCTGACTTTCAAAATTCTCAGACTGCTTCACTTTGACAGACACTATTCTGTCATATTCCCTGCAGTTCCTATTTCAGAAGGTATTTAGTACTATATTTTTACTTCTCACAACATTAAGAACAGAAATGTATGATTCTATATATATTATAAGGTATGAAAATTATTAAATAGAAAAATGCTTTGCCACCAAATATCATGTTTTGCTGGAGAAGTCAGAGAAAGTGAAGTTTAAGAAAGAAACAACCTCTATATTACAATTAACGCGTTGCATGTAACTTGATTCAATACCAAATTACCCTTGTGACCATAAATTATGATGAATTGAGAAGTTATATTTATAATATCTCCCATGGAACATGGACTTATAACTTAATTTTTACTTTGAAGCACATTTCTAAATGTTTCAAATGATGGTCATTAAACATTTTATGTGTATCACACAATGGCATGACAGAATTAATGTTTTATGATTTGTAAGACAGTATAATGAATAAAAATTTAGACTTGCACCTGATTTCAAAGTTTTTTTACATTTCACCTAAATTATGCACTTGTCCCTAGGTCATTTTTCAGAGTTGCCTTTGGAGCCTTTCCGTGCAAAGAAGCAAAAGAAATGTTATTTCCTTCTGCATGAGAAAAAGCATTCCACAATTTTAAAAAGAGGAAATTACATCACTTTCACCTAGGGCAGACATAATCAAATACTGGACTTTCCAATCCATTTTCGCAAACTTCAATTTGACCAGATCCTTAACTACGTTAATTAACAAATCAAGAGACATCTGTGCAAAACAAAGCAGTGGAGAGGACTGGAAAGTCCAGTTTTTGGTTACTTCTAACCTAAGGACTGTTTATTTAGTTCATGTTCTTAATGTAATACCCATCTTTGTCTTCAAAAATGTGCATAAATGAATGAGATGTTAGTTGGATTACTGCTATTTCAGTCACTGTGTTTTTCTACTTCTAGGCACTGTGCAACAGGAATATAAAAAATGAAATGTTTTGTGAAAAGATTAGGACTTCCCAGTTCTGGGATTCCGGGTCTTTTTCATGGTTTTCATTCCAGCTGAGATCTCAATTACTTAATTGAATCCTTAATTGAAGTAGAAATTTGCTTAATTAGACCTTGTTTCAAACTCCTCAAAGTTAGTTTTCAAATTACTTTTAATAAAACAGGTAATATGGATTTCCTACTGTGTAAGAGAGGAAAACAATTAAAAAGGTCTAATTGAGCAAATAGTAATGGAATTATAGGTTTTATTAAAAGTAACCAAAAGTTCAGTTACAGTATAAGGGAACAAAAACTCGAGGACAAGACACTTAAGGACCAAGAGTCGAAAGCCCTGCTATCTGCTTCAGTGTTTTACAGCCATGACCAGAAAAATCACCTAACTAAGTATTCCACACCAGAGTGAGCAGAGTCACAGATCTTCTTTGCAACTAAGGTCTTAATTAACTTCTAAATGAATTAGATGACTAAACTGGAAAAGCCTTAAATTCCCAAACTCCCCCTGGAATTTGCAGATTTCAAATGTGCATTGACCATGCTGTTACACCATACTACCAATTTGCAAACGTGCTGAAAAGTAGACTGTTGTCTAAGGCAGTACTCATTCAACACAAATACAACACAAAATGTGTTCTATCAGTTTCTTCTCAATGGGTTCTGTGATTATACACTAATCAGTAAACTCACATGATTTTAGCTCTTCACACCAAGAACTTCACAACTGCCCTCTGACAGTCACATGACCATGTTAATTTAGCTCAGTACAACCAAATTCCAAGTGTTATTCCACTGTGCTTGCATGTGCAGCATGAATTTTTCGTATTGTTGCATATTGCAGAAACACAAAAATGTAATATTTAAACAAAATTTAGATTCAGAAAATAAGCAATAAACTTCAGTAACAGAATAACAATTAGGAAAACGATGCTTAAATAAAACCACTTAACTTTTTTAAGTGTGACTAATATTTACAAGCCTTGTTTTTCAAAAAGCAATTACAATTATAAACACGATGAGCACAAAGCCCAAAAAACTAAACAAAAATACAGTAATCCAACAAAAATACAAAAATAGATCAACATGTAAAATACAAAAAACAGATGTAACCATGTACTTTACTGTTTTTTTTTTTTTGGTTTATTAGGTATTATAAAAAAACCATAAGACATTTTATTCAAACTACTCAAAACATCCCAAGGTGCCGTACACAAAGCAAATCAACAAATATTACTGTTTATATATACTATAGTTATAATATTATATATTACAAGTAGTTAGGTGCTCTATCATTCATTGCCTGACCACTTGACAGCTGTGAATATTACCACAAAGATGCTGAGCTATGTGCTTTCTAACCTTAAAAAAAAATTTGCTGATTCTGGGTATCCCTCTTACTAATGAAAGTAATCCTAGCACTCTCAGGTGGGACTGTATGATTTTAAATCTGATCATTAGAGAATTTCTCTGTGAGAGAGTGGTTATTCAATTTTGGCTATGGATAACCCTAATTTTATAGGTCACATACTGTATTTACCAAAAATTAAGGTTTTAAGGTGGTAAGCTGAACTTAGCAACTTCAAGTACAAAATATTTTATTTAGATGCACTTTTCAGTAAACTAGTAGCAGCGTACAATAATACAAAGTAGAAGCAAAAAAAACAGAAGTCCCTGAAGTTCTTGTGAGTCCAACTCACAAGCTCCGCATTAATTGTAGTATTAGTGCAACAAGCACATTAAGTTGTTAAACTGGGCTTGTGACTATGGGCTCACCAGCCAAATCACCACACCCCCTGGAATGTCGAGTAGACCTACAGAAAGGACTACATTAACTGAAGAAATCATCTTCACACCTTCCTTAGCATCAGGGCACAAGACGTGAAGGTTCTAGATAAAGGTTAAATTTGCACAGAAGCCCTGCTAATTAAAACCTTGTGGTGAAACAAAACATTTGAATCCAGACAGCCTGAAGGATACTCCTCAGTCCTCTTCTGCTTAACAGAAACAGTCAGATGAGATGGTCACAAATTAGGAAGAAAAACTTCATCTGAAAAAAATCCAGTCTCTAACCTACCCAATAATTCAAAGTTACAATCCCAGTACATGACAGAGGTTATACAATGGGAAGACATCAGAAATATTTGGTAAAGAATAGGTATCTATCAAGAAGTGGGATCATAAAGTAATTTGCAACTGCTAGGTGTGCTGAGATTCTGGTTTATTCTATTAGATTAAAAAATAGAATTATACAGTAATAGCACCAACTTGTATCCTCGTTGCATTGATACAATTGATTGACCTCACTACAGTACAGAATATATTAAACATTAAAATGAATGAAAAAGGAGTCAAATTCTACAGATATTCTAAGCCATTTTAATGAAAATGGTTTAAATATGAAAAACATTAAGGAGATAAAACAAATCTTGAAAAATCATACCTCAGTGTGAAGTATGAAGCTGTTTTGAATGGCAGTCTTCATTCTAACATTTTTTTAAATAAAGGACTAGATATAAATTCAACTGAATTACTCATAGTGTATTTTAAGATGCCTTGTATTAACTTCATTTCATCCATTTGTGAGAATTTCACTTCTTTTCAACTTAGATCCAAGACATCCAGTATATACAGTACCAAAGTACGGTGAACTGAAATCAGATACAAATACTGTACGTTTGCAGGAAACATGGGAGAAACAGTATGTTTGTCTTTAACTTGTTTCAATATTCGGTCATTTAATCAACAAAATTATGAGATTTTACTTTTAGTATTAATTATAACTGCTTTTTAAGCTATTTCGAGTTGCATTCATTGAAGCTTAACCGTTTCACAGATAAAATGTTTAGCCTCTAAATAATGGGCAAATAACCTATAAAATATACATTATTTTTGTTCGTTCTTACCAGATTCAAGTTGGAAGTACAGTAGAATTAATGTATACTGTACATCTACAACTAGCGTACTAAATGTGCCTAATGGTAAACCGAGCTCTTCACGTCATTTTTATTTTTTTACCATGTCGTATTGAGCCAGTACATACTACAATTATTTTGTATTTTCAATGTCACAAGTTTAAATATACCCCTTTTCTAAGGTAAATCTGTTTTGATCCTCCCTCAGTTCAACCAGGAAGAGAGTCAGCTATATATACAGTTAAGCCTCTTTCCCAGGCCCTACATGCGTTCAGTAGTTACAAACACAAAGAGGATTTTAGATACCATGGAAGTAAAGCTTTAAGTGAATAGGGTATTTTATTCCTAGATGTGTTCTGAAATTATTATTACTTTGTATCTTTTACCTGGAAGTTCAAGCGGCTCTTCTGTCTGCTAACGTTCTCTTGTCTGATTGTAAACACTCCCTGGTCATGCGGACGTGAAGGAGAACAGCTGACGGGACATGTGATGAAGGAGCTGAAGCTGCAATGCCGAGAGTCAGGATCACAGGGCGCATGAGTGGACTGGACGGATCTTTTGGCAAAAATAAATTGCTGACGAGCTCTGTTTAAAGTTAACTGTCCGAACGGGTGCTTACTGCAAATCAAGCATGTTGTGCAAGTTCTTATTGATTTGTGTCGTGATGTCAGTTTCATTAACAAAATGTGATGTATGACGTTAAATTGATCGTTGTTTCGTTTTAAATACAGTTGACCTGTTTTGAAACAGGAAACAAGACGTGCATATTGTAATGTACAGTTTCTATTTTATTTAATATTTGATACATTTAGTAAGGAGACCGAATTAATGTCTTTTGTGCACCACTATTGTTTTTAGCGACTCCAGTTAAATTATTTACCCTTTTAGTCTCTGTGTGACTTGAGTCAAAGTTGATTCTGTTATCGGTTTTATTTGTTTTGTTGAACACTGCCAATACAATATAGATTGTGGACATTTTACAATACAAATCTTAAAAATATAAGAAGCAGCGCTTATGGAAATATATTTTAAATGAATTAAAGAGCAATTTTAGATTAAAATTATTTTAGCAAAGTAGTTGAAGACTTACAACAAGTAATACTTAAATATGAAATCAATACAGTTTTTTATATCAATATGATTACCTATACTTATGATGTCAAAAAAAAACTAAATTTCCCTGTAGAGAGAGCCTAAATGGTTGCCGAATAGAACTAAAAGCATGTCTTTGATACACCTCCATGTGAGGTCCTGATATTCTGTTCTCCTTGTAGATATTTCATTGGTATTGGATATGGCGGAAACGGCTTTAGATTTTTTTTCAACAAGGAAACATATTTTTAACAGTAGCAGGAACTCCCATTCCTTGCTGCGAGTTAAAGATTTCCAAATTTCAAAAGTGAAATAAAAAGGCAATGACTTAGAATCCAAAGCTAGTAATTGCATAATATAAGAAGGTTATCAAACGTGTAAAAAATATTTAAAAAAAACAAAGCAACAATTTTAAGTTATTTTAGGTAAGAAACGGACCTATTAAAATTGTTTCCTGCCCATTGCTGAAAGTTCCTTTTCATCTTTTTTCAAGCAACTCTGGACTAATACTGATATACAAATGAACTTTATTCACCTCTAATTTCATAATGTAATGCTGGCTTCATTATTTCAGAAAAAAATACATCTATTAACGTGGTGACAAAAAATGTACTGTAGCTGCCAAAATGTAGATATGTTACTGTATCAGTAATGCTGCACATCACATGTGTTGGCAAATTGTTGTTTCTATGCTGTAGCATCATGAAATGTCAGCCTATTCGTGGTTTCATAACAAGTTGCCTTATGAAAATACAACACAGTTGATACTGATTAATTCATTCATGGGTACATTAAATAAGATGGAAAATAACCAAAGCACACATTTTATATTTGTATTGCTTTTGAATTTTTTCTTTAATGTTCTTGTTGTTGTTTTTCATTAAGAATCTGTGCTAAAATAAAAACTTTAATTATTGTTAAAACTAAAAAGTAATTAAAATTTAAAATTGGAATGTCACGTACAAAATTAATTATAAATGACAGTAAATAATTATATTTATTTGATGGAAATGTAAGTAACTTGCAGATGGTTTTATGTTTAAGTCACTGATTTAATTTTCCTTCAATTAACCTCAAATACAGTTTTTGTAAGCATACAGTATTGTGATTCCAGAATGCAGAAACAAGATTTTAAACTTTTAACACAAACACATATATAGTGTTATACAGTTATATACGTGTATTTGCATATATTGTATTTATTTATGTGGGTGGCATGGTGATGCAGTTGTTAGCATTAATTCCTCACATTGATGGGATTGTGGGTTCAATTCCTGAGGTGCTGTCTGTGTGGAGTTTGCATATGCTCCCTGTGTTAATGTGGATTTCCCCCAGGTGCTCCCACTGTCCAAAGACATGCTGGCTGGTTAATTAGCTTCTGTAAAACTGGCCATGGTGTGAGTGTTTGTGTTTATGTCTGTGTGGCACTGCAATGGACTGGTATGCCACTCAGAGTACTAATGTATATATCTCACCTTGTGCCCAATGCTTTCTGGGTTAGGTTCTGGGCCATCCATAAGTGATTAATGAAAATAATGTATGTATTTCTATTTATAAATATTTTTTCCACATAATTATGAATGATTACATTGTGGATTTTGGTGACATAAAACTACATCATGCATGGAGGAATTCAGTTTATAACCATACCTCTCCTGAGAAGATATCCAAATGTAGGACAACAATTATATTTTTGTATCAAATCTTGTGGTAGGACAGCTTTTGTGGTCTCAATGGTTTATTTTTGATCCGAGTCAGCCCTGTAGACTTCTTCAGAACTCTACATGAACTAGAGGACACAAGTGGAAACTACATGATGTGGATTGCTCTCAAACTGATAACAGGAGACACTTCTTACACAAAGGTGCGTAGGAGTAAGGTACCCAGCTACTGTATGTTTTGGAATCTGATACACCGGTTTAAAAAAAACAGCTAAATGAGAACTGTGGATCGATTTGCTACTAACTACAAAAAAGATTTTTTGTTTGTAACATATAACATTATATTCTTATGTTCTTTGTATCTATACATTTCAATCCAAAGAGGTGATTATTTCTTGCAAGAACATTTTCTTTGGGGTACGTTTTTTACTTTGAGAACCAGGACAAATAAGAATTGAGAGTCAAAATAAACTGTTCGAGTGGGCAAGGATCTGTTTGGAGAATTTCTTAGTTGAACTCAGAGAGTTTCTCAAGAAACTACTCTTATTAGATAAAATTATAAATTATATATTTTTTTACAATAATACCTTACTTGAAACCATCACAAAACATACAACAATCCAGTGTTCACTGGAATTTGGTGGTGGGTCACTATGTTTATGGAATCTGAAAAATTCTGTCCAAACTACTTTCATATAATGCATGAAATAAGTGAAGGATGAAGCATTTTCTAAAGCATAAAAACTAAAACGGGGGATTTTTTTAAATTCTGACATTTAATGTCAGTTAATTTATGATGGACAAAAATACTGTCATACTGATCTATTTTGTGAAGATTATACAATTCCTATACTTTGTGTCTCTTACCACTTATAAGTTATAAGTAGAACTATACAATAAAATTATGCCTGCTTTTACAGTTTTTAAGTATTTTAATTTACATTGATTTTATTTAGCATCCCACAACAAGTCAGAAACAACATCCATAATCGGGTGCCCTTATAAATACTACTGAATATGATAAAAGTGATGCACAATAACTGTTTATAGCAAAGGTTTGCATGTTCATGGCCATATATTATATTAACAATTTCCAATCATAAAGAGTAAAACTAGGATTTTTATTTTTAATACTTACAAGCATGAAGTATTTTATTAATTGAATACCATTTTAAACCATGTATTTGCATCTGTTTCAGACAGAAAATCTGTAAATATGCAGCATCTGCCTTGATTTAGTGTTTTTATTAGTTTTATAACTGTTTGATACCTCTTTAAATGTCCCTACATCTCCCTGGGTTCTCCTAGCTCTTTACATCTCTGAAGCAAAGTGATCATTTTGAATAAATGAAAGCATTTCTCTGTTGTTGGCATGCACTCTAATGACAATCAGTCACCACAGGGTTACTGTACCGGGCATTGTAATATCTGAGTATGGATCACTTTTAGGATACAGCTTAATATTACTGTCTCATACTGCAACTCTGCTGGTGTTATTACTTGATTTTAATTGTAATGTTAAATGTGAACAATGTGGATTTTAAACCACAATTAAACACCTGCTATATCCATCGTCTCAGCTACTTAAGAATACATTTAGCAGTTATCGTTCTAGTTCCTAATTCAAATATTATATTCCCACAAACGACTATGACAATGACAGCTTTAAAACATCACTAAAGATAGAAAAACAATGGGTTGTATTTTGAAGCATTTATTGTGCTCTTAAGGATAAAAAAGTCTTTACTCCAAAGCGTAACACTACTAATGGGAACTGGTTTTGAAATAGTAAGATGAATAACATTTTTGTTTAAAAATAATTTTTAGTTTTAAATTTCATAGTTGAAATTACAGACAAGAATAGTCTGTACTGTATGTGTATTTTTCAAAATGTTCGCTTTACATCTTATATAATTTTACCTTCTTTCATGGATTCTTTAATCCTCAAGAACAAAACCTGAGTACATTTTAAAGTAATTAAAAGCACCTGATGAACATGCCCCACCAAACCTGTAATGCTGAAAATGCTATCCTTTCTTCTATATTGTTTGCATTTAGAAGGGATAAGAATCTAACTTGCTGAATAAAACAAATTTATCTTTGAAGCATAACACATTCCACATAGTCAAAAGTGCCCCCTCATGCTTTAGCAGGTGGTACAACAGACATAACCAGTGACTTAGTTCCCTTTAAAATGGTTAATTTACTCTTTTTATTTCTGAGTAATCATCGTAATTTGTATTTTCTAATGTATTTGAGTTAAACATTTCTCACTAATTTATTTTCTTATGTGACATTTCTTCTTATGAACATTAATATTTCAATTTGCCTTGTACTAGGCCTACTAGTCCACCTGTATTAGCCTTGCGCTAGGTACAATATTATATATATATATTATGTATTAATAACCCAAAACAAGCAGGGATGTGGAGGTTTCGTATTCATATCTGAATATTTAGGTTAGCATAAAATGATAAAGTATATAATAAAATAGAGAAGTGCAACTGAAAGTATTTGTGTAGCCCTCTATTAAGTGGAGTCTTTGTTTAAATGTTACTCATTACAGGCATCATTATAACAAATGATTACTACCTATGATTACTAATTGTTTATACAGTACTTAGCTACAGGCCATAACTATGGCTGCAATGAAAGATATTTACGTTATATATTTTTAAATATGTTACCTTTTTAAAAAATATTTATTTTATTATTTTATTTTTATTATTATGTTTGTTATAAAGTCAGGTCAATGGAGTGTTTCAGATTGTACAAGATAAATTAAGCAAAAGAACAACGATTTTTCAGCTGATACTGTAGCTGACACTGAAATTGCAATATACACCTGTAGCAGCTAAGTTTAAAAACCTCCAATTATCTGTCTGCATATTTTACCAACATTTAAAAACTGTTCATTTATAGTTCCATATTATAATATCTGAAAATATTATCATAGAAATAAAATGTTTTCATGGAATATTTTGTCATCTGATACCATCCATTTGATACCAATGTGGGTCTCAGAATTCGCAAATCTGCAGTACAAGGAACAAAAATAGGCCTGAAGGTTCAACTAGGCCTTTAAATACAAGACCATTAAAATGATATTTCTAGTACAAAGAGTCCTTCCTTTTGGATTTTCATTATTGCATTCCATATGTAAAATGTGTTTGTCGAAACTATAAATTGCTACAAAGTCTCCAAGGATTAATCATTGGTATAAAATTTTATTAAGCATAATTTTTCCTTAATGACTTGCTCCACCATGCCTTCCAATTCCGAGCTGGTATGGTCCTCAGAGACTGTCTAAAACTGCAGATTGTTTTCTAACACTCCGCAGACAGCCTCCTCCTTTGTGAGGCAAGGCTGTTTTGTTTTCTTCTAAAGAAGCTCTGAAACTAGTGACTCCCTTTGTTGAAACCTTCTGGTTTCCACTGCTGTGACTTATAAACGCAGTCTAGCTGAACTCCATTCTCATCCCTCAGGTAACAGGACACTAAGAGCTGCAGACCGTTGTCTTTGACCATTTATATAGTCAGAAATTGTTTGGCGATTTGCCCAGATTAAGTCTGAAGGCACAATAATTAGTGAAAATATTGCTGCGGTTTCGACAATGGCTTATTGTGTATTTTATTTCTGCTCTTCAGCCCCGGTATGTTGTCCTTTCAGTATTCAAACATTTTGTTTCATTTCATCTCATTAAAACAAAACAAATTTACAATCAAATAATCACATTTTACTTATATATTTTAACAGACAGAAAAATTAAGTATACAGTATACCTTTGCTCTCATCCCAGTTTTTCCGTATCTGTACACAAATGTACAAAAACAACAAAAACAGTATAAACATTGTTCAATAAATGTTTCTGAAAGGAAAGGAAAACTAAGAAGTGCACAATAGCCATTATACAATAATCCATTGTTTGTGGATTGACATTGAATACATTAAAAGACTAAAAGTATTAACAATTTTTGCAGATACTTAAAAACATAAGTGAAGAAACCGAACATGTGTTTTGATTAAATATAGAGGAAGGAAAGAGAAATGTCTTGAACTCACAGAACAGGGGTAACAAAGCAATAAAAACAGTCATATTTTTGTGCTGCTTTAGCATGTTGAGAATCAGTCTCCCCAATAAGGTGTTTCTAAATGTACAGTAAGTAAGTGTTTTAGGCAGGAAGCCAAGTAACACCCAAGAGAGAGCATACACTGCTGTGGAGGGCAAAGAGATATAATCGAAAATAAACCCATTGCCTTCCATTACTGAAAAGGAGCTTAAATTAATTTTCATTGTAGAAAATATGATGTTAAACCATTTTTGCTCACATATGTTTTTTATGTAGAAATTTGAATTATCTGTGTTTTGTGACTATTGACTCAAACGGCAAAACGAAAAGGAAGTGATTAAGATTTAAAAAGAAAAAGAACACATGGTATTTCCCACTAATATTCTTTTGCTTCTTTTATTCCCTTTTGATCATTGTAGGGAACAACAGGATGTTTAAACTTTAAAATCTCACATGTTCAGAAGGCCTAAAAATAAAAGGAATATAAAAATCTGGAATAATATAGCTCTTTTTTCACTGGCTAAGAAAAACAATAATGTGTTGTATCTTGCAATGTAATCCTAACTGTCATCATTGCAATAAAGATGTACTGTAACAGTTCTATCTAATAATTCATGGAATTAATATTTTATGCTTCTCACTAGTTATACTTTTCATATAAAGCCAATATCAAAACTATTTAAAAAGAACACTACAGGCAGTCATTAAAACTAATTTTATTAGTTTAAATCACAATATCGTTCATAAGGTATTATATTTTGAATTTACAGATGAGCTGTAACCATTCAGAAATGTAACGAATGGCTAAGACAGTATTGCAGAATTCAATTACAGAACCAGTACAATAATTCTTATGTAACAGACATTTGTGATCTTTGTTGCAATACTCACAAATTGAATGTACCTGTATGTATTCCTTTTTTTAATCCTAGGAAACCTGCAACATATTTACAGTATAATCTTATGATGAAGAGCTGTGTCCAGTTCTTAGAACTGTTCAGATAGAGTTCTATATACTGTAACAAGTCCATTTGTGATACGTTTGTGCTATACTGTAGCTGTTCAACAGTTCAACAGTTCAACAATTGACTTCAAGATCATAGTTGTAAATGAGCTGTCTCTATAAAGTATAGATTGAAAGATGAGTGAAACCTTCAGTCAAGCAAAGTAAAAAAGGAAATATCCAAGTTAGTGAAGAGAACAACTTCCTGCATAAACATGAAGAAGTGTTTTTTACAATTACACTTCTGACCCAATCCACAAATATCTCCAAATATCCTGCTTAACCTAAATTAGATTATAAAATGTTATGATTAACTAAAAGGATTCTCCTTTTAGGAGCATGAACCTATTGCTAAAACCATAGTTTTTCTATAAAATCCATTTTATCTGATGTTTAAATTTTGCACAGTATATCTAAAAACAGTGAAGGAAATTTACAGTAACACTATCACTGTATACAATGTTAGTTGAAGCCTGGAAAAAAATAATGTCATGTTTCATTTTTAACATGTACCCATTGAAATACATTACATTTAAATTTTAGTTTTTAATTTAACTGCAAAATACATTTCTGTAATTCATGCCAGTGTTCTGATACAACAAGCAAAGCTCTAAAAAAGTAAAAGGTTTATTAACTCTATTACACTCTACAATAGTCAATATCACAGGTTAAGATGTACAGTATGTCATAATTTACCTTTTAGGTAAAAAAATCAATTTATCTGATGTGGCACACATACAAAGTTCAATAAAAGGGACATCAATGTGTTTGCATCATGTATGTTTTGTTTAAACACCTTTCTAATATATTTAAAAGCTCACATTTTTATAGGACTTTTTAAAAGAAAAAATGAAAATTAAGCCCTCGTTGAAAAGTAAAAAGAGAAAACAATCCTTCTTTATGTGTATAGAGAGTGAGAGACCAAGGGGGTGGTAGACAAGGCAAATGAAATTAGGTGTGAGGATGGATAGCTTAATGTGAAATGTCCCCCATGCAAGCCAAAAACAGCCTTTGGAACTTTAATCCCACGAGAAATAACCACATCCAAAACTGTACTCCATTTGTCCATTCCTTCCACTCCAATAGCTTTTCTGGTCACAAGGTCATCAAACTGTAATTCTCTAATATACAAAATGACCCTTCAGCTAGAACTTTTTAATAGATCCACCAATCATCCCAAACCTTGTGATCAGGACAGCCTCCATATCCACAGTTCTCTTAAATGTCCACAGTCAGTCACCACCCCAGTCAGTTTCTGCAGCAGCAGACATCTGTATCACAAGCCAATACATATTCAATATTAAGTATATACTGTACACGGTCCTTCTGGTAATTTCAAGATCACCCAGAGAGTATCTTACTTACTGCAAAAAACACCCTGCCATTTAAATCAAACTTAAAAATACTCGAAGAGCCCCCACTTCACTATTTCAGGGAACACAGCACAACAATGAGGATCTAATATTTCTCCGTTCCAAACCCTGCATACTTTACCTGTCCCACCCACATTTATACTGACTGGTCTAACTGCATCCTTTCGCAGGGAAGCAAAATCTTGTATAATAGAAAGACATCAGAAACTGAAATTATCCTTTAATTTGGTTCATATTCTGGAATTCCTACAGAACCCCACATTCGACTAATCCCTTTTAATTTTCCCATTCATTTAAAGACTGATGCCTTCCATATTTCCTCCAAGACCGGGCATCATTAAGTTCTTCATCTCTTTAGCCCTATTACATACTGTATTTCCCTACCCATTCTGACATTTTGTTTCTTTTGTCTTCACTATCCAGCTCCTTCCTTTCTAGAAATATTACTGTCTAATTCTCTTCTTCACATGTGTAAAAAGTGTTGTCAAGAAGCGATGTGTTCACAGTTTTGTAGTTTTAATATTCTAGGTGAAATTAACCTTGGTCCTTGGTCCTTTGCAACTTGCATGGCATTTACAAACAATCTGTGTTTACTGAAAATTATTAGAAGAAAGGATCTTCTCCTGCATTCCTCACCTTGTTCAGAGTGTGTACGCATCACTCCACATTGAGGTTGAGACAAAGCTGAATATGTTCCACTTCCATCAAGAGTAATGATGTATGGACCTTGGTTGATAAGGAGTATTCAACGTCATGGTTTTCAAAATCTGATGGTTGGACAGTACAGATGAGCTGGTGTGGACCACCTTCCCCAGTAGAATTCTGTACACATTTTGTATTCAGTACTGCCTCTGAGAGGTTGATAGAATTTGGAAGGTACCATAGAACATTGCAATATTACAGGTGGACAGAAATATGGAATAAAAGGTCAAAAGGTAAATGTGATAAGAAAATAATTGTAAAGCGTTGTAACATTTAAGAAAAATAAGAATGCCAGATTCTATAAGCATGGTGTAGGTGAGGACATTGCTTAAAAAGATTAACTCTGGTGTATCATCTCTTTTAAATATATATAAAAGCAGAGTTTAAAGAGCCTTTTTGGATTGCAGATGTGTAATGTGTATCAAATCAGATCTTGTACTGTGAATAGGGAAGAAATTATTCATTAGAAATGGCGATTCACTTATGACTTGGATAAAAAAGGATAATAAATACACTTAAGATTATGAAATTCTATGAAAATTACAAGTAATTTTCATTTCTCATATTGAGAAAAATATTTAAATATACTCAAATTACAGTTTCCAAACAGAACAGGTTTTTTAGAAATTCAAAGCTCTGTTAACTTGTTTTGGCTGTATGTGTTTCATTATAACCATGAACAGATGATGGAAGATCAGTCGTCCGTTGCTTTTTAATATTTATTTCTCTGGGTAAGAGGCTACTGTCATAAGTAATTTGAAATGTGAAGCAATAGGGCCTTAATCTGCCTTAGGCAGTTTACAGCTGTACAAAGGTCTTAGATAATGTGCATTGTTTTCTATTTTCACTCAAAGATTTTAAAATTGTACAATGATCCTCCACAAACATCTTAGCCATTTTCTTGCAAGCAAGTTAATCTTTGTAATAGTTAATCTTTGTAGATGTGTGGAGACAAACAAGTGATATTGATGGTGAGGAGCACCTGAAAATGAATCAATTAGATCTCATAAATGGTAAATGTGATGGACCAGTTATTACAACACTTTGTTTTGGCTATTCATGTATAGATTATCTTGAAATGGTGTGACCAAAGTTTTTAAAACTGTCATCAATGTGAAAAAGTGATTAATTTCTACATGAAGGTGCTGTAAGTGTTGCTGGTTTGACCAATAAGTGGGTCTGTTCTGTCTAGACCAGAATTTCCAAACCAGTGCCCAGTTTGGTGACCAGGGAAAACTATGCTGTAGGAGGTATCATCATCCGATAAAATGTTAAACTCACTGTTTTGTAAGAGATGTCTATTAACCCAAGAGTCTTATCTAAACTGCACTCTGGGATCATACAATTTGGACTTCCTAAGAAATCACCCTCAATTCCACATAATCAATTTATACTTTTTCGCCCATCTTGATCAGCTGTATAGTGCAGCTTCTGGTGCATATTGACTACTGTGTTACACAGGTGAGTGCTTCACTTTAGCGGTGGGTGACGTTTACCACCTCCTTTATGATGAAAAGATTTTTATAAATGCAATTATTATTCATTAAACATTCCAACTCCTGGTTTCTCCTGGTGTAAGACTGCTCATACAGTAGCAGTGTGCGTTCCCTGCTACAGTCTCGTGGAAATGTGTTATGAATTTAATATATATTCTATACAGACAAGATGAAATACTACATAGAAATATGGACAAAATTTTCAAACAACACACTGTACAACTCTTTTTAACGTAGCCAACAAAGAAACTGATTACTGTAGTTTTGTGGATTCAAAGACGAAAACCAAGAACGAGAAAGGAACAGGTAGACATCTCTTTTATTGGGTTGATCATTTTATTTGGGTTGATCATTTTATTAACACAGTTTTATTCACAGCAGTGAAACTGCTGGACGATTAATGGAAATGAACAGTAATAACTGTGCCAGTAACAACCATATGAAATTAATGCTTGCTCCTTAATAAATCGCCTCTCATGCTTTTGGTTAAGTTCAAATGTAGTGAATTCCCTCATTCCATAACATACCTTACAAGAATCCTTTCAAGCCTGTCTTAGATTATGGGGCCAGCAAATTGTTTTCTAAGACCTTGTTTTAACATAGTTATGTTGACAAGAAAAGGTGTGTATACATTTTGAGCCTGTGTTAAACAAAGTTTGTCATAAGTGAAACTTGAAAAGTTGTATTAGTAGACAATAATTGCCAACAATTTGCCAATAAAACTAGTTTGGGTCTGTATGTACCTGTACGTACACAGAGTGGAAATATTTAACCTTTCTCTGCATTATTGTGTAACATGCACAAATTAAATTAAATACCTGTAGCTACAGTTTAGCTTTAACCTCTGTAGAAAAAAGCATCCTTGGTAAGCACCTTTTGTCTCCTATTTTAGAACTAAAATAGTTTTACTTATTATGTAAGAATAGTAAATTATTATTCATGTCTAATTTTCCAAATTAGAAACACAAAACATAATATACCCACAGAAAATATCCAGCTATACAGCTTAAATATACAACTTGTGTTGCCCTATTTTTTAGCAAAAACAGACACCTGTGTTTTGATTGACATCAAGCGGTATTAAGTGAGATCTGTCTGTGGCAACATGTCACAAAGTGTTCGAACATCATGAGACACATCTCACATTCACCACAGAAGGTATGAAAATCATACTGTTTTGTGCCTATTTATATAATATAGAGTGTATCTCTATATACTGTGTAATAATAAAGCTGTTAAAGTTGTCAGTCATTAATTTTAGTAAACCAAAAAGAGATACAAACAGTATTGTCTCATTTAAGTTACCTATGCTGGCAGCAACAGGGTTAATGCATGCTTGCTAACTGTAAAACAGTAGCAAAAAAAGTTGTAAACAAAATAATAACTATTGTTCAGCTTTGTACAGTACCAGGTGCAGAAACACCCACTCTCCACTCCGTTATAATGTGGGGCACTCATCAAATGCAGATGCACTTCATCAAAGGATTTAAAATTAACACCATAAGATAATGGAAACCGAGATAACGACCTATTTAGTTTAAAGTCTTCCTTTAGACAGACCACCTTGCATTATAGCTTTACTTTTGAAGACAATAAATACTTGTAGAAAAGTGTTTGTAGGTCACATATGGTTAGCACCACAAACAAACACATACATTATGCCATGATAGGCATTTGTAAATTGACAAGAAAACTGATAATGCCAAATAAGTGTTTCAGAAAAAAATGTGAATCATTGAATAACAGTAATTAAAACAGTTATTCATTTTTGTGAGCACCTGCACGGTATATGACATTGCGTTTTAATTCAGCTCTATTTAACTTATCGTAGGCATGCTGCTTATGAGTGGCTCATTAATTGCTGATTGGCATGGAACAGTTTGAAAGAACAAAATGTTTACTTGAATTTACTCTGTTTCTATAAAGGCTGGGTAGGAGCTTTTAAACACTTTTCCATTAAAATTTATGCACAATCTTCTAATGCAGTAAAATTCTTGTTGCAGGAATTTGTTGTCAAATGAATAATTTATAACACCATTTCATTTTAGTGAGGAAATGTATCTTTACCATTTTGTCAGTGCTGAATTTATTTTTCATTTTTCTTAATTCATTAGATTAAGAACTACATGGATTCCATCAGGTTTTAGACATACAGTTCTATTTACATATACATAACAAGAAGAGTATACAATCTTATAAAAAATGAATAAAGCGGCACAATGATTTTACTATGTTTTCTCTCAGGTGTGTGTTTATGCTAAATAAATTAATACAGTATTACAAAAGAACGGTCACAGCAGTGCACTGAGCACTGCTTTCATCCTGAGTGCTTTGTCATGCTATTTGTTCTACCACTGTTCTTCCTGTTCTTTGGTGGACAACAATAGTGTCAGGTTAATGAAAATAAAGGTCAAGGTTCTGTCACGTCTCCTTTCTTTGTTTCCTGTATTTAATCTATGATAATTCCTATGATAATTAAATGTCCTTACAAGAACAGCCACATAGCAATTTACAGTACTATAACACTGCACTCTTGGATTACATCAGGAAATTTGATATTATTGAATCCATTGAAATATCATTGCCTTATGAAATTTTTCAGGAACATTAATTAGACACAGTATATGTGTATTTATTAATAAACTAGCACATGAGAACAATAATGAGAGATAATGAGATCAACACTTTTTAATAGGGAAAATAGATACATCTGCAGATAGTGTAGCTGCAATATAATACTGTATGTTGCTTTCTCTCTTAAAAGATCCAAGTTTGGCAACAGGTTCTTTTGAAATCTACCGTCTTTGGTGTTACTACACTCACTAATTTGTATTTACACATATAATTAATAAAAATGGGACTATCTCTTGACTACTCTTGAGAATATAGCACGTATCCTATTTATCAGAAAGTACCATACATTTTCAAGCTGTATGTATAAAGAAATGTAGTCAATACAGCAAATAAAAATAACTTTTCTATTTTTGTCAAATTGGTTTTACCTCTTCCAGTCCTGTCAATATTTTATATGATTGTATTAGAGGCACATACAGTATATTTCCAGATGAAAATTAATTTGTTTGTATATTTGAAGCAAGAAGGTAAAAGTTGTGTTTTAAGACAGATTTGCATGTTTATGTGTGTTAGGTTGAAATGTATTTTGATTAAATTCATAAATAGTCTAATAGATATAAAAATATAGAACTTTGTGGTACACATTTCATACATTATCACATTTATATAACTAATTAAGGAATATACACATGATCATTTTTTCAGTGTCTATTTGTATAAGATTACTGGATTTCAACAGGGAGGGATCAATTTTGTTGCACTGAAACATTAGGTGCTATTTAAATATATACATATGGTTCTTTTTCCTTCAGTATACTCTATCCATTACTGTGCTATAAACTCCAGTGTTTATGAAAAATCACAGTCACTGCAGTCATATCTTGGTAAGCACAGCTATATTAAATTTCTTCTCGAAGAATTGTAGCATGCACTTAAATTCTTAATTAATTATAAATAATTTCCATGCAACACCTTTAAGGCAAGAATGTGTGAAAGTCCCTTTTGAGGGTATTCTATTCATACAAACAAAATTATTAAAATATATTCCATCCTTCTCAGTACATAAATATCAAACAGATTTTTTCAGGTAAATTGAATCAAAGCAAGACAACACAGAAAATGTAATTATATTCCTAATAACTGATGCATTGGTTTAAAATACTTACATCACTAACTCCTTCCATGTCTCTTTGGCTCAACTGTCTTCTTTTAAGTCGAATTTCAAAATAGTTTAAAGTTGCGACTGGTGTGTTTTTTTTTGTTTTTTTTTCAAAGAAAACACTGAACTTGATATTTAACAGCTGTCTGCGATGGATGCTCAGTAAAAATGAAGGTACAGCTCATTCTTTATCTCAAATATTAATTTTCAACCACCTTATTTAAATTCAGAACCTTTTAAGGAGCTGCTGTACATGGTTCAACCGGCTGTAAAGCAAACCATTTCTTTTAAATGACAACAAAAATGTTTTTTTTTTGGAAAGAATACTGGCTCTTTATTGGATTTTCTGCAATCCCATTCTGCTTCATCTGTTTTTAAGTTGAAAATGAAAAATTGTATTGAACATGTTTGTGCATCATATTGTGCTTGATGGTATGTAGGTCAGCATGCTGCACCACAGCAGATAAGACACAGTGAACAAGTGTTGTATGTACTTACAAGCAAATATCAGTCATAATAGCAATTGACAGATCTACAAGAGCGTTTTGGCTTCGGAAATGTTCCTTGTCATTAGCATTTAAAAAAAGCTCTGAGATTCAGGCCTATCAGCACCGATTCACAGCAAAGCCTGGCTTGTACAGGTTGTTATCTGTTCAGTACAGAGGTGCAGCTGTTTAGCGAATGGATTTGCTGATTTTTAAACGGAGATGAGGAAAAGGGGAAGAATCAGGTACTTACAACCCTCCCCAAATGAAACATTTTGTTTTTCTTATAAACCTTACCTTCTGTTTCTCAAGCTGAATTATTTTTGGAAACAGCATTAAACAAAAAGCATGAAAAATGCTTATTCTTTTTTTAAATTTTCTTTATTCACTTTCCAGTTCCCGGGGGCCTCTTATGTCCAAGCTTCTGCACCACCAAAGTGGACGATCAGAGAAGAAAAGGGATGAACAACAAATGCATTGCTTTAGGTGGAATAAGGCTACTTTTGGCAAGAAGCTTCCCTTTGTCTAATGCAATCCCAACACGTTTCATCTGCATCGCACACGACAGAGGAATGCTGGCCTCAGCTGCAGGCTCTGTGGGGAGAACAAAAAAGCAGGCCCAGCTGACTGGGCCAAGCCAGATGAGGAGAAGGGGGTTGTATTGCTGTTAGCGATGGCACCACTTTAGGCTGTACTTTCAGCCTCTACCAGGAGGGGTCCCTGCTGGAAACGGTGGGTGTGCTGTGAAGGATTCATGATAACAATAGAGTAACTTCTTTGAAAGTTTTTTTCAGATTTCACTACAGAGCTTTTCAGCACCTAGCAAGCATAGGCTTCCCCCCACATTGCTTTCTTGAAATGGTATGAATTCCATATATATTATAACTTTTTACCATAAAAGTCATAGTAATAAATTAAACCTTTTAAATCAGTGTTGGAGATTAATTGAGAATGTTTTGTTACTTTTCCAGGTACTTGTCTTCACAGTCTCTCCAGGGGGTGTCTCAAATACTAAAAATCAGGCATCTCATAAAAGTTTATTTAAAAAAATCGAATGCAAATATGATCCTGCTGTAATTATCCTTCTATAAAAACTGTTCTGCCCTCATGACTACTGAAATAAAAGGATTTAAAGTTTTGAAAAGAAAATCCATTTCAAATGACAAAATGTACATATTTGAAATCATATTATAAGATAAGGCTGGTACAGTGTTAATCAATATACAGTTTATGGATATACAGTAATCCTGAAGCTGTTATTTTTGCCTTAATATATATAATTTCTAGAAGTATAATTTGTGTGAACTGCAATGATCATCCAAGGCAACTCTTATTTACAATTTAAGAAAAATAATAAAATGTTTTATGAATAGTTTGAACCTGCTGTTAAACTGTCATGCCTTGCTTTTCTTCCTTAAAATACCAGAAAGAGAATGAGGAAAATCAATCTATTATTTAAAGTTACATGTGACAGTTCTGTAGAAAGCCAATTGAAGTGCATCTCCATGTTCAAGATTTAGGGAGGCCTGAAGCTATTCTGATTTCATAAAGTGTAAGAGAAAAGCAACACAAATATTTTCAATTCACTATGCTCCATTTTCAGCTGTGATGTTAGAGAAACTCTTGTGCTGTATAATGACTTTGAGCAAACACAATAAGAAATAAATACCTTCAAGCTCCTCTATTAGTGAACATTTAAATCTTTTTTTCAGCTTTTGCGTTAATTAGCCACTCATTCATGTGAGCCAGAAAACTAACAAGGGACAATCCTTCTCTACTCCCATGTATATGAGCTGTTTATTTATTTAATCATACAGCAGCTTCAGATGTGGAGATCCGGATTAGCTCTTCTACCTCACGTGAAGTATTTAACATACATTTGTGACAGCAGAAAGAACAGATTTTGCTATCTTAAAGCCATTTTTCTGGTCTGTACAGTTAGCTACTGTCATTCTTTGATATATTTATTATGATTCTGAAACAGCTTTCATTTGTTTTTCTGTTCATTTAAAATGTCACTGAAATTTCTGGCCTGTAAGAATTACTTGTTAGCAGGTTAAATTAAGATGAAGATTTCAGAACGTTTCCAATTGGAAAACCTTTCTATTACAAGACAGTAGTCCTTAAGGATTACCTGCTATTTATCCTCATATTTCTAGATGCCTCACCCTTCACATTATGAAGTTCTTCTGGGGATAAAGGAGCAGCTTGTATCCATTCCTGCCAAAAGAATTTATTAGAGCAAATGGTATTGTAAACCCTATGGAAGGCATACCTTATGTAGAGATTTAAAACATATTAAGAAAATACCACAGCTTGGAGCCCAGGTGTGGGAATGTAATAGCCATTGTCTTGGTTACATGGATTAGGCGGAAAACATGCCAAAAAGGAAAGGTGGAGTGCACCCAAGGCAACAGACCAATTAGTGGTAGAATCCAAACTATTTTTAATGTTTTCTGCCCAAGGTATTCTATTTTAAACATAACTACGAGCTAACCTTTTATAAAGCATAGGAGAGCTTTGAGATCTGTACTGTCAATTACATTGTTATTAAAGATTACATCAGAATGACTCCTGTACTTTTACAGTTCTTGCGTATTCACGGAAGTACCTGGTTTCTGATTTAGTGCAGATTAGCAATAAACTAAAAGTCTCCATGCAGGGTCTAATGCAGGGTACTAAATATTCTCAGGTAAAACTCTACCTGGATTAATGTCACACCATGGCGTTTGATGGGTAAAACAGTAGCTTGGAGGCCACTGCTGTGTCTAAATTGGTCAAGTGTTACAAGAATGACATAGGGTGTGTGTATAAACCAGGAGATCCTGAGTTTACCACACAACAAAAAAACAAAAAACTCATCAGACCCCTTAATATAGGGCTGTGTAGTAATTGTTGTGCCTTTTCTGTCCTCTGCATACATACTAGATCCATTGTCTGAATTATGGACAGCATAGTCAAAAAGCATTCATCTTGGGAGAGGCTTTTTTAAAAGGATTTTTAATTGGTGAAATATTAAAAATAGTGAAAAATTAGATGAATTAGTTAACAGAAGAAAGAGAAGGCTCAATGTACTAAAGGAAAATAATAAATTGTGCAAAATTAATGTTAATACAGAAAAAGAGAAGGGAAAATTAGTTTAATTAATCAATTGTCTTAAAATGTAATCAATAGCAAATACAGTGGCCACCCAAAATTATTGCAATTCTCTAGTTCCTCAGTTAATTGGGGGTCTAGAAACCAGTCAGTCCTGTGAAAATAAAATACTATTTACAATTTTGAAAGACACAAAAAATCTGAAAAAATATCTTAATCAATGTTTCACAAATTATTTCAATAGGCTCAGGAACTCTTAAATACATAGCAGTGAAGCTAAATCATTTAAGAATCTGTGAATTTCAAACTGGGAATTAAAAAAAGGAACTTAAATATATAGGTGGTATCTTTCATTCAGGCAAGATGAATCTGCACATCTGTAGTCTTTTAATAGAAGATTAGGACATTTTGTTTGTCAATCTAATTGAACCTTTGAAAGTAAATGTCCTTTCAAAGACTTTGTTTTTGGCCAGGTAAAGAAAATGTGACTGAATCTTTATTATTATATGATAATCACTACATACTTAAATGTCCTATACAGTATGTGCCATAGCCGAATACGATTTAAAAACTTTTTTTGGACTATTACGTTTTAATTCAATTTTTTAGAAACAACCTATTTTTAGGGTGGCATGGTGGCAGTTCACCCTTCTGGCTCCTACTGTAGGTTTTAGTTCCTGGGTTTCACTGTGGCCCAGGACACTTTTTGCACAGAATTTACAGGTTCTACTTGTTCTTGCATGTATTTTCTCAAGGTGTTTTGGTGTCATCTCCTCTTCTAAAAACTTGTTTCATAGGTTAATTGATATTTCTATATTGTGCCTATGTGCATGTGTGTGTCTGCCCAGTGATGGACAGGCATCTTGTTTACAATGGTGTCCCAACTTTGCTCCCTATGCTTCCAGGATAAATTCGGTGTGGGTACAATGAGGATTATCAGGATTACCAGGATTAAGGTGCTTTCTGATTAGTATTAAGGTAAATATATAGTGTATATATTTTTAAATCTAGCAGCACTCTAGCTTTTATTCATACAGTATGTAAATCTGGGGAGTGTCTGAAAGAAACTGCTAAAATATGGTAAAAGATTATGCAGATGTGATCTATCAGATCTTCTGATTTATCTTTCCTCAGTTATTCACTAATTGCACATATCCAGTCGGCATGATTCTTGAACTCCATAAACAAATGCTATCCTAAACAAATAGATTATTAAAGGTAATGTGAAATGGACAACGTATCGTCAAATTGACCTGTACTAGGACAAACACAAATAAGAAAAAGGACAAAATCATAAAGATGTACAGTGTGTAGGCTCAGAAGCCACAAAATAGTTTAGAAACCTTGGGATACCAAACTCATGATGTCTTTTCCATCATAAGTGGAATCATATTTTCTTGCTTCAGTAGTAGCTGGTATCTCCAGTCTTCATTTTTGAAAGTGCTGCCTGTGGTGCATTCAGGCTTATTCAGACTGGCACACACCTTATGTGTGCGTCCATATACAGATTCTTTTTAGTTCAGATTCATACATTACGTAAGGTAATTTTACATTACAAAATAATCCATCAGAGTGGTCTATTTTGATTCATAGCTAAAGTGGATTTTTTTTCCACTACAGGCGACTCCATCAGTAAACTTTGCATCAATGAACTTTGATGATCACTGGGCCTCTATGTAGTTTCAGGTGACTATTTAGTCACTTTCTCACAGTTGAATTGGTAATATGCAGGTTGTTGTGGCCTGAAATTCCTGATGCAGTGGAACTGTAATCACAATATGGAGCCTTGGAGAGGTAACATGACTCCTGATTGTTGGCTATTGTTGACAGACTGCTGTTGGTTGTAACATTATATCAGGTTAGAAATGAATGACTGTCAACACTTCAGATGACAATGGTGCAGTGTTTTACCCAAGCTTCCAAAATACCAATGCATACAAACATACCAATGGCAAAAGTAATTGTTTTCTTGATAAGTGAGGTAGAGGTACATTGGTTCTTTTTCTCTTTTCTCTGTTTTTCTTTCCTGATTTCCAGCCAGGTTGAGAACAGGTTATGTCACTTCATCATCTGTACCCAATTAGCATTCTCACTAATAAGTTGATACCTCCACCTATGCCTACGTACCCAGGTTAAAGTCACTCAGGTGTATAAGGGTCAGTCACAAATAATCAAATTTATAAATAATAATTAAGATTAAACAATAAAGATAAGCTAAAAACATGTAATCAATATTCAAAATTAATTTGCAGTATTTTATTTTAAAAACATACATGCATAGAGTATATAGGGTAACATAATCTAATAATACAAAGTTTTATTTCTTTGTCCTGGCGAAGAATTACAAACTTTTAACACGTACAGTACCAAAACCTCCAATTCTGCTGGTAAATGTCATTTTTCACTTCCTAGTGCCCTTATTACCATACCTTGTACTAGGCTAATGTCTTTGGGAGCTCTCCTTTGTTTTCTGGAACATGTGGTCATACTGCTTTGACTCAGACCTGTAATTTATTGTGTTAAGCTTGTAATTCTCCACCGCTAATTGCAGTAAGTGGTATTTATGATTTTGTATATTGGTTGATTGTGAAATTACCTGCTTTACTCAATTAGTCTTTAAAAGTAGGTCATTATCTTGAATATAAGTGTAGTCATACTGAACATGCACATTATGGGACATTTTGCGGCCATTTTTTCCCCTTTATAAATTTGTACCTGAAAGTAAAAAAAATGAAGAGATTCAAGTATTTTTGCCTGTATAGTATCCTTTAGTCCTTTAGCAATGTTCTACTTTTTTGTGTTTCAAGAAACTAGCCAATAACATACAGTATACGCAGACACAGCTTTGTTTGCTTACAACAAATATTTTTTATTTGATATTGCAAGACACTTTCTTAAAGAAAGAAGGGAAAACTTATTTTTAGAATATCTTGCATTTTTATTTTTTTATTATTTTCAGTGGAAAACTAAAAATAAAAAGTTGTAATTTTGTGCTAATGTAATGTAGATTTGTGCCTTCCTAAAATCAGTACAATATAAAGTGATGTCAATACCTTCATATTACACTGCCCATTCTATATAAAGAAACACACAGCTCAATTTTCAGTGGAAATGTGAACAATGCATACACGACTGTTTAAATATTTATATGTGATGTCTTAAAATTGTGCAAAACTTTAACTAACTTTAGCGTAAATCTTTAAACCTTGAGAAGTTTTATTTTCAATACTAAAATGGGCTTTTATTTATTGAATTTAGATTTTCTTTAAACTGAATTAGATTTAGATAAAATATTTTCCTTTTCCAAAATGTGTATTGCCATGATACACAGGCCAAAGAAAATATTTGATCATATAAAAAATGCTCTTACATTTTTTTATATGATCAAATATTTTCTTTCTCCAAGCATGCTTTTTCAGACTTTCAAACTTTAAAGTGAGGTTTCCACTAGGTGAAAAGAAATTAAAAAACTAACCAATCTTTTAAGACATTAGGATGAAGAAAAGGTTTTATTCAATGCTGAAAAGAGAAGAAAATAAACACTATGTTTTGGCTGTGGAGCCTTCTTTGGGTGTGGGCCTGCTCTTGGAACAGATTGCTGTGATGAGACGGAATGCTGGTTTGGTGAGAGAAGGGGGCAAACAGCACAGGGAGGAGGAGAAAGAGTGAAGAAGAGATCTAGATGAAGAGTTAGCAGAAGACATAGCAGGTTGCATCAGAAGTAGGCTGAAGTATTTCAAGTAGGTAGCAGTGTCAGCATGCGTAGGTTGCAACGGAACAAGTAAAGGCTTATTCCATGCTGAAAAGAGAAGAAAAGAAACACAACGTTTTGGCTGTAGAGCCTTCTTTGGGTGGTTTAAGACATTAAACCTGTCTTCATAGGAAGCCTAAATGCACAAAGGTGTGGAAGTCACATTTTAAGCACATTAAGATTTAACAGTACTGCTAAGAATACTTCATTTCCCAAGTATGGATGTCAATACACTGTATAGCTTATGAAAGTAAAGTACAACTGACCTTTTCTGAGGGGTACAATGGATGAATCAAACACGTTAGGATTGTTATTGGAATGGAAAAGTGCTGTAAACTAGGATAAATACTGTGTTTGTAAAAGGCAACATTTATCTAGGAATGCACTACTTAGTCAGCCCATATTCAAAGGCTAGATAAAGAAAAATTAAGGCTAATTAATTGCACCTCCCAGGATATAATTCTGTAATAGCTGTAATCAGCCTATTCTGACTCCATGAATATACATGCTGAGGCATCAGCTGCTATCCTGTTGGTGGTCAATGGCATGAAGTTGTGCCAGTTTTCTTGGGGTATTCCTGATTCTGTGTCTTAATGTTATCAGGTAACACACACTGGCATTAAATCCATAAACATAATGAAAGCCTCTTCTAGAAGCCTTAACTCCCAACAATGTGGTTTTGCTCAAGCCCTTTAAGCATTTGTGTTAATGTTATTAACAATACGTGATGCATGCAGTCTGCTCTATCAGTAAAACCATTGGGTAAAACAGAACACAGAGGAGATGTAATATTAAACCTTAAGGTGCATTTATTTGGGAGAAGAAAAATATATAAAGGGGTTTATTGAATTCTCGTGCAATGAATGGTATAACTACACAACTCAAGCTGTCCCCAGTGACAGCTTCTATAGCAGAAGATTTGTGGACATTAGTCACACATTTTAGGAAGAAGGTGGTTTATGAAGTGCATTGATGGGGATTATAGTTCAATCATTTTCTTTCATTCATTCCAAAAACTGTCTAGGCTTACAAGGTTGCCAGGAAATTTCCTGCGAATGAAAGAAGGGGGAAATTTATAAACAAAACTCTAGTTTAAAAAGCCAACATATTTCAGATTAAAACCATTTAATTGGTAATTAATTTTATAATGATTCAAATCAAGTGAAATTGACTAAGTTTCGGAAACCACATGCAGCAATCTGAAAGGGCTCTACAAAAAAGTAAATGAAAGCAAAAGGTAAAATGGTTCCTTACAACTTACAACACAGTAGACTCTATTGCATAACTGTTTGAGTATAAGAGGGTGATCAAGGGCCCAATTTTAATAACCTATGTACGAGGGCAATGAAAATATGCAACGTCTGTGTCCTGGTGCTGGAGGAGCACCTTGGAACAAGGGAGTCATTTTGAAAAGAATTAGTGCCCAGTGGAAAGCAAATGTAGTGAGAGGAATTTGATTGATAAAACAATCACTCCAAACTGTGAGGTACAATTTGTTGGCCAATCATGAGCCACTAACAAAACATTTAAGAGTACATTTATTATAGAGATAACACGTTCATTTCTATTTTGTTCATAATTTGCACGTTACATTTCAACGTGAAATTCATTACACATTGTGTGAAAGCCCAGAAAGGTTTTATTTATTGCTTTATTGCTTTGTACTAAGAATCAATTACAAATGAACTGTACTGTAGGTGTCCCCACACGTACTGTTATTGCTAAACTGACTAAATTTCCACTATTATAAAACATTTATTATACCTCAAATGCAATATAATTAGATAACAAGTTGCAATATTTAACTACAAACTGTATGCTAAATACATATAAGCCTTTTACGCTTCTTTTACCAAAGAGTTGCCTTGTATTCTATTACAGTATTTATTTCTAGGTATGAAGTCTATAAACATACTGTACAGTATTAACATTGAAAGCATTGAAAGTAACTGAGCACTTACAAATTTAAGAAATTCACAATACATTTGATCAACAGGGGTCTATTAGTAAAGTCACAGAGTAGTAGCATGTGTGGTCCCTGTTCCAAGCAATACAAGCTGCGCATCTGTGATGCATGCTTTGCACCATGGTGCAAATGCTGCCTTGTGGGATTCTTCCTCTGGAATCTGGACAAGCATTTGCCTGTACACTGGCCACTGAGCCCTAGATACTGTACCATCCATCCACAAATTTTCAAAGGGGCTCAGATCTAGTAAAAGATGAGCAAAACTTTTCATCCTGGAATGAAGCCTCATTATATTAACTGTATTTGTTTTCCTGCCAGAATGTATTTACGTCAAGATAAGTCCAGAGGAAAGGAAGCAAGTGATTTCATCAATGTAGCATCATGCAGAAGTTGCCATCAATTACTACACATGGAGTACTGTAGTGACTTAAAACTCCTGCCTACAGTAAATCATCACATTTGGACCTCCAGATTGATTGGACTGCTGTACATAGCAAGTAGTGCTGATGGTGCTATCCAAGTGGTGTGGTGGATTAGCGTTATCCAAAACTTTGATTCGTAACTGAAATACAATTGTCTCCACTACTGCTGAGACCACCTGAAGAGTTGATGTAACATAATGTAGGCACAATGGGTCAAATCAGTTAATCTTCTCACTAATGTGGTGATAAAACACAAGTGTATCATGATCAGTCATAAATGATTAATTTATTAAAAAGATCCTGAAATCATCTAGCCAATATTCAAATACACTATTTTTATTTAAAAAAACTATACTCTATACAATGAACACACTTAATCATGCTCAATGCCAGAATTGTGTACCCTGAGGATACAAAGACAAAACCTCCTTAAGATGGATCATTAAAAATGCAAATACAAGACACTAACGAGCTTTGCACCATCATAAAGATCACTTCATATGGAAATGTTAATAAGCCCAGACTTCAAAACTGTGCCAGCCACCGTCACTAGTACTTGTGAAACCATGTGCAAATCATGGTTCCTAAATTGCAATGAAGAGCAAACAGAGCTTTGCTCTGATTTTGAGGACCTAAGATGTTTGGTAAGATGCTTGCACTAGTATTGGGGCTTTGGAAGGTGATCAAAAATATTGACAAATCCATATCTGCCAATCTTACAAAACTCTGCACTGCAGTTTTTTATAACAAGCTATTTTGTTCCCTTTCCAAAATGTGATATTTGTTTCAAAACATCTAAGGTTTTTAATTTTTTAGTCATCATGGTGGTTTTTAAAAGCTTTTAAAACTGTCTAATCTATTTTCAATGACTGTAATTCCTCATAAGACAATATGGGCATCTTGTAAAAAGACACCGAAAATTGTTTAAAATGTATATTATTATATTGGCCATCTAAGGTGTTTGTAACAAATTATTATTTTCCTTGAAATATATTCATTGATGTTTTTTCTCAAAGATTAAATGTCAGCTGCAAGTTAAACAAAGACCAGACTTCCTGGTCTTGAATAAACGGCTCAGAATTATAGTAGGTAAATAAGACAGGCACTATCAGATCATTATCTACATTTTTCTGGCCCATATAGGATTCCAGAAGATTCTAGCATAAATGGGATATAGCTGAAATTGCAGCAGAAGACAGGGTATTTATACAGTATGTGTGTAATAATATTATTATTTTATTCAGCATCTTGTTTTTCTATGTTTATGTTAAAAATAAATCAGCATTCAAAATGTTTGTGGTCACAAGGAGCAATTGAATAATGTTCTCCTGGCTGTTTATTACCTTCATATTCTTCCCCTGTACAACAATTTTGTACAAAGAAAGTAGACAATGCAAAATAGCAACATATGTAATTTGTATTATAAATTAAGATAGTAGAGATGTTATAGCTTTAAGATTTTCATTAAGTCCATACATTTCGTGTTCTATTTGCAGCTCTCCACATAGTATATAATAAATACATATACAGTATACTTTTTATCTTTTATCTAAACTCTAGTACATTATTCTTCCCCTCACCATTATTTTAATTTTTTTTTAGACTGAGTCATCGTGTACAGTGTTGTAGTTGTCAAACAAACATTAATTCAAGCACTGTGCTTAAAATAACCTATTTTCTAAAATTTAGCTGGTTTAAAAAACTGTTTGTGTCAGCACTCACCCCAGTACAGTAATACTCACAGTAATACCCCTCTCCCATGTCTGTGGTTAAGCATATGATTGTGTTTGAATTTATTTTAAATATTTCATATAAAAAGTACCGTACAAAGCACTTATTGTATAAGTGGATGCAAATGTGCTCTGTTGAATGTATTTTTACAACCTGAAGAATGCAAGTGCAATCTTAAAGAAGCCTACATGGTGGATATTGTGTTCCAAAATGTGAATAATGCTTAAAGATGCAAATTTGTTTTTTACATAAATTACTTTGATCTATCATTAACAACTTCACTAAATAAATGACCATAGTTCTTAATTACCATTTTGCTTTTGATTATTTATTCCATTTCTAAACCAAAATTTGCTGGTCTAACAGGAAAACAGGGTATTTGGTACACATCTCAACTAAACAATTGAACTTCATTGTGGTGTAAATGCTTAATACCTACTTTCTGTACCAGGGTAAATTCATAGGAACCTGTGGCTATTTTGGGGATATTGCATTTACAAAACATAATACAAATTTACAATAAGTATGAGATGCTGATATTTATAGGATTAGTTAATAACAGTAATACATTTGTGATCATATAAAGCAGAGGTTTAAGGTGTTAAAGCATTCAGACCTTTACTGTCCTCATAATCACCATTTGTAGCAATTCAACAATGACAATAAACCTACAGAAAGATAGTGTGGAAATCAGAATAAGGCAGTGTCCAACTGCAAGAGCAGGCAGGTAGGAAGAATGGATCTTATGCAGGACTCATGAGAGAGAGAGAGAGGGAATACCAATCCAAATCATCCAGGTGGATGCTGCACATTGGTGGTGGTGGAGGGGAGTCCCCATTACCTGTAAAGTGCTTTGAGTGGAGTGTCCAGAAAAGCGCTATATAAGTGTAAGCAATTATTATTATTATTATTAAATAGCTAAGCAAAACGTAAACTAGGAAGCAAGCACGAAGGTCGGAAAACGAGAAAGACAACCAGAGAGCAACAATCCAAAACGCAAGACTAAATCGAAAACGAGGAGCAGGCTAGAAGATCAAATACCGAATATAGACTATTAAAGAAATAACGCTCACTTGATAGCTCAGGAGAATCCGCAATAGGGAACAGGGAAGTGAGGAAAGAGGGCAACTGAACTAGGGATGGGTGTGAACGGTGATAGGTACATTACTTGCTGTGTGAGTGTGTGTTAAACACAGAGAGCATGGGACAGCGAGACGGGACAGAGACGCGTGTGGAGTGTGTGACACCAACGAGGCAACATATAAACCTTGAAACCTTTCACATATACATTGCAGGAAGAAGGCAGGGAAGTGAAAATATACAGTATATCAAAATTAACAAAGATTACACAGAAAACACCATTATTTTTCACCAGAACTAAAATTATGAAATCAGCATGCTTCTCAAATGATTGTTGAATCTAATGGCACTGATATAAAAGAAGTCATGAAATATGTACTGTATACAGCATTTAGACCAGTTAATACCATTGTTTGTGCTGCGGCATTATTGCTCTTTATCCCTGCATTCAGCTACAGATTGGGTTGGGTGTTCTGTGTAGAGTTTATACACTTCATGTTAATGTGGATTGTTTCCCATGCTCTGTTTTCCGTTCACTAGATGGCTAAGTTAATATGTGTCTCTAAAGTGTCCCCATGTGCTTGTGTGTGTCCTGTGAATGATTTATGACCCATGAGTGTAGTTCTGACTTGCACCCTATACACTCTGGATTGCTTTAAAACCAGATGTGAGAAATTAAGAGAGTTGTCTAAATTAACTATGTACTTTCAAGATAATGATAAAGGAAAATCTGCCTTTATGTCTCAAAACAAGTGTTTCTTCAACGCAGATGTAAAAGATGAGCGTACAGTATAAAAGACACAATACATAAGAACAGTTCTAAATGAGGGGAGTCCCATTTGCTAGTTAGTAGTTTAAAGATCTAGTGATCTGATCCAGCCATTACTTGAAAGAAGTTAGGGTATCGACTTCAACAACATGGCTGCGTAGCTTGTTCCATACTCCCACAACCCTCTGGACAAAGAAGTTTCTCCTGTTCTCAGTTTTAAACTTCTACAGTATATAAATTCCACATGTACCCTCTGGTTCATATTTCATTGTTCACTGGGTTGACTTTGTCAATATCCTTGATGACTTTGGAAACTATCTTGCAATCCTTTCTGTACAGGACTAAAAAGTCCTTCAGGCTTTAGTGGAGAATATTCCCTTAAGCCCTGGAATGTATCTGGCTGCTCTTCTCTGAACCGATTCCAGAGCAGCAACATATTTTCTACAATGTGATAACCAAAACTGTACATTATATTCTAAATGGAGAAAACGCTTGTCTTGAACTGTTGTGTTACACAATATTAAAACAACATTCCTTGATTTAGATTTTTAAATTTTAACTATGTTTTAGGATTTTATTTGCCTTTATAATCGTTCCCCTACATTATCTAGATTCTAGAAGATTGAAATGATCTATCAACATACTGGAAATACCTAAAGCTTTTGCATAAGCAGCCTGTTCTATCTCGGTGTTTCCCATTTTGTATTTATAGTACATGTTTTTACAGACTATATCTAAAACTCTGCATTGTCTGCATGTCTGCATTAAATGTCATTTGACAAGTGTTTGCTCAATCTTGAAGTTCACATAAACATTTTTTAAATTCATTTGTTCCTTCTAGTGTTTACTAATCACCCCATGTTGGTATCAGCTGTAAACATGACTAGCTTATTTACTATACCAGAAAGCAGATCAGTGACCAGTAGCCCTTGTACACATGCCTGTGGTACTCCGCTAATTACATCACACACATTTGAGTATGAATCCCTTATCCACTCCCTCTGTTTTTGATTTAATAACTAGTTCTATTTAATGTAACTAAACACTTACATTTACCTAAATGCCTACAGGCTGCAGTTTCACAATTAATTGTTGAAAAGGAACATTACCAAATGTACAGTGGTTTGTATCATATGCCCTGTGCTTATACTTTCTTATTGTTGCTTGCACAAAGAAATCTAACAAGTTGAAATCCATATGGAGTGATTCATTTTTCCTAAATGTAGGACTTATTGGTACATACCTACTGTATTAGATTAATTTTCTTACCATTTTCATTGATGAATTCTCCATTCCCTGGGTACTACCTCTGTCGTAACCAACCACTGGAAGAGCTGTGTCAATGGCTTCCGAATAACATCTCTCATTTCCTTGAATTCAATTGAAAAGATACCATGAGACCCTGAGGATGTATTCATCTTTAGTGCTACTAGTATCGAAAACACTTCTGCCTTTACCATGGTAATACTACATAATATAAAACTTTGAACTTTTGCGGCCTGGGGTATTTTGTTGACTTTCTTAGTGAATACCTACAGTAAGTGAAATGCATATTTGGTACATCCGTTATTCCCCTTTCATTGACCACATATATTTTGCTTTATTCTTGAAGGTTCTTTTACTTTTACTTTTACAGTATTGGAAAAACTATTTAGCATTTCTTTTAGCCACCATTGCAACATTCCTTTAAATTTAAAACTTGGCTTTTCTAAAATATAGTTTATTGTACTCTCATTTTAACAGGATCCAACTGCTTTTTAATCACTTCATAAAGTGATTTCTTCTCACTTTTATTTTTCCTAATTGATATGTTGTAACATTTGGTTTACTCAATGATTGTGTTGTGTGCTGTGCTTCTAGATGAATCTATTCAATTTGATGTCATCCATTTCTTGAAATTCTGGACTTTGACTTTGGACTCGATCAATACAGTTTGAAAATACTGTATACTTGAAAGCACACCATATTATGATCACAGTTCCCTAATGGTTATCTCACCTGTGTTTGTCTCACTCTGTTGTCATTGTTATTTGATTGTTTTTGATTCTGACAAATGGAGCAGAAACAGTTAGAATCAGAATCTCCTTTATTCTCCATTACGTATCAGGTACAGGAATTTGCCTTGGTACATTTGGAACCTGCTCAACACAAAACCCACACAGGTGCAAAAGGAGCATTAACATTACTGACATAGTTACATTGGACAATATACAAAAGATGGCAGAGTTACAACACAGTCACAATATGTGCTCATGGTACGGTAGACATTACAGTATATATACTGTAAGCCACAGGCATATTCACGTTTTACAGTACAGTGCAAATATACAGTATAAACAATAAATATTATAGTATATGCAAAACACATGGCAAGTTCAGACCATGTGCGAAAGTACGGTCTAAGGAGTAAGGTCCATGTACAACTATGTAAACTGTTGGGAAGACGCGCCAGTTCTTAAGCGCAAGATATACAAGATGTACTGTATGAATTAAGCAGTAATAATAGTTCAAAGTTTTTTTCCGCTGAAACTGGGAGTTGTTGGGGGAGGATGCTGGATAAGCAAGGATATGGCATTGGGAAATAATCCAGGTGTCTGTTGGTTTTTGTTTTATTGCTTTAAAACATTTTATGGAGGGAAGCTTTGGAAATAAACGATGACTAGGGTTGCCCGTTTCACTGCTCTATCCATTTCATTGTCCATTTCAGTTTGTGCTGATGGCCTATGGGTCTTTTCCAATTGTTGATGGTAAAGTTTCTCATAAAAATTGCTTCTTATTTTGCACATAAATTCTTACTTGATTTAATTGAAATCATCACCTACATTTGGTGGTCCATAGCATAATCCTAACATGATTTTTTAAAATGATTTAATGAATCTGGCCTACATAATGTAGACTCAAAGACTCTTGATTTCTTTAGATCAAGCTCCTGGCTCTTTTTGTTATAAAATATAGTGCTAGAGTTTACCATCTTATATCTTTCTTGTCTCTTCAGAACAGTGTGTATCCACTAATGTTACATTCCTCTCCATTATGCTCAATGCTCAAATTTCTGCGATTCCAATAATATCATACTGTACATGTTTCTGGATTTCTTTGTGGATTTATGTACCAAGATAAATAGTGCCCATCTCATTTAGAAGTTACCTTTCTTCTACACACTACATTCTTGTTCATGTGTTGTGTTGACAAATTTGTAGTTGTTCACCTTTGCCCCCTGCTAAGGTGAAGAGTGAGAAGACGACTGATTTACTTCTGTTCTTCAGATTCTTGCCAAGTTCTTCACTGAGTTCCAGTTCAGTGAAGTTCTGTTTATTCCAATATCAGTTCTGACCACATGAACAACAATAACTGGGTTATTGCATACCCTAGCAAGGATCCTGTTTACACTTAATATGATATCAGTAACCTTAGCTCCATTTAGACAGCAAACTGGTGCAAATCTCAGTTGTGATGCTCTAGGGAGTAGTTTTCAGCATCAAAATCTTTTTGAATTCTTAGTTAGCAATTGAGTTGTCTAGTTAGAGATGGAGGTGATCTGGCTTTGATCTCCCCTAACTTATTCCTGGTCCTGAAGTGGGGCAAATGTTTTTGGTGATGTTGGGCAGTATTATTTGGATGCGCTGGTAAAACATATCACCTTTTACCACCTGAGACCAGTTTGTCCATTCTCTGTGTTTTTTCTCTAACAATCAATGGAGTGAATGCTGTTTTTCTCAGTTCTTCAAAGTTTTAAGAGTCTCTTATTTCCTTCATTACTTCATTCAGTCCATTTACCTTATCTTTCAGGGCTTGGTTTTGTGACAGTTACAACAGCTGTAGTCCTGCTGTTGGGGTTCCACCAGGATGCTTACATACTTATATTGCTCCTGAAATTAAGTTAGCTTGATGTAATTAGAAGATGAGGAATGAGTGTGATGAGAGCACACAAAACTGGACATGATGTCATAGTTAAAGTGAAGAGACTAAATTGACAATGGTCTAGACAAATGAAGCAAAAGCAATGATTTATTGGTGATCCAAGGAAATACTGAGAGTGATTCCAAATCGTAAAATATGTGGTAAAAACACAAAGAATTTTCGGAAACATAGGACTTCACAATCTTAACAAGAACTTGAAGAATGTATTGTAATAACCACACTCAGAAAAAACAAACTACTGTAGTTAAATTATGAGTAGTCTCAGCTGTTGTGACAGAGAAACCACTTCAGAGCTTTCCTAGTTACAGGGGGGCATATTGGAGCTACCATCTGACTTAATCTTTGATGTGGGTTTTCCAAAATAAGTGGTAGTGCATATAAAAATATCTAATTTTATATAACCAGGAAGAGCAAAATATCTTACTGAAGAGTTAATTGGTATTTTGGTATTTTCCCTTTGTTTTTGCTTACAGAAAATGAAAGCATGAAGAAAAAGGCCAAATATTTTAGTTGCAGTACATACAATAGGGAGGTGGGAAATGAAATGGCCCCAGGCTGTCCCTCTCTGAGAAAAAGGGGGCAATTCATGTTGAGAGAGAAGCTCCATAATTCTTCTTTCTCAAACAGGAGGTGACAGCAAATGCCCACGTAACAGTTCTTGGATGCAATATTCTTGGATGCAAGGCATTGGCGTTACTCCCAGTGGAATTGATGTCTTTTTTTACTTGTTTATTTGGAATTTATTTTTTACAGAAGTTTTCAAATTCTGTTGAAGAGCTGCTTTGATACAGTCTTTTTGATTAATGGTTGGCATTATTTACACCTATAACCTTTACTAAACATTAAGAAAATAGCTCAATAGAAAAATAATATAAATGCCCAAAGGTATGAATAATTTTGCTTTGAACAAAGCAAATATTTAAGAGAAATTAACACTTTGCCATTTTTTTGTATTTGTCTTCAAGATAATAACATGAATTCAGAAATAAAATGAAGTTTGCCCCAGTGCAATTTCAATTAAACACGGTCCAGTGTGGGCAATAACCACAGATGAGTGATAATTCAGTAATTGAATATCAAAGTAGGTAAGGAACCTTTCATGGTAAACCAAGAATTGAAACGGTGAGCCAAAAGAAGATGTTAGCCCTGCATAATTCCTAGAATACAATTCAGCTGAAACAAAGAGCACACAAACAGTAAGATTCCTCTGATTTACCAAAATATCTATTTTGGATTTGGCTTGGAGTACTGTAAAGCTTTTTCAATAACACAAAAAATGATTTTCTGATGTAAAGTACAATTTTCTATTCAGGCATTCAATCTCCAAGCTTTTAAAACAAATATATTATTAGCTGCAATTTATAAAGACTTGCACATTGCTTTACGCACTAACAAAGCAATGGAAACATCATTTTCAATTCTAGGTAAAGAACTGTAAGCTCCCCAGGGTATGCGTTTAATATATGCATTATCATTTTATGAATCTCATTTAAATTGAAAATTAATGAGGTAATACAACACTAAAAATGATATTAATAAAATATGTAATTAATGACAATTACCAAAAAATACCTGTATGCAATACAAAAATTAAAACTTAGTTAGGCTTTGCATGAAGACAGAGGTTAGGATTAAATATTCTGAATAGAATCTCATCAGAGAAAGAGAAAGATATATTTTTAGACAGAAGAAACAAGATTGCCTTATGATGTCCGTGCAATAAGACGCTGAACTTGTGAACATCAAACATTTCTTTAAGGAGTTGTTTTCTTTAATAGATTATTGCTAAACTTGTTTTAACGTAAAATACACTGTGACATTGGCATTATACAATAAAAAGGAGCTTTTGCAGTGTTGAATGTGTACTAATTTGTCAGGTGTTTTAAAATGTATCATCTTACACAAAATCAGTGTAAGATGCTTCTACATTTTTGACAACTGTACTTATATAAGATTCTATTACAATCTGTAGGCCTCCAAAGACCTAGTTTCCTGTCTTCACTGCTAATGCCAACAGACTAATATTAGTATCAGAACCAAAACTGCTATCATTCTTTGCCACTCTCCTCTGTAAAGGCTTTTCAATCCATAGATATCAGAGGATTTAAATCTGGATGAAATCGCATATAAGCAAGAACCCCTCAGGAGAGGCTCTCCTTCTCTTGTATCCTTTTAAATTGGGTCTGAAAAGGAAGCTCCTGAACCTCAGCACAGAATGGGAGGAGGAGGAGGAGGAGGAATTAATTTCTCCCTCTGGGAGAAACAGTCACTGAGTCTCTGGAGGAAGGGCGAATCTTAGGATCTCCTTCAGCTCTGCAGAGAGAGAAACATCTATCCTGCTCTCACTGAACAGACTTGCCATCTTGTAGAGTTGTAGTGGTCAAGAAAGTCTTTGAACTGAGCAGAGGAACAGAAAAGCACGCTCTTGACAAGCTGGCGTAAACTCTCTCAGTATAATTAAGGAATTCAATGGATCTATGGTACAAATAAATAAAACTATCATTATTTTTGGTATGTTTTTCATGAATTAGTTTTATAATGTCTATGATGTTAGAAACAATATATACATAAGCTGTTCGAATTCATGTTTATTTTTGAGGACACTGCAGATGTGTATTTCATGTACAGTAAGTCAAAATCTGACTTTATAGGGCTTACCAATGCAATATACTGTTTTAGAGCTGACTGTGCTTTTGAAATGCTGTTCAGTTCAGGTACTATTGTTTAATAGTACTTCACAGATTCACCTTCTCTCAGTCCCCATCAGCAATTTTTTTGTATTGGAATGAATGTTACTGTAATTAGTCATTTAAATTAAACATAATAAGGGTGTCACACTGGTGAAGTGCTTAGCATTGTGGCCTCACAGTGCTGGGGCCCTGGGTTCAATATCTGGGGTGCTGTTTGTGTGGAGTTTGTTTGTACTCCCTTTGTTCATGTGGGTTTCCTTCAGGTGCTCTGGTTTCATCCCACAGTCCAAAGATGAGCTAGTAGGTTAATTGGCTCTGGTGGGAGTGTGTGCATGTTTGTGTGTGTTTTTGCCCTGAGATGGACTGGCATCCTGTATAGGGTGTGTCATGCCTTGCACCCATTACTTGCTGGAAAAGGCTTGGACTTCCCTGAGACCCTTTATTTAATAAAGCAGTTCAAAAATAATTGGATGGCTAAAACACATATTCATTAGTTTTCTTATTAGCTATTTATTAATCTCAAATTTTGTTAATTATTTCAAAATTTCTTTTTAAAATTCCACACATTTTTTGTGTCAAATTTGATATTAACGTTCTTGATGTATTTCAATATTTCCATTTGGCTTTAATGAAAAATCAATTAATCTTTCAATAAATTAACAGCTTTTTAATGATCATTATATTTTTCACATTTTAAAATTAAATGTATTTCATGCTGTCTTCATTCTGTGATATTTTTTTTCCAATTCATGGCAGGTGCCATGTGTTGAGGTTGGCTTGAATGCTGTGAAATGAGAAATCCTCCTTCCAGTTTCACCCTTAAATATTCCAAAAGCAAAAATTCAGAGGACAGTGCCAAATGAAATCAATATAAATCACAAACAGTATTTCTAGTTCAGCTAAGAATGCTGTGTTTTAGCTCTGGTAACAGCTAAATGACTGATGTTTCTGTAACAATCCCTTGTTCTCTATATGTCATGAGAAAGAGGGAGAATGAGAGATACAGTGTAGTATGATATAAAAAAAAATCAATTTAAAAAAAGAAGGAGCAGAACAAGGAGACAGAAGGGCCTGAAAGCACAGATCACAGATATTGACTGTATTTATTGACAGATGAATTTCACAAGAAAACCCTTCTGTGCTGGGTGTTATATGTAATGTCAGGGGAGCTCACATCTTTTAGCCCTGCATTTAGTTTTGCTTGTCTTCTTCATAATCTTTCCTAAATCTTGATGTCCTGCCGTCAATAGTCAAGCTGTGATCACACTCGCTTTTTCAAATGAGACTTTACATTGCATGCAAAGAGATTGGGATGTTGACCTTACTGAAACACTGAATGAAGCTGCTGTTTTGCAAATGACACACACTCAGACATGCATATTATTAACATGGCAAATGGTGAGGGATGTCATTGTCTGTTTAGAGGGAGGTTTAATAGAACAGGTGGCCAGGGATGAGAAGGACCTAATAGGGATCTATAGCTGTATTCCCCTCACGTATTCACCAAAAACGACTGTTGTAGCAAGCTACTTCTCTGTTGTGCGCATGCTTATCTCTTAATGGCAATAAAGGTATGGTTAAGTTGCATTACTGTATATCTTTAATCAGTAGCAAAAAATCCATTTTCAAATTAATGTTGTATCCTTTCTTTTAATTAAAGTTTAAGGTTGATCTGTTCAGCCTATCAAGTGGTGCTTATCTCCAGTCGAAGGGTGACAAGGTTTTTCAGTTTCTTTAGGCAGGACAAATCACATTCTCTTTCACAGTTCACATTTGATTATACCTATAAGCGCAGCTGTAATTTACACTTCGAGGAGCAGAGTTAAGCACCCTTGAACTAAACTAGTAATCCAATCGTCAGAAACTGCCACAAACCCTTGACATTTGATCATTTGACATTTCAGACATCTAATTAAATCTTATCAGCACTTGTTTGGAGGCCTCTGCCTAAAATCAGCTGCTGTATTGGTGGACCAGTAGGTGCCATTGTTTTGAAGATCCTCATCCTCTCCATTTTATCGGCTTAGATGAGCCTGTAAATGAAAAAATGTTACAGTATGTAGTTCAGCAACTTTTTCGAATGATGGGGGGGGCTGCTTTCTATTGCAGAACTATTTTAAAATTATCTCTCAGACACAAAGTTAAAAGAGAACATCATTTTATTTACAGAAAACATTATAATTTTTAAAAATATTTTTAGCAGAAACCAGTAAAATATTAAGAAGCCAATGGAAAGAAATAGGAGAGCAGGATGCTCACTGAAACTTCTACAGGCGAACAATATGATTTTTGAGATTTTTTAGAGTAATATAGAGAAATAAATGGAACTTAACATAGAAGAGCAAGGGAATGCTGTCACGCCCCACACTCTCCCTCGCAAACGACGTTACATTCCCGGAACCTCTGCTTCCCAATCTCATCCCTGATTGAACCCAGCACATTCTCACATGCATCAGATTCCTCAAATTCTCACTCCCTAACCAATCATCCAATCACACCCCTTTCCTTTCAGTATTTAAACCCCCTTCGCACACCTTCCCACGCTCACTATTGAGAAGCCTATCTTAGTATTCTCCAGTGCGTGTTTCCTAACCTTTTTGACTGATCTCCCGTTACGAATCTTCTGCTTCTGCCTCTTGACCTCGCCTTCTGGATTTTGCCTTTGAATTGTTTTGACTATCTCTTGTTACCGGACCCTTTGCCTCCCTTATCGACCCTGCCTTTGGATTTTGTCTTTTGGATTGTCCCTTTGCTACTCTGTGTCCTGTGGGATCCCGGTCACGCATAAGGATCCTCCTATTCCACGTATTGGTTCCTTGACAGAATAGTGAGCCATATTAAAATGGATCCAGCGGACCAGAGTCAACTTTCTATTCTCCTTGAACACTCCCGGAATCTGGACCTGCTAACTACTGCAGTCCAGCAACTAGCTGACCACTTTGCACTTCCGCCGTCTCCCCCACCTGCAGCTCCTGCCCCTGCACCCCCGCTTCAAACACAAACTAATCTTCTACCCCCTCCCGGAAAAATTTGATGGCGACTCCAGTTGTCAGGGCTTTGTGACTCAATGTCAGATGGCTTTCCACATCCGTCCAGACTGCTTCCCCACCGATGGAGAAAGAATTGCTTTTATGGTATCTTGCCTCTCTGGACGAGCTCTGGAATGGGCTGGACATCTCCTCTCTCGAAACGCTCCTGAGACTGCTAACTTCCACCTTTTTCAGACAGCTCTACAATCTGCCTTTGGGCAGTTGCACTCTCGCCACCTCATTGTTGCACGCCTCACTTCCCTTACTCAAGGATCTCGCTCTTTTCAGGACTACTCTTCCGAATTCCGTTTTCTGGCTGCTCAACTCGCTTGGGATCACAATGCCCTGATTCACTACTTCCGCCTTGGATTATCTGATGAACTCAAGGATCACGTTGTGCACCTGCCCCTGGACTTCCCATCACTTGACTCCTTCATTTCTCGAGTTTTTGAACTAGAGCTCAGGCTGCAACAGCGAAGGTCGGACAATCGGACCCCTCCCACACCCTCCCAACTGCCTTCCTTCCATAGACTGACCTCCGAGGAAAGAGATTGCCGACGTCGTGAGGGGCGTTGCCTTTACTGCGGTTCCCCTGATCACCTCCGAGCTGCCTGCCCCAGTCGCCCTCCTTGCTCCTATCCACCTGCTGTTATGGCCAGTGTCACTTCTTCCTCTCCCAGATCTGGACTCTTTCTCCCAGCCACCCTGTCATGGACTACTGGACAGACCTCTCTCTCTGCTTTTGTTGATTCGGGCTCCGAAGAGAACTTCCTTGACTCTGGACTCGCTTCGTCCTGGAATATTCCCCGGTTGCCAGTCACCCAGCCCATTCGGCTCCTCACTCTTGATGGCTCCCCCCTCTCCCCTGGTCTGGTGAAGTGGCAGACCCCTCCCCTCACTCTTCGCATCGGCGCCACCCACCAGGAGGTCATTCGGTTCTTTCTCATTCAATCCCCTTCTCACCCATTGGTTCTTGGTTTCCCGTGGTTACGGATTCACAACCCACACATCTCCTGGTCACAAGGGGAACTCACAGCCTGGGGTTCTCATTGCCTTTCGCATTGTCAGCTTCCTCAGAAAGTTTCCGTCTCCTACATATCTCAAGATAACCTCCCCAATATCCCTTCCCAGTACTCGGATCTACACCTAGCCTTCAGTAAACAGAAGGCCCTATCCCTCCCGCCCCATCGCCCATCTGACTGTCCTATAGACCTAATTCCAGGGGTCCTACCCCCTAAGGGCCATGTCTATTCACTCTCCAACGAAGAGACTCAGGCTATGGAAGATTATATCCAGGAGTCCTTGGAATCTGGTTTCATCCGCCCCTCTTCCTCACCTGCCTGCGCCGGTTTCTTCTTTGTTAAAAAGAAAGACGGCTCTCTCAGACCCTGCATTGATTATCGCGGTCTGAATAACATAACTATCAAGAACAGTTATCCCCTTCCTCTGATTTCATCGGCTTCATCTCTCTCCTGAAACCCACGTCTCCACGTCTCTCTCCTGAAACCCTACCACAGATCCCCCCTCTCCCGGCCTCGGCCACCTCCACCCCCACCACGACTCATTGATGGTCTGCCTTCCTATACGGTCAATAAGATCTTGGATGCCCGCTGGCTCCGAGGTCGCCAACAATTTCTAGTCGACTGGGAGGGCTATGGTCCTGAGGAACGTTCCTGGGTCTGGGAGAGAGATATTTTGGATCGCAGCCTCATTGATGACTTTGTTCGTACTCGCTCTCTGAGGTCGTCAGGAGCCGACCCTAAAGGGGGGGGTACTGTCACGCCCCACACTCTCCCTCGCAAACGACGTTACATTCCCGGAACCTCTGCTTCCCAATCTCATCCCTGATTGAACCCAGCACATTCTCACATGCATCAGATTCCTCAAATTCTCACTCCCTAACCAATCATCCAATCACACCCCTTTCCTTTCAGTATTTAAACCCCCTTCGCACACCTTCCCACGCTCACTATTGAGAAGCCTATCTTAGTATTCTCCAGTGTGTGTTTCCTAACCTTTTTGACTGATCTCCCGTTACGAATCTTCTGCTTCTGCCTCTTGACCTCGCCTTCTGGATTTTGCCTTTGAATTGTTTTGACTATCTCTTGTTACCGGACCCTTTGCCTCCCTTATCGACCCTGCCTTTGGATTTTGTCTTTTGGATTTTCCCTTTGCTACTCTGTGTCCTGTGGGATCCCGGTCACGCATAAGGATCCTCCTATTCCACGTATTGGTTCCTTGACAAATGCAGGTACAATTCATATTTATTACATTTTAGCGAAGTTTTTGTTGTACAGTAATTGGCCAATCCTCGTATTAAGGACAGGCACACAGGTATCCCCCCTTCCCACATGGCTCTCTCCAGGAAGCTTTACTTACTCGACCTACAGTAGTGACCTACTCTACAGTACCTCTAACAATGTCTCTCGCTTACTATATCCCTAAATGGATTGGTTAATATCCTTACAAAGGAAGGTATGAACTCCATTTTACATGGAAAAATTGGTTTCAAGAGTAGTTAATTTGTCTTTAATTTGGAAAATGTTTCAAGATCAGACAGAGACTGTATTGAAAGCAGCAATCATTGATAGCAATTTTTATTTTAAAAAACAATGGTATCTTATTTAGACTGAGATTTTGGATTGGTTGCTTTAATTGCATAGCTTTATTGAAATTGATCCCCATACCTGAGAGACAACTTCTCAAATCTAGTCAGTTTAGTCTGTGATTTTACTGTACCTATCCTGTTATGAATTCAGTATTCATAGTTAAATATGGTTAGATTTCTAAAAGAGCAACATCTTTTGTATTTCCCTTTCTCTCAGCCCACTCCAGTTTCTGCTATTTAACATAGATAATTAGGACAGATGTCATTAGAAACCATTCAAATGTTACTAATGCTAGTAGCATTGCACAGTCTTTGTTAAGATGGTGACATTGGATGTGTGCCATTACAATAGCTCACCAAGTGGGAAGCAAAATCTTTTTTTTGCCATTTTAATTATGCATCAGAGTTGCACATAATTTTCCTCAAAATATTGTATTTTTTCAATTAACACATAAAGAAGAACATCTTTAATAACTTGAAGTCCTATTTGAAAACAAACAAGAATATAAACAGCAAAATCTTGCAGTGTTAAATTCCTGTTTTTTAAGAAATCTTAATAATACTAATAAGAGTAATTTTAAACTAATGAAATCCTTGAAAATGGGCATAAAAAGGCTTGTAAAGGGTAAAATGTTATGTAGTTCAGCAACTTTTTTGAACTGAGATGCTGCTTTCTCCCTACACTAGCCTGAAAAGGTGCATAGCCAGAAATTCATTTGGGGTTGTTAATAGTTTGGGACCCGCACAAAAAGTATGTAAGGACTGTTGTTTCCCAATTTCTATTTGCTGTTTTAAAATAAAAATCATCACTGATTTAGTGTTTTTACAGGAGTCTCAGATATCATCATGTTTTGATTGTAGTTTGAAACATATTTAGTTAAGATATGTAAAAAGTATATTTCCAATACAGTTCTTTGAGAAAATAATTATGTGAAATGCACAGACTACCTTTTCATAACGTTTCCAAAGATAATTGTAATATGTCAATATGGAGCATATTTGTTATGGTGCTTTTTATACATATGGGTAGCTTTAATCAAAATATATAATGCATTGGAAATTTTCCTTGACTTTTGGGTCTCAAAGAAGAATATTGCAGATTTTAAAAATAAAGCATTTTTATTCCTCTAATTTTTTAGATTGTAAAACACTTTAATAGTGTACCTGCCTGAATTCCTAGTCTACCCACAGAAAACCCAAAGATCTACAAAATGTATGGGACCCTCACTAATCAATCACTGCCATGCAGGTTGGTCTCGGTCTAACCTGCTGAATGGTTGACTTAGAAGCACAGCTTGGTATGTTTCTCTACAAGCACACCAGTGAAGAGGCAGGTTCCAACCGCAGTTTCCCCTGGGAGTGATAGCATGTTACAATATTAATGTCTCATATCAAAGAATGTAGAATAGCTCCTTAAAACAAAAATCTCTTAAGTAATTAGTACTGTAAACATTTTCATTTTTGCATTCAAACTAACAGAGTATTGACTCTTCTTTTGGTTGCTTTCTTTTTTTCAAATCTACTACAGGCAAAAGCCGCTATGGTAGGTTCTCTCCGGCCTGTGTTATAAATTTAAACACATAATAGTTGTTCTTAAAAACCTTAGAGCTTTCGCTGCAGTAAAAATTATAGATTAATACTATCTTAGAGACATCTTCTACTGTGATATATTCCTCATAACTCATGGCTGATAAACACCCCATTGCAGTGCTTGGCTGGAGAGCGGAAAATTACTTCTTACTGTTTACTGTGCTGTTGGGATTTAGTAAATAAGCTAAACATATTTTGAATAAGAACATACTAAATTAAGAAATATTATTAATTTGGACTCTCTATATCAGATTATCAGGTTTACAGATTCAAATACTATAGAATATAGTTTATAGAATAGACATATTAGACATATTGTATCATAACCATACAGTAAGAGTTAGTTCTTTTTCCTCTAACATGTTTCATCAACAAATAAATCCACCAGATTCATCAATGTGAGGCATCTACCAATACAATAATTCACCCTGAATGACCTCTTCCAGAACCAACTATGATATACACAACATAAAACTAAGGTCTGCATTAGAGCTCAACCCATGGTTACTTTTCTGCTTTGAAGCAATGTACAGTATGGCTCTCAGGGAATTAATGAAAACTAGCACCAAAATCAGAATATTGATGCTCATTGTTACATCCCAGTGTGTGTTCTGTGTGTGTTTTTTCTGTTATGTCCACACTGCTGACCCTTGATTGTTCTCTCTTCCCCATTGGCCCACCATTACACCACACTTTCAGTATGACGTCATCATCAATTAGCTCTCAGCCAATCAGAACAAATTTTATTCACTATATAACATGGAGGTTTTCAGCAAGGAGAGACCTTTTGTTTGACTTTGGTCCCGTTTGGTTTTTGGTTATCGCTTCGCTTCTGGTTACTGCTTGGGCTTCGTTTGTTGGTTTGTTTTGCTTTGCGTGTGTGTATTTTCGTATAGCTTCGGCTTTGTTGTTTTTTTGTTTTTTTGTTAGTTTCTTTGTACTTTCGTTTGTTTGTGCGTTCATCCTTGTTTTGCCATTACTTTGCCCCAGTGTTACATTTTCAACTTTTGTGTTCTTTTGTACCCTGCTCCTGTTGATTACTCTTGTTTTCCCTTATTTGTATTCCTGGTTCACTTGTGTTTTTGTGTTTACTTTTGTATATAAGGTTAGTTTAGGTTGTTGGGTACACTTTACACACTTAGTTGATTTTGTATTAGTACACTAGTTTAGTACAGGTGAGTGCCATTAATCTTGTATGGTTTTGGGTAGTCAGTGCAGGTTAGCTAGGTTGTTGAAGACACGGAAGACCGTGTGTTTCGGGTTTTCTTTTGTAGTTAGGTTGGCTTTCCCTCACTGTCCTAGCCAGCTCCATTTTTCTTTTCTTTGGCACCACTCTAGTTCCTTACCCTCATCACACTTCCTAGTCCCTCACCAAAACCCACCTGCTTCCAAAAGAATTATCCTAAATGTTACACCCCTTTACCCCTAGACACTTGGGGTCGTACCACTCTTATTTTGAACAGAATACAATCGGTGATTGTACTTTGAGAAGCCACCTTTAAAGGTGCTATATAAAATAACGTTTTTTATTATTATTACTTTTATCTAGGTGAGGGGGCAATACTATAAAAGTAAATGTCTGTACGGCATAATTGCATGATTAGAATACAAATATAACATAGATTGATTAATATTCTTATCTTATTAGAGTTTGTTATCAGCACCTTCATATATTATATTGTACCATTATACATGAACAGAACTGAATGGGGATTAGTGCTCCCCAATATTTTATTGTTACTGTGCTAATATCAAATATTATAGGAAGGCCTGAAATTGTATTATTTGATACTAGAACACACTTGTTGTTCTGCCTCTTTTGCATTTCTCCAGTGAATTCTGGAAATAGAAACATTTAATCTCATGGGCTTCATTTAGTTGTTGATTTTATTAAATAAATAATTATTCAAAGACATTAAAATAAAAGTAATAAGTCATCCCAGGTTGTTATACTTCTATGTATTAATTTATGGTGAAATCTTTTTCTGTAATTTTGTTTATATCTATACTTAAAGTACTTCATTAAATCACTTAGACTTCAGTGTTCTATTTCTATTGTGCATCAGTATGTACAGTATGTTACTCACCCACTGTATCTTGCTGAAAAGCAGTATTATCATCATATTGACACTGTAGATGGCAGCAACCATTGAACAATTTTGAATGACCTAATTCTTCACAACAGAAAACACAGTAACTGTGGAGTAAGGGTGTAGAAAGGACAGCTGCATAGTAGTTTGTGCTTTCTACCTTGTGTATTTACAGTATATGTGGAACATCTTTCTTTTGTATTATCTGTTTCTCTGTCTTTGCTTAATTATCTTCTGAATTTAAATAGCAATTTGATGTAAAGTCAGAAAGACTTCTTATTTAAAATCTGCTGCTAGGGCCATTTTCAAATGATAAACCAAAAAGGCATATACAGTTAATTAGTGCATTTTTTACAATGTTGTGTACTATAACAATGTTAAATACAGTAGGTTATTGCTTAATAGACTCTTTTATGGGCTTTCCATTACTTAAAATTAAGAAATACACAGTTATTGATTGTGAAATTGATCTGTGCATTTTATAGAGAGTGACATGTCATGAAATAAAAAAAAGAATTAAAACTTTCTGACTGAAGTTTGATTCAGTTCTAATTTGACATCATGCTTAGCTACACCTTTAAAAGAACTTTAAGGACCTTTAAAACTCTTCAGTCCCTTGCACAGTTTTCACATTTTGTTGCTTTGAAGCTTGCTGGCATGACAATTTAAAGTAGCAATTAATATTTGTTACTGTATATACACAATCTACTACACACAAAGCAAAAAACAAAAAGAAAGATGGAAAATCATAATTGCCTAAGTATCAAATCCTTTGCTGTGGCAAACCTAAATTAATTTAGGAACACAAAATTACCTTAATGAGCCACACAATGAACTGAGTGGACTCTCTGTGTAGTAATAGCAGTAATAGTAGTTCACTCATTTCATAATAAATACACCTATATCTATAAGGTCTCTCAGTCAAGTAGTGAAATTCAAGCAAAGATTCAGCTGTGAAGCCTATAAAGCTTTCAAAACAATTCAGAAAGACAGATAATAGAGAAAGATGTAGAAAGATTCATAACAAGGGAAAGGTATTAAAACATTTCTAAGATTAGTTTTGTTTCTTCGAACTTAACAGCCACCCAAGGAGGAAACTGGTTAGAGATGCAATTGTGAATGTAACGTTGAATAGGCTACAGAGTTCAATGGCAGAAATTGAAGAAAATGTCCATACAGTATGTCAAAGCTGTGAGTGGTGTGGCATTATGGAAAAAAAATCCTGTATGGAGCTTGCAACAAAGCATTTAAGTAATACTGAAAACAACTGGCAAAAATTGTGTTATGGTCGGACAAGACAATAACACAATTGGAATATTTTGGCCTAAAATCAGATTCTTACATCTAATGCAATCAACACAGTGCATCCAGTCATCAACATTCCTACTGTTAAGTATGGTGTTGGCAGCATTAATAATAATAATAATAATAATAATAATAAACTTTATTTTATATAGCGCCTTTAAAGGTGGCTTCTCAAAGCGATTTACAGGATGACAACAACAATGAATAAGAAAAATACACAAGATAAAACACAATTACAATATAAAGAGGAGACCGTGGATGGTGGTACTAAGAAAAGCAGAGGGGTGAAGAATGAAACCAGTTAAGTAAAGGCTTTTCTGAAGAAGGTTTTGAGTCTGGATTTTGAGCCCTATGTTATAGGGCTGCTACTCATCAGCAGGAACTGAAAATATTGTCAAAACTGAGGGGGAAATGGAAGGAGCAAAATACAGGCAAATGTTAGAGAAACACCTGCTTCGGTCTGATAAAGACTAAAAACTGGGATGAAAACTCATTTTTCAGTAGGAGAATGACCCCAAGAATGAGGCCAAAGCTATGCAAGGGTGACTGAAGAATAAGAAAGTGAATATCCTTCAGTAGCCCAGTTAAATTCTTTACCTGAATCCTAAAGTGGAGAGACTTGAAACCTGCTGTCTAGAAGTGATCCTCAAACAACTTGAGGGAGCTTGAGCAAACCTGCCAAAAACAAAAACACTTGCAACTGTCATTACTGAGAAAGGTGCTGAGCAAATTCTAAGTCCGTGGGTCTTCATACTTATATAATCAACATATTTCCATTTGTTCACTTTAGTTTTTGTTGACATTTACTGTAATACGGTGTATACACAATTAGGTAATTTTATAAAATGTACACCATAGAAAAGATCTAAATACTTTTTCAAGGCACCGTATATAAAATAATAAAAAGGCGAATTAAAATATTTATTGAACCACTTTTAATCTGTAAGTTTAAATCATTATGTATTCAGACACTTTAATAAGGAAAGTGCAGAATTTGGGCTTTTATGGGTGTGGGTATGTGAAATGTAATTAAACAACCATTTTCCCTGGTTGCCAATTAAGGTATAATCTAAAATATTATCTAGAAATGTAAACTGTAGACTTCCATGCTCTCCTCCTAGGTATTCTCTGTGTGCTTGTTTGTGTACTATTGGTTTCTCATCAAAAAAGAAGCAGGTGGTTTCTAAGGGTAGAATTGTCTGCAAATATTGGTACTTTCAGCTGCATTTACACTGCAGACCCCCCCAGGTGGCAGAACCTTTCCCTGGAGCTAATAGTTAAATTGCTAAGTGAGGTATCATCTTCAGCATACTTCTCATTCAGCTCCTCCCACCAGTGCATTGTGGTAAGTGTACAACTGTTGCAAGTGGGTGGCACAGCTGTTTGCTTTGACTGGCTAGGCCCTCTAGGGTCACACATAGCCACAACTAACATTTCACATATAACACAAATAATTATCTTGATATTAAGATTTTGTAAGAAATTGAGGGCAGAGAGTTTTACAGTGTATTTCACCTAACAGAACATGTACTGTACATTTTATCAACACAATGTAACACATTAAGCATTTAAATGCTTTTTTCTCCTTTTTTTTCCTGTTCTGTTTCATACTGTACACTTTATGGATTCAACTTCTTTTTATGTTTGTGAATCTGTAGAAACGAAATAATCTAACTAACAAGTTATATATTGTAAATTTATTATTTGAAAATTAAATAAACTAATCATTATATTTTTATGCCCAAGCTTTTCCTGTAATGTGTGATATCAAGTTCAGCTATGCCAAAATGCAGAGGGGATACTGCAAGGGTTCATACTTAATTAACCATTATCCAGATAAACACTACCCCCTATGACTATAGGCTCAAAGCAAATAAAGCCTTATTCAACATCTTTAATACAATTTACAATTTCATTTAAGCAGCATTTCATCAAGCAGTAGCTTGCAAATAGTTTATAGACTGTTGCATCATATTATGTTTGTGGGAAGTGAAAAAAAGCTCTATTATGTGGGGGTTCCAGAAGAGGTCAAAGTCTGATCTCACTCACTTCTAATTTACTAGGTATAAATAACTTGCCTCTTGAGCACCTCTTTGTGTAATCTCAGGTCATTCCTTTTCATCCCCCACACTCGACCTGTAGTTCTCACAGTAGTCTGTGGCTCCCACTCCATTACCTCCTTGCCCTGGCTGGTTTTTCTAGCAACATGCTCATGGCATCAACAACATTCACCTTTTCCAAGCCAGGGTGGGAAGTTACCTTCTTGTTCTAGGGCGTTTACAGCTCCACAGTCCACAAGAAACAACTGGCTCCCCACACATGTCATGATATCGGTTTCACTTTTTCAGATCCTTCTGATGTCATCACCCTTCCATGGAGGTCTGTCCATCTATGCTAGTGCCCCACCCTACTCTCCATAATCCATAATCTGTTTGGTCCACTCTTTCCCTTCATCTCTTTCCCCTTTCTGCCCCATTTCATCATTAAGCATTCAACCCACCATACCTTTGGCCACTTCTTGTCTCCTGTGGTTCTGCTCTTCCTTTTCCCCAGTCCTCCCTTATTGCTGTCAACCCTCCTGATTGTTGATGCTAACTTGGTCCAGAAGTGTGAGCTCACGGTGTAAATCTGCTCCAGGTTCAGGTTCAGTATCCTAATGCTTCTGGAGCAGCAGTGAAGGTTTCTCCCAGCTGGGTGTCAATCCCTGACTCTGTCCCACCCTTCCAATTTGTTTCATTCATTTCGGTGGTGGAGATGCTCTCAAGTGTACTGGATTCCTATTTTCCCTCAGAGGAACTTCACTTTAACTGCTGTATTTCAGTGTCATTTGGTGCAAAAAATCCAATCTCATTCATTGAGATGAAACAAATGGTCCAGACATTTACAATCAGTAATTCAAAATCGATTCCACCATCAGCCTTACCGTCTTCTTACTCTTCTTTTTCCCTTCCCTTTGGTGATAAGCGGGTCAGCCATTCCATCTGACCCGCTTTTCACCAAAAAGCTTCAGTAAGTGGTAACTGACCACCAATTCCTACATCATCTCTACATTGGGCGGACACAAGCAGACCTCAGGGTCAATAGCTTCTGTATCAGGTTATTCCTTCCGGGTCGGCACAGCTCTTCTTCAGCCCATCATGGAATCCCAGTCTCTACCAATTAACCCTAGATGAGTGGTCCTTTGAAGCAAATTCTTCCTATTTATGAACTCACCCGATCAACCAAAACCTTGTGCATTATAAACTTTGTCTTAAAGAACTCTGCATCGCTGTTGTGTTCCCTTTGATTTCTTCTGTGATCCTGTCAGCCCATTCTTATGGCCTGTTTTTCTCATCCAGGCGAGTTACATCTAATACATTTTTAATACTTGATCATAATAAACATTGTTGCCACTTTGCATTGATTAGGGCTACTACTAAATTGAATTCATGGGGAAATTTAGGTAAGCCAGGCTGTGCAAGTTCGGTGTGGATTTTAGCCAGGTGGAGTTAACACCTCTGCTCTTGGGATCTTTAATTACCAAGTAGCCTCGCTTAGTGTCTGAGATCTAATGAGATAAAAAAGATGTACACTGAATAAGTAGATTGAAAAAGCCAGGCTATAGGAAAGCTGAAGAAGCAATGAAAATATTATAAATATTGCATTTCACAATAAAAACCAAAAGGGTAAAGTGCTAAAAGTTATATTGTCAGAACAAGCCCATGCTTATCCTGGGCACAAGGCACACAAAAACATTCAAGCATACAGGGACAATTCAGTGACAGGGCTAACATTTATAATCAAGTATAAATTGAAAATGCATTTTGCTTTTTAACTTCAAATCAAATAATAGAAACTGAAAGGGAAAAAAAGAATGAAGACAATGCACTTTTTCCATATAGCAAAAGTTTATTGCCAATAATAAATATAATATGATAACTATTGTATGATTTCTGCACTCTCGCAACAGTGTGCTCAGTACCAAATCCTGACCCCATTTCATTTCATTTTCTTTTGCATTAAATTAGCAATTTTGGTACTGAATGTGGTACTGGAGGGCATTTTTATGCTGTGCATGTAGTAATGATTAAAAAGTTTTTCAACATAGTGCTATATATTGACAGACCAAATAATGAGCTCTGTCTAATCAACCAGTGTTTGAGGTGGATTACTATCTAAGAATTGAAACAACAAAGCTCTCTCCCTGCTCTCACTCACAAAAGTCTGAAAAAAGGTGAAACACCAGCAGAACATTTTTTTTCCCTTTTCATTTAAAACACAGACAGCACCAATACTCTACCCAATGGGATTTAGGAAGCTGACCGTGAATAGGCAATCAAGTCTGAATAAGCAAAGAAAGTGGGACCAAGTTTGAGAAGGCTGTGTGGCACACAGTGCAGCGTGGGAAGCAATGAACTGTGCAGTGCAAGCCTGGTAGAAGGAATAGGAAAGCCTGATGTGTCACAGCAAGAGGCTGCTAGCAAAATGTATAGTGTGATGAATGAGTGAGGTGCGATTAGGAAGACTAATCCTCCACATGTGGATTGTTTTTTTTTTTAGTTCTTTTTTTAAGGAAAGCCAATTGGAGCTATGCTTGGGACTTTAGGCCAAGGACTCTGGGAGCTTGAGAGAAGAGGAAAACACAGCCTGGAGCCAAAGCACACAGTGTGAAATGAGAAGCTAAAGCTTGAATGTGCTTTTGTTTATCAGAAAAATGCACTCAAAGTGGGATTGGCAATAGAAGTCCCAAACTCTGTAAGTCACACAAAACTGGCTAAAGCCATTGCAGTGATGATGTTGGGATGCTTGAGGCATGAACAGCCTAGAAGAGGTATTTCTACTGTAAGGCTACTGGCACAGATTCTCTTTTGTAATCTTTGCTTTACGGAGAAAAAAAGATCCAAAGGTCAATCTAGAAGAAATCTCGTCATGAGTTGAAACAAAATTTGGGAATCTGGTATGAGAGATTGAAGAACACTGAGGGAGCAGAGCTGCAAAGGCCAAATAAAGCTCAGGGAATTGGGATGCAGATTTCTGGGCAAATGATGGGCATTGAAATGCCAAAGGCTGTGCAATCTCACACAAAAGCAGTGTTTGTCTATTGGCAACAGATAGAAATTCAGAAGCAAATGCTAGTACATGCTTCAGACCAAAAGGTCTGCAAACATTTTTTAAAGGTAAAAGTGTTTCGAATTAACAAATTATAAAGTAATTTATAAAAGAAGAAAAATGCCATTTATGCAGAGAGTATTTAAAAAACTTTATCTTTAAGATAATTCATGAAGATGGTCAATGAGTGTCAGCTTGCACTCATATACAGTACATGTATGCTGGCACATACATATCATGTACTTCTCTAATGTCAGCTTTAGTTTTTGTGGCTTTTGCTGAAACATTTTCAGTCTCCATTTAAATTGAACACTGTTAATGTATTCTTAGTTAATAGAAAAAAAATAACAGACAACTTATTGTTGCAATAGTGATATTACCAATATGAAAGCAATGGAAATCAATTTTGCAAATCAATCTTACAAAGCATCAAACAATAATAGAGGCCCTGATCTTTGTCATGGTCATCCACTTTATGGTAAGCAAATAAAAATATGAAAACGTCATGAAAAGTGTGTTTTTTTATTTTTGCTTATTGTGTATGATGATTTTAATTCCGATCACCAAAATATGGTTTAGTACCAACTGACTGTAATATACATACACACACATAAACAAAAATGTCACACATACAGTATATATTCTGTAAAACAGATGCACACTGAAATTTAAAAATGCTGACACACAAAGAAGAACCCTGTTCAAAGAAGCTACTCCTTTAATTCTGTGCTGAGTCAATTATTCAATTAGCCAGATCACCACAGATCTCATTATGAGACCCGGACATCTTAAAGCAGCAACGGCAACTATTATTTTCCAGTCAGATCAAAAGAATTTTCATTTTTTTCCCCAAGGAATACAAATAGTTGGCCTTTTTTATTTTGTTTAATTTCTCTCATTGGTCTGGTAGCAGCCTTATGAATAATACTGACAATAAAATGTTGTTTTTTATGACACAGTATATGCCAATAAGTGAGCATCTCCCTCGTTGTGTTTATTTTCTTATTTAAGTGGTTAAAATGAATAAAAAGTGTTTATAGGATAAGAAAAAGATCAAAAAGAGAAACAGTATCCCTCTCCATAAGGGAGGGGTTCAGAACAGCCACTGGGAAGCTATATAGAAGCCAATACTTGTGTGATGAATTGAATAGACATATTCATCAACATATAGTTCCATAACAATGATAAACGTCATGGTAACTAATAGAAGTCAGAGGTGCAAAGTGGTGCTACATCTTGGACAGGATTTCAGTTGATCACAAGGCGCACACACACATGGCAATTAACCTAGCACCATGGCACTGTGTCACCCTTATGATGTTTAATGATAATGATAACCAGAAAACTGTAAGCAGTTAGCGCCATTAGGTGAGTTTCAAACTGCTTTTGTATTTGGACAAACATAAACACAAAACAACAAACTGTCTGTGTCTTGGGAACTGCTACAGCAATGGAATTGAAACTTGAAAGGTTTCATGAACAACCAAAAGCTGACTCTGATTTTCACCTCACAAGTTGCTTTTTTAATTTTCACACCTACTGTACATTGTGTCATCAAATGCTTGGTGAAATGTGTTTCTTATGCAAATTGCTCCTGTTCAGGAACTATTTTCAGGAACTGTGACAATACAGTTAATTCCTCTTGAATGCCATTAAAAAAAACATTCATAAACACTGCACAAAAATATATATCAAGACCTATTTTTTACGTTTACGTTTGTGAAAATGGTATGTGATTATTTGAAATGGTTCATAACAAGATATATCATAGTTCGGGTGGGTAGCTGGGTGAGCATGCGTAGGCTGCAAAGGATCGAGTAATAATTTCATTCCATGCTGAAAAGAGAAGAAAACACAATGTTTTGGCTGTGGAGCCTTCTTCAGGTGTCCTACATCTGAAGAAGTCTCCACAGCCAAAATGCTGGGTTTTCTTTCTTCTCTTTTCAGCTTGGAATTAACCTATTACATGTTCCTTTGCAAGATATATCGTATATTAGTTTCTTAGTTTCAGTTGAAAGCTAAAAGCAGGTAGAGATAGGTAGAGAAAAGTAATGTGAAAATGATGGATGATATCTTTCAGGACTTGAGAACTGACAAGCACTTTGGTCCTGGTGTGGTATGGTTGTGTTACAGTCACCATCCTCTCTTCCAGGGGATGCTCCAAACTCCTCATGTCAGTCCTTTTAATTATTTCCTGCATTATTCCTTGTGTGCCTTGTTTTAGTTTTCCTATTTAAATTTACCCTTCTGCCTTCGGGGCTCAGCTTTGGAACATGGTAGCTGGATGACCCGCCTAGTACCAGGTTGTCCCACGTCCGTGGCCTGAGGCCATAGGCCTGTTAACGCTCCCCGACCCCCTGAGCCTGGGGCTTGGAAGGGAGCCCTGTATTTCCTGGATTCTCGTCTCGTCTGTGTTCCTGTTCGTCTGCGTCTCCTGATGGATCTCCTGGCAATGGACTGCTTCCTGACTTCCCTTTTAACTTTCTTGGATATGTTTGCCTATGGATTTTCCCTGCACATCTGCACAAACTTCCCTACTTCACTGTGAGCACCAATAAACCCAGTGTGTCTTTTCTGAACCCTGTCTATGGTCCTTTTTCCGGAATCGCTGCCTCGCATAGGGTCTAAAACATCATCCTCCACAGATGGATGCAGGAAGGCAGGAAAGGGTAAATTTAAATAGAAAAACTTAAACAAGACACACCAGGAAGTAATGCAGGTAATAATTAAAAGTACTAACATGAGGAGGTTGGTGTGCCCCCTGGAGGAGAGGATGGTGATAGTGACAGGTTGTTATTCATGCTATTCTATCATGTTGTGTTGTGTGTGGTGTTTTGTAGGTTTATTAAAGTAAAACGTTACCCAGATAACAAATGATTCATGCATAATCCAAAATGGCTGCATGACTGACATTTGGTTCTTGAAATTCAAACGATACTTGCCTTGAAAACCATTGTACCAAATGAAGAACTTTGCAGGTTTAATGACAACAAGACGTGCTTCAGAATTGCACCTCACAGGTTGAGGTCTACATCTGCTTGACAAAATATGCCCCATACTGCTAATTGCTCTTCTTTCAAACTGTTTGGCCAAATAATAACAAGCTTGAAAGGCATTATTCTGGTGATATTACAATTGCATTTACAATACAGTGCAATAGGTATACTGCAAGATCCAGGTTAGCTGGATCTCACCCTCATTTTCTTGTCTTATCCATAGCCATGTTGTGGTGCTAACTGCTCCTGAGCGGAAACTGAATTCTAAACTTGGTAGATATTTTTGTGACAATGCAATTTAGTTATTGTGATATTGAATCCCTCTTTAAACAAAAACAGTCTGTCTGACAGCCATTACTTTCTAGACACTCAAACATTAATGACTGTCTCTGTCTTGGGAACCATAAGTATAAAAAGTGGTTGATTTAATTACCAATCAAGCTTGCTTCAGATTTGCACCTCATACGTTACATGGTGCTTTTTTATGCCCATACTGGCTTGTGCTGTGTTTGGCAAAATGTAGCCTTTAATGCAAACAAATCCTATACAAAAACTTTTGGTCAGTTAGTTGCTTGGAAAACATCAAAGCTGCTTGCAGTTATCTGGTTATTAAGGAGATCCTCCTCCTTCTCCTTCTCATCATTATTATCATTATTTTTTATATTTCACATATGTAATATAAAAAACAAACTATTCTTTTCAATGTCTGCAGTCACAAATCTGACGTTTTCAATGGCCTATGGCTGCTTGAAACACAGGATACTGACCAACCACCATTTGAAAGCAATAATGATGAGATGTTCTTAACAGATTGTTAATTTGTTATTCATGCTTCTGCTTAACGATCATATTCTTTTCAAATAAAGCTCGAAGAAGAGATGAAGAGCATGCACACTGTATTTCAATTAGCTGTCTTGTAATTTTTAAGAAGTGGGAAGTGGGGCTGCATAAACAGATGTAAGTCCAGAAATTCATCTATACTGCGCGTATTGAGGGAATGCACAAAAGTGATAAGCTCAAAAACATGAATGTCTTAAAACAGCTGCTTGCTTTGTATAGCTGTTTTGATAGGTTCTTTAACGCACAAAAAACAAACTGCTGTTCTATCCTTGCTTCCCTGATCTCCAATTAAACTCATATTGAGTTAATTTAAAAACAAAGACACTGCTGATTTATGTTTCCTGTTGGGCCTTATCCAAGTTAAGGATGAGAAAACTACTGACCATGATATAGTCTGCATCATCGAAGAGGTATTTCTATTTCAAATGCCAACAGATGTTATATTGAGATGGTGTATTAGGGGACATGATGACTGAAAATGTTTCATCTGATTATTCTTTTGGCATATTGCATTTTCACTAAAATATTAAGTACTGTACCTGAGATCTAATAATGACAGTAAAACTAAATGAGAACTACAGTAGCTTCATATGCATTGTTAATTTAGTTATGGAAAAAATATACTGATTAATATTCACAATGGTTAAATAGGCAAGTTTTATTCTTGTTAAGCAACACAGCCTGTTTGTTAAAAACACACTGATATTATACATAAAGTACCACCAATAATCATATCATATCAAATGCTATTTGCATTATTTTATATTTGTCATATATTAGCCATTTTTATACAGCCATATCACTCTGCAACTCACAACTGGCAACCCACTGAAGCTAAGCAGGTGTGAGCCTGTTCAGTACCTGGATGGGAGACCTCCTGGGAAAAACTAAGGTTGCTGCTGGAAGAGGTGTTAGTGGGGCCAGCATGTGGCGCTCACCCTGCGGTCCATGTGGGTCCTAATGCCCCAGTATAGTGACGGGGGCACTATACTGTATAAAGGTGCCGTCCTTTGGATGAGATGTAAAACCCAGGTCCTGACTCTCTGTGGTCATTAAAAATCCCAGGGAGTTTCTCGAAAAGAGTAGGGGTGTAACCCCTGCGTCCTGGCCAAATTTTCCATTGGCCTTTACCCATCATGGCCTCCTAATAATCCCCATCTATGAATTGGCTACATTACTCTGCTCTCCTCCCCACTGATAGCTGATGTGTGGTGAGCGTTCTGACGCACTATGCCTGCCATCGCATCATCCAGGTGGATGCTGCACATTGGTGGTGGTGGAGGGGAGTCCCGATTACTTGTAAAGTGTTTTGAGTGGAGTGTCCAGAAAAGCGCTACATAAGTGTAAGCAATTATTAATAATGTTTTTGATTTTCCCCATATTACTGTAATAATTAAAGTTTACATCTTTAAACTCTTCATTACTACATCCCACAATGCTGATTTTGCCTGTGTATGCATATCTCATTCTCATGACAATGATCCTAATTTGATCCTAATTTAACTGTTTTACTTACTCAACCTGTTAACACTTCTCTTGGCTTCTTTTTCTTGGCTTTACAAACCAAACATGATAGATTTTAAAAACTATTTTTTCTCTAAACATGTCAATCAACCATAAGCAAAACTTAATAAAAAATGTTGATGTGTTAATAAAATTGTGACTTACACCTAGTACATAGTACATCAGCATCTTGACAAAAACTATATAGCAATATATTTCTGAAAAATAAGAGAAAGATAATCTTAAAGAGTTACATGATTTTTTCAGTATGTGGTACCTGGCTTAAGGAAAACCAAAGAATCCCTGCAGACAAGGTATGGGCAAATTGCCCATTTAATTAATTTGGTATGAAATAGGCAATTTGCCCAAAGTTTACCCTCAGAGACAATGAGGGGCCAGAGACTCTTTCATACCTCTTTATGAACAGTTCAGTCATGTCCTGCACTTCATCTTTCTATCTGGGTTCTCCCCACCGGTAGTGGACTTGTAATGTGTTGTTAGGGCTACAAAGAGCAAAAACATAATATTAAAAGAAATTCAGCTTAAAGAAGGCTAATGAGGCTAGTGGAATAATATGTGCCACCTAGCTGTAGTTTCAAAAGAGATGACAGAAGGAAAAGAACAAAAATGTTATGGAAAAAGAAACAAAATATGTAAGCTTCATAACTGATATTTATAGGTTCGGGTTTAAAAAAGAAAATCAGAAACTGCATTTTCATATGCATGAAATGTGCTTCTAATTTAAGTTGCTGAGGTAGCAGGACAGAGTTATAATGTTAGGTGTTGCAGTCAACAAGATTGGAAGGGTTGTTCCAAGAATCAACATCTGTGGTGAGATGTACTGTATCTGGAATTCTCATGTCTGGTAGGTGGCAATTGCTCATGATTTTCACAGCATCTGCTTCTATACTACACTCCAACCACTGTATATCCACATGGCCTAACAGTGTCTGGAGCAAATTGTACATGAATTGTAGCATGGTAACTACAATAATAACATAGTAATATAGAGATAAAACCATAGACCACTGTAAAACCATACACTAGGAGATCTTATACATTAACGTCCTTTGCATACCAAACAATTGTTCATGATTCACATAAAATATTTTTTTCTAAACACTTCAATCAAAGTAAGTGCAAAAATTAATAAAAAACACAGATGTGTTAATAAAATTGTGACTGACACAAAAGCATCTCAGCTAAAACAATATAGGAATAAAATCTGAAAAAAGAAGGGAAATAGAAACTTAAAGAGTTACATGATATGATATGGAAAAAACTGCTTTAATAACTATAATTAAGAGAACCCTAATGAGGCAATTATAAGCAGCTGATGAAACAAGTTTGATGAGATCAGAAAAAAATAGCATAGGGAAAGGGTGTAAATTAAAGAAGTACACTTTAATGAAAGATCCAAATGGACCAGAATAATTAAATGCTGAGGCTATTTAAAGACATACGGTTGGGAACAGTAATTGAAAATTAATCGTGTTAAGTCTGATCAATTAAGGAAATGTATATCTATATTCCAGAAAACATTATAGAAGAAAATTCATAATTGTTACAAAAGGGAAAAAAAAACAATACTCACTTTCCTAATGAAGCAAAATTGATGTGAAATTGTAAATGGAGATAGTCCAGAATATGTCTGATTAAAGTTTCACTGTTGTGTACAGTATGCCTAAATAAGAACAGAGAAATGTGATACTGTGAAGGATGCAACACAAAGTACTGAAATCTTCACACAACAAGTTAATAGAATTTACTTATTGCTTTTTGCCTGAAAACTTCATAGTGTTTATTTTCTTATGGTCCTCACAGCCCCTGACCCATTTTTCAATTCATGCATTTACTATGGGCTCTAATATTATATTCATCCATTAATTGAAAAAAAATAACAATTTACTTTATGATTTCCGTGTATGAATGGTTGACATGTACAATTTATGCAGATTTCCATGATACTTTACTTAATAAGTCTCAGGAGGTCAGAGCTGAAATCTATGCCCCTCAAGGTTGTTTAGTCAACTATGTAAATGATTTTACAAATAATGCTCCTCAACATGGTTAGAGTGGGAAACTGCATCAACATGCAGGTGTGAAGAAGGCTCTGCAGCTGAAATCTGGTGTTTTAGCTTCTTTCTTTTTATTTTTCAGCATAAAATTAACCTCAGCTTTTGTCTTTGCTCCTTCTGTAACATACCATTTAATGGCCTCTGTAATGACCTTCCCTTTGACTTTTGTTATTCTTCATTGCTAGGTTGGATAACTTACTGTATTGCCAGCAAGAATGAGAATGTGAGCCCAAATATAAAACATTGATTGCGTCTCTTCATACATTTAATAAAACCCTTTAATTTGTCAACATCCCTTTCAACAGATTTTGGGCCAATTCAGTCTCTCAATTAAATCACAAAAGAAAGCAACTTAATGGTGTTAAATTGAACTTTTTTCACTTCATAGTCTGAAATAACATTTTTAGTGAGGAGTTAGTGAGGATTGTACAGCAGTGAAATTAAAGGCATCCAATTTTTGTAAAAAAATATTCGTTATACTAAACTATATTTCATACATTGTCTTTCTGTCCTTTTTAAAGGGTTACATCAAAACTTGAATACAACCTGTATTCAGTTTCAGTATGCAGTGATAAATTCTGAACCCCATAGTTGATCTTTTATTTTGCCAGGAAGCTTCTGCTGGCTTTCAACTACTTGGGTTGTAATGTGTAAGTAACAGGAGTATGGCGTGCTGTTGCATGCCAACCAGTCCCTGTATTTGCAAAGCAAGGCTAGTGTCTGCACTGTCAGCATTAGGTTGGCACCTCTGACAAGGTGCATCTTGTCTCCTCTCTTGTTCATGAGAGGATATCAAGGCGCAGCCAAGGTTTAGAGTGTATCCAATTTGGGGACCTGAGGGTTGCACCTCTTCTATTTTGGGATTGCAACGAAAGCATTCTTTCCTGACCCTGTGCAGACGACACAATCCAGGGATGAGTGAGAAAAAAACACGGGGAGTCGGGAATGAAAACAGGCGTGTCCATGGTGTGCTGGTATTCAGGGGAGGTGTGGCAAACAAAGTCCAAAAGGGGAATCCAAAACAGACAAAAGTCCAAAGCCAGGCGATCCATCCAAGACAGACGAGATTAAAACAGGAACTGGGTCAGGACCGGCATGGGAACGGGAACAGGAACTAAAACCTTGACGGGACCAGGTGCTACCAGGTCCCGGACTCGCCTGGTACGGGAACCACTGCAGAGCCCGGAAGAGAGTGAGTGCCCGACTTTTATAGGACGGAGGGCAGGAACTGGAGGCAGGTGCAGGGAATGAGTACTAAACAAGGAAGGGCTGGAGCGTCCTTAAGAGGAGGGGTTTACGATTGTGACAGGGATGATGTTGTCCTTTTTGTCTCATCTGAGTATGAGCTCCAGCGCACACTATGTGACATGGTTGGGATGAGGGTCAGCACCTCCAAATCTCTGAACCAAACACTGGAACACTGGAGGTCATGGTTCTCTTCCAGAAAAGAGTAGATTGCTCAGTTCAGGTGAGAGGGAAACAGCTGCCCCAAGTGGAGGGGTTTAAGCACTTCTTGGTCTTGTTCATGAATGAGGGTAGAGGGGATCGTGAGTTTGACCAGGGCATTGTTGCAGCAGCTGCAGTGAAGCGGATACTGTACTGACCCATGGTGGTGAAGCAGGAGCTGTGTTTTCAGATGAAGCTTTTGGTTTTCTAGTTGATCTACATCTCTATCCTCACCAGTGATCACATGCATGGGTTAGTGACTGAAAGAATGAGATTGCAGGTACAAGTGGAGGAAATTAGGTCTCCATGGGGCTGCTTTCTGTCACTTTCCGTGACATGGTGAAGAGCACGACAATTTGGAAGAGCCATCACGGCTCCTTTGGATCAAGAGGAGCCAGTTGCAGTATTTTGGGCATCTGGTGAGGATGCCCCCTGGGCTCTTCCTGCTGGAGATAAACTGGGAACCGAGTTTGGGGCAGACCCAGGACACGTTGGAGTAATTATATCTCTGGGATGGCCTGGGAATCCCTCAGGAGGAGTTGGAGACTGTTGCTGGGGAAGGGAAATAGGAGTAAGTAGTTAGAAAATGAGATGAAATGAGAGGTGGATCTGTTTTTGATGTAAAACAGGCCTGTTTCATAGAACTTTGATGGCTTAATGACTGTTGATTATATCTTAAAAGGGGGTAGTCTCGAGGCAAATAAATACAATAAACAGTACCCTACTGTTTAGCCACAGGGGATAATTTTTCCATTCTTTTATAATCATTTTGAGAGTAGGTCTCTTATTACTGTAAATCATTTATATCTCTCTAATTTGTTGTACATTTTTAATCACATTCATAAACAAATGCTATATAGCCATCTTTTCTTAAAAATTTACATTTTGCTACCTTCATTATAGAACCAAATCCTAAAACTAACACAAAACAAAACTAATGTGAAACATTAAGATTGCATGGTACTGTAAGTAGCAGAAAAATACATAAGTATTATCAAATTACATTTTACTCAGATGACATTCAGTGCTACTTTGCCACAAATGCTGATGTGGACTTCTACAGTACATGCTCTTGTTTTTTTTGAAGATATGAATTGCTGAAAACACCAAAATGTTCTGGAATTATACTAAAAAAAGACAAGAGTATAATCAGGTAATTATTTAAATAAATACAGCCATTGTGGAATGCGATTTGACAACATTGATATGACTGCCAAGGTCCAAATATTTAAGATGCACATTCACAAAGTTATTTTATGAAGGTGTCTTTCTTTCACTTGGGCAAAACTGCCTGTGTAAGACCTGTCTCAGACCATCTGATACTGAGCACCTGGTACAGTATATGCTTTTATTGTAGTGCTCTGGTATCTCAGAAGTCAACAGTCAGCAATCATTTTTATCCCTTAGTTATATCAATACCCAGCTATAAACGTGTTTTAAACAGTAATGGCTGCTACTTGTTTAAACAAATTGTGATTTGCTTTTCTGTATATTCTTCTACCTCAGTACAGGACTTTATGATTGTAATGAAACATTCTTTAAAAATAAAGGTTGTGGGTGTGGCCACTGATGTATATTTCTTGCCTCAGAGCAAAAATTGCAATACTTGATTTGGATTAAAGTGTAACAATGGGATGGTGAAAATCTAGAAAGCACATTAATAAGGAATCATATGAAAACATGCTTGATTAAAATAGTAAATAAAGATAAATAGTAGTTCTTGAGCTTACATTACTGACATAAAGTTAATGTTCAGCAAGCATTTGAAATTATTTCAAGGACCTTCATCCCAATTTAATTGAAAGGGGAAGATCATCCATGAATTTAGGGTCATGAAAACATTGCATCAACTAATCAACCGTGCAATAAATTGGGCTCTGCTAGCAGCAGATACTGTAATGGATTTGAAAGTGGCAAGGCTGAGTACTTGACCAGAAAATTATCAAATTGCACTCTTGTAAATTGCAACCCTTATAAATGTCAGACATGTTGAAATATCCATGTTCATTGTTATATTTATTTTTTACGTGTTTGTACAGTAATGACTGAATCTGTGTTTCTGAAATTTGTGTCCTTTTCATATTCCTCTAATTTGTTTTATTCTGTTTTTAACATATGAAGACCCCTATACTACTTTTAGAAAACTGAACAGAAACACATAGCATATGGGCTTGTTCTATCTTAAACTTTACCCTTACTTTGACAAATGATGATGCTTATTTAGAAATAAAGCTAATAGTTTAAGATATTTTTATTTTAAGATAATTTTTAATATCTTTATTAAGTGGAATAGAACTATGAGAATGTTTTGAAATTGATGTTTATATTCAGTACTGTGGAGAGGGATATGTAAAATTATCTTGACTTTGAGGTCCATATATCAGAAACTCAACATGAAAAATTGAAATGAAAAACCTACAGCATGTCTCTGCATAACTGCCCAGAACACTTGTACAGTCAATATTCTACACATAATGAACAGGAAGCTAACACATAAAAAATTACTTTAATAGTGGGTACATGAAAAGCCAATATGACATAATATGGGGCCTTAATAATGGTGGAAAAGAAAATAAACACTTTGAATATATTGCTTATACACACAAATCAACCAAAAGAAAACCAGATTATGGGGTTTCTGACTAGTGAAAAAATCATCATAGTACATCAGAAATATTGTACATCTAATAAAAGAATTTCACTTCATCTTTACATCAGTTTAGGTGAAATGGATATAAACTGAATAAAAAGAAAACTGTTGTGCAATCAATATAGTTTTTAGCTTATGAACAACTATAGATGAAGAAGAAGTCAAACAATTTGACATTATGGCCATAGGCGGCAGTTTGATACTATTATTGTGTGCCAGTTATCACAGCAGGATGCTACAAGACAAGAAAGCAGTGCCTGAGGCCCAACTCTGTGTCACCAGATAGTGTGGGATGTTGGTCAGAGCTGGCTAGGGAAGCTCAGGCTGTGTCTATGACACTTTTGGCATTTTGGCAGGAAAATTGCTGTACTGGAATTATCCAATTTAAGTCAGTGTATGTGAAACTCTGAATCTTCAAATATTTATTTTACTGGATATGTGTGCAATTGCAGTTCTCTGAAGACCATTTAAATCCAGTTTCCTCAGAGCATTTTATTCCATTTTGCTGTCCAATTGGCATGGGATCAGCAGGGCTGTAATAGATGTTAATGTTCTTTACTATGGATGCTAATATACCCTATTACTCTCTTCTAAAACAGATAGTCACTGATGAACTTTTTACAATAGCAGGACGAGACAGATTGAGAACAGCAGTACCTGTTTGAACTCAAAATTAATGCAGGAAGAGAAATAGTCAGACATTGACCTTCTTGGGTAAAGGTTTCCCTTTTTGGTTCTCTACGTTTCTGAAGTACTTATGGCATATTACTGCACTTTACATATTTAAACTTGATTGAAAGGGAACTTGTGGCCACTTATGAACATTTTCAATACAATATTTAAGTTAATTATCTTTTTGCTATATGCCCTAGCAATAAAAAGAATGGTTGTCCTAGCAACATTGCTGTAATGGGCAGTCTCAATCAGGATCCCTGATGTTTTCAATTATCTATTAGGGTGGCCCATGCAATGATTTCTGATGGTGATTTTGTGTCATAGAAGAGGTAATACAAGTGCAGTATACAATGGATGTAATTTTATATTGGTTCAAAACTAAAAGAAATGAAATTAGTTTGTATTCTCTAATTTGTTTTTTATTATTGTGAAATTCATAACAAACTCCAATTGCAAAGACTGCACACAACAGCTTGTCCTACTTATTGCCAGTCAAGTCTAGGTCAGAAGAAATTACGGAAAAAAATAACTTTACTGCAAGACAGCTAGCATCAAATGATAAGAATAAATGCTTTTACACTCACAACACTGAGGATTTCCCTGAATGACATCATGGACCTATATTTATTTCCCTGGATAAATACATTCAGACACATTTAAGCCAAGGATCTTCCTAGCTCCCTAGCTTTAAAATTCTAGAATATAACATGGTAGGTGGTGATGACAAATACCACCCTATTGACAAGGTCCAAAAAAGTCTCAATTGTTTAAAAACAAATAAAGAGCCAATAAAGTCATTTAAAGATACTAGTAGAATATAAAAACATTACATTAATCTTATACTTTTTTACAAAGCACAACTAGCAATTTTCTTGAATAGTGCAGTGTCTAATTTGTCCAACTGAAGACAAATAACGCTGATAGGTCATGCTCTCCAAGGAGAATTATTCCCCAGTGAATGCATAGCTCCTCTGTCCTTGTACAGTAAACTGAGTGTGCTGTAAATTTAGAATGAAGACGTGTTTTTTAGTGCTACCTTCTACCAAAACATATGCTTCATACAGTTGACAGAAACATTTTCACACCTACAGTGTGGTGAAAATTCTACTTTGTCATTATTAATTTTAAAACATAATCAGCCAGAATTCAATATCTTTGTGTGAAATAGTAAGTATATCCTTATTTCTACTATCTGAAGTAAGAAGGTATATAAAATCACCAAAATATGTGCAAACAATTAGTTGATCATCAGGAAGTGATTTCCACCTGTATATAAAATCAGAATACTTGAAAGTTTGGTCTTTAGCACTCTGTTGTATAGTAACACATCACACCCAGATCAGAAGAAATCTGTGACAGTCTTAGAGAAAGAAAGGTGGGCCCTTAACAGTCTGTGAAGCCATTTCCAAACAATGTGAAAGTTCATTGATTCACTATCAGGAAAAGACTGGAAAAGAATGGATTTTGTGGGAGATTAGCAGTGCACTTGAATGAAAAACAAGATTTCTGGAATAATGTACTCTGGACAGATGAGTCAAAAGTGGAGTTGTTTGACCATAATGCAAAATGTATTTAGCAAAAAAGTGAGATAATCAATTAGACAGCTAAAACTGAACCAAAAGTGGTTCATGCAACAGGATAACGATCCACAACACATAAGCAAATCTATAAATGAAAGAAATTCTGGATTTTGGGATGGACATGTCAAGGCCAGACCTAGACCCAATACAAATGTTGTGGCAGGACCTAAAGAGAGCTGTGCATACAAGAAAGCCCTCAAACATGATAGCATTTAAGCAGTTCTGTAAGGAAGAGTGACCCTGAATTCCACCCAGCTGACATGGGTTACTGATCAACAGGATACCGATTAAGGGGTGCCATAAGTTACTTTCTTAAGATATACTGTAGATTGCTGGATGACTCTTGTTTCACGTAAATAATGATATAGAATATTTGAGTGTTATTTGTCAAATGAGGTTAGTTTTATCTAGTATTAGGACTTGGTGAAGGTCAAACATGACTAAACATAATATCTTAAGGGGGTGTAGTTACTTTTTCACCACACTGTTTTTAATCCTGAACAAAAGAATCAGGCTCTCAGCCTCTTTGTTTTCAGGCCTGTCAGTTTTTTTATGCTGTTGTAGTGAAAAAGTATTCAAATCCTTGTTGATGTCCCATTATGTGAGATTACAAAATTATGCATACACTTTTTCTCAATGTAAATATTTTATTAAAAACCCTAAAGCCCAAATTGAAGACTTATAAGGATAAGATAAGATATAATAAATGTTTGCAAAAACTAAGGGGATATAAAATAGATTGAACATGTACAGTATGCAGACCCGTAAACCAAAATTTGATGAAAGCACCTTTGACATCAATTAAAGCGACAAGTCTTTTTGGATGCTGGCTTGGTGCAGTTTTGCCTTGCTTTTTACCTTTTGCTTTGTCCTGCTGAATTGTTGCTCCTGTTTTAAGTCTGAAGCAGGTTTTGTTTAAGACTGGTTCTATCACTCTTGACAAGCTTCTCAGTCACTGATTATAACATGCAGAACTATAGTACAGTATATAATAAAGCTGCTACCACCATGCTTGACAGTAAGGATGGTGTTGACTTTGTGATTAACTATGTTGGATTTCTAACCCATTGCCTTTGGACTAAAAAAAATTGGTTTTGCCATTGTTTGTCGAATCACCTAAATGCATGTCACAAACTTCATGCAGAATCTGAGATATTGCTATTTGGTTTGATACAAACCCCTTTGTGGAGCAACTAGGATATTGTTGACCTCTGGATATTTTGTCTATCTTAGCCACTAAACTCAACACCATCCACTTATTATAAATTGACTTCATCATGCTAAAAGATATATTAAGGGTACCTAAGCTGCTTTTACACCCTTTTCCTCATTTACTGTATACGTTTATACAGCTTTTTCTGAGCTGTTTTGACTTAGGGGCTTTACAGATATACAGTAGGTGTATTTATTCTGAAATCATGTAAACCACATGATTATAGGACACAGTATACTGGCCTCAGACAGAGGCTATTAAACTCAATTTATGGCTCGTTAAGGTAATTTTGTGCAATGGTTTTGAATCCTTATGCAATTATACCTTTTCCATTTTCTTTCATTTTATTTATTTTCTACTTCAAAGTGTCATGACTGCAAGCCTTAAAGCAAACCAATGTGCAAACTGTACACGGGTGTAAATACTTTTACAAGACTATGTCCAGTTTGAACACTCAACATAGTGATTTTTAAATCAAGATGGGAGCTGTATACACTAAATACATAATGTTTTTATGATGTATTCCCTAATTCTTTCTATGTTTGTAATTTCTAAGGTTGCAGAATATGTTTCAGTTAAAAAATAACTAAATCTAAATATACAGTAACCTTCACAATATTATAGATTAAATGCAATTCAGTTTTAGGTAAACCTTCCCAGTTTTTATGCCTGAGGTATCCATTATATAAAAGCTTTGGAGATGCTGGGGAAAATCCAATATGCTTTTTGTACTCCAAAATGCCATTAGATTATTTTTGCTATTAAAAGAAACTCTTAAGGTTAAATCTAGACAATTCTAGGAAAACCTATTAAATTTAAACATGGCTAATCATGTCAAGATTTATAATTTGAATGAATATTTTAGATGAAATGGTGTTAAGTGGAATAAATAGATTTTTGAATTCATCTCAGTAGCACAGTAGTACTTTGACTTTTTATGATGCACTAATGATTTATGAAATAACATTTACAGTATACATTCAATATCCTTTTTCTTTTACATATAAACCTGTATAGAAAGTTTAAAAAAAGCTTTTGCTTTCAATATCCTTTCTGAGGAGGGGCTAATTAAATATTATTTTCATAAATGACAAGTTACATGTGTATCAGACAAATATAATACAAAAACACATTAAATAGAACATTTTAATATTTTGTTTCTGTAACATGAAATGGTTTGAATGCTTCTGTGACAATCTGTGCAGATCTCCGTCCTCCTGCTGGAATCCAGTTTTAGTACCTTGTGGTCTCCAGACTCATAACAGATCCACTCCTTTGACTACAGATACAGTATCTCTACCACACCTAAGAATGGATCCTCTGTTGTGGCAGAGTTCGACACTGTGTGCAATTCAGAGAGGGGTGAAATCACTGCAACTCATTCAGTGCACTAACACCAAGCCCTGTTACACTACATCTTGTACTCAGCATTCATTTAGGTAGGCATATGTTTTATCTGTTTTCTTGCTTTTGCATGTTACATGTTACTTACAGAGCTAAATGAAATATATTTATTAAATCTTAATATCTTGAGATTTTATCTTGTAAATATGGTACCACAATGTTTTTTCTCTCATCTGAGACTACACATACTCTACTACTAATAATGTCATCATCAACATCATCATCAGAATGTTTTGTTTGAAAAGCAGACATTATTATTATTATTGCCTCTGAAAGCTTATTCTGTCAAAAAATCACCACACAGAAATGAAGAAGAAATAAAACTGTATTGAATTGTACAAAAAGCCATTTTAAATAAATGGGCCTTGAATTATTCCCAGTTTGAAGAAAACATATAATTTCATTATGAGAGAACAGCAAAACGGAAGGCCATGGTTTCCTAAAAGTGCTGCTCTGAAAGAGATGAGTAAGGAGTTATTATGAAAAGAGAAATTCTATTAATGTGTCAATGGGCTTTCATTGAACACCAAGATAGTACTGTACAGTACATCACTCTGTTAGCAGTTTAAACAACTATTGACATTTTCATGATTGTGCAGCTGTTTATAACATTCACTATTTACCATTATTTATATTTCCAGAATAAATATAAGTAATATCGTTGTCCTGCTGTGTTAGTGCACTGTTAGTTTAGGGCTTTTTCCTGATGATGCAGAAATTAATGCATATGCAGTGTATACGGCACTGATTTCCTTTAAGAGATACCAATAAACGATAAATAAGACAAGATATTATCAATAATAGAAATGTACTCTATGTAATGAGGTAACTTACATAAATTATTTTTATGCTTTTATCTTTAAAGAAGAAGAATTTAAGACTAGTACTTACTGTAGTAACTTAAGACCACAACATTATCAGCAAGCATGAAAACTCCCGGAAGCCATCTCAATTATAGTCTGGGACTTTAACCACTGCAATCTGAGGAAAGTACTACAAAAATACTGTAGCGCTCTCGGGTTCACGTGGGTATGCTCCCTTGCCACTGCTACCTCAGGTCGGCCGCGCACCGCTGGGGACTCGAACCCGGGCCTCTAGCATCCCTCAACAGGGACCCAGCCAGTTGAGCTAAAGGGAAATCGCCCGGCTGTGGTCCCTGCTATTCACGCGTAAGCCGGCCCTCACAACCTGCAATGTTGGCCATATGTGTTACAATACATTCAGCATGTCACTGTACCGACAAGAGGAGTTAAGATTTTGGACCACCGCTACACAACAATAGAAGGGGCATACAAAACGCTTCCCAAACCAAGTTTTGGCAAGTTGGACCACATCGCTCACCTATTGCTTCTGCACTACAGAGGCTGAAGATCTCCCCCATTGTGAACAAGTCAGTGTGCTGTTGGTCGGAGGAGGTGGAAAGCAGGTTAATAATAATAGAGTGTTTCGATTGTACATACTGGGTCGCATTCAGAGCTCCCGACACAGATTTTAATTAGTATACAGATGCAGTCACCAGCTAATGTATATTAAGTATTGCACTGACATTTGTGTACCAGAAAAGAAAATTAGGACATTTCCCAATCAGAAACCGTGGTCAAACAAACAAATTCGCAATAAAATAAAACATAGATCCACCGCCTTCAAACCAGGGGAAAAAGAGCTGTACAGAGAATCGTGGTATGCATTAGAGAAAGCCATAAAATGCGCTAAACGGAGCTACAGAGGAGTGCGGCTTGAAACACAATGCTCCGACACCTGGAGGCTGTGGCAGGGATTACAGCCAATCACAGGCTACAAGAGCTGCAGCCACGAGATCGACACAAACAACACATCCCTGTCTGATGAGCTATATCTATGCCTGCTTTGATGCTCTGAACACAGACACTGCTGAGAAGATCCCAAGTGTACAGGATGAGTCTATTCTGAAACTCTAAGAGCAGGACGTGCAGAAAACTCTTAAGTATGGTGAAAATCCGTAAGGCTGCAGGGCCTGATGGGATACCACCCCGCGTCCTCAGGATATGTGCAGCCCAGCTGACCACAGTGTTTACGGACATCTTTAACTCCTTCCTGTCACAGTCCATTGTCCCCACCTGCTTAAAAAATACACCATTGTTCCACTCCCTAAAAAGGCAAAACTGATGTGCCTGAACAATTACCACCCAGTAACATTAACATCTGTGATGATGAAATGCCTGGAGAAGCTGGTGTTGTCACACATCAACTCCTCCATCACAGAGTCCGTGGACCCCTTGCAGTTCACCTACCAGAACAACAGATCAGTGGATGATGCTGTCTCCCTAACTCTACATACCGCCTTGGAACATTTGGATACTAAGAACTCATATTTGAGAATGTTGTTTGTGGATTACAGTTCAGCATTCAAGACCATCATATGCAGCCAACTGGTGACAAATTTAGGGGATTAGGACTGTGCAACTCTGTCTGCAACTGGCTGCTGGACTTCCTAATCGAGAGACCACAGGTGCGGCGGATAGGTAATAAACATCAACACCACTCATCCTGAGCACTGGCACCCCGCAAGGTTGCTGTCTGAGTCCAAGGTTGTACTCCCTATTCACTCATGACTGCACAGCAAGACACATCAACAAACGCATCATCTTAAAAAATTAGGTGCGGTGCGGTGGCTCTGTGGCTAAGGATCTGCGCCTGTGGCTGGAAGGTTGCCAGTTTGTATCCCGCACCCGGCAGAGGAATCCTACTCCGTTGGGCCCCTGAGCAAGGCTTTTAACCCCAATTACACCAGGGGAACCGTATAAATGGCTGACCCTGTGCTCTGACCCCAAGCTTCTCTCCCTGTCTGTGTGTTTCATGGAGAGGAAGTCGGGGTAATCGAAAAGAGAAATTCCTTATACAAGAAATTGTATATGGCCAATAAAGTGATCTTATCTTATCTTATTATTAAATTTGAGGATGACACCATTATAATAGGCCTGATCAGCGATGATGACGAGTCCACTTACAGGGATGAAGTCGTAGAGTTGCTGGGGTGGTATCATAGCAATAACCTGGACTTGAACATGAGTAAAACTAAAGAACTAATAGTGGACCTTCGGAGGCACAGGCTGCACACTCACAGACAACTCAGTACTGATGGAACAGAAGTGGAAGCAGTCACCAGCTTTACGTTTTTAGGAATTCACATTTTTAATGACCTAACCTGGACTGTGAACACAGGTTAATGACTGTGAACACAGACATTATTTTGAAGAAGGCTCAGCAGCAGAACAAGTCAGTGTGCTGTTGGTCGGAGGAGGTGGAAAGCAGGTTAATAATAATAGAGTGTTTTGATTGTACATACTGGGTCGCATTCAGAGCTCCCGACACAGATTTTAATTAGTATACAGATGCAGTCACCAACTAATGTATATTAAGTATTGCACTGACATTTGTGTACCAGAAAAGAAAATTAGGACATTTCCCAATCAGAAACCGTGGTCAAACAAACAAATTCGCAATAAAATAAAACATAGATCCACCGCCTTCAAACCAGGGGAAAAAGAGCTGTACAGAGAATCGTGGTATGCATTAGAGAAAGCCATAAAATGCGCTAAACGGAGCTACAGAGGAGTGCGGCTTGAAACACAATGCTCCGACACCTGGAGGCTGTGGCAGGGATTACAGCCAATCACAGGCTACAAGAGCTGCAGCCACGAGATCGACACAAACAACACATCCCTGTCTGATGAGCTATATCTATGCCTGCTTTGATGCTCTGAACACAGACACTGCTGAGAAGATCCCAAGTGTACAGGATGAGTCTATTCTGAAACTCTAAGAGCAGGACGTGCAGAAAACTCTTAAGTATGGTGAAAATCCGTAAGGCTGCAGGGCCTGATGGGATACCACCCCGCGTCCTCAGGATATGTGCAGCCCAGCTGACCACAGTGTTTACGGACATCTTTAACTCCTCCCTGTCACAGTCCATCGTCCCCACCTGCTTAAAAAATACACCATTGTTCCACTCCCTAAAAAGGCAAAACTGATGTGCCTAAACAATTACCACCCAGTAACATTAACATCTGTGATGATGAAATGCCTGGAGAAGCTGGTATTGTCACACATCAACTCCTCCATCACAGAGTCCATGGACCCCTTGCAGTTCACCTACCAGAACAACAGATCAGTGGATGATGCTGTCTCCCTAACTCTACATACCGCCTTGGAACATTTGGATACTAAGAACTCATATTTGAGAATGTTGTTTGTGGATTACAGTTCAGCATTCAAGACCATCATACGCAGCCAACTGGTGACAAATTTAGGGGATTAGGACTGTGCAACTCTGTCTGCAACTGGCTGCTGGACTTCCTAATCGAGAGACCACAGGTGCGGCGGATAGGTAATAAACATCAACACCACTCATCCTGAGCACTGGCACCCCGCAAGGTTGCTGTCTGAGTCCAAGGTTGTACTCCCTATTCACTCATGACTGCACAGCAAGACACATCAACAAACGCATCATCTTAAAAAATTAGGTGCGGTGCGGTGGCTCTGTGGCTAAGGATCTGCGCCTGTGGCTGGAAGGTTGCCAGTTTGTATCCCGCACCCAGCAGAGGAATCCTACTTCGTTGGGCCCCTGAGCAAGGCTTTTAACCCCAATTACACCAGGGGAACCGTATAAATGGCTGACCCTGTGCTCTGACCCCAAGCTTCTCTCCCTGTCTGTGTGTTTCATGGAGAGGAAGTCGGGGTAATCAAAAAGAGAAATTCCTTATACAAGAAATTGTATATGGCCAATAAAGTGATCTTATCTTATCTTATTATTAAATTTGAGGATGACACCATTATAATAGGCCTGATCAGCGATGATGACGAGTCCACTTACAGGGATGAAGTCGTAGAGTTGCTGGGGTGGTATCATAGCAATAACCTGGACTTGAACATGAGTAAAACTAAAGAACTAATAGTGGACCTTCGGAGGCACAGGCTGCACACTCACAGACAACTCAGTACTGATGGAACAGAAGTGGAAGCAGTCACCAGCTTTACGTTTTTAGGAATTCACATTTTTAATGACCTAACCTGGACTGTGAACACAGACATTATCTTGAAGAAGGCTCAGCAGCACCTCTATTTCCTGAGGTGCCTCAAGGAATGGGGGATTCCAGTACCTTTGTTGGTGAACTTTTACCGCTGCACCATCGAGAGCCTCCTCACCAGTGGGATCACAGTGTGGTATGGCAACATCTCTTCTCGAGAAAGGCACTGCAGAGAATGGTGAATGTGTTCCAGAAGATCAATGGCTGTGGTCTCACAGAGATTAAACACCTCTACGAGGACCGCTGCCGTGGTAGAATTCTGGCCATTAGAGAGGACAGTCACCACCCCAGGCATGAGCTCTTCACCCCACTGCCCTCAGGCAAGAGATACAAGAATATACGGACACTTTTTACTAGATTCTTTAATACTGTAGGTTCTACCCACAAGCAGTGCGATTGGCGAACACATTTGACCATGCCCCTCGGACCACACCTACACCATCTACCTCACTGTAATTTTATTTGTTGCACATCTGCAGTCATTGTTTACATATCTGCATTGTTAACATTCGAACCGTTTACTTGTTTACTTATACATTGTCTACTGTTGTACATACGGCAATAAAGTTCAAGTAATTGGAATCAATTAACAAAGTTTATACAATGTTCCAAATTACCTTCCTGACTCTCACCATCGTCATCTCTCCTCTAGAGGGCGCTCCGACCCTTTTTGTATTTTAGTTTCATCATCACGTTCACCTGCCCCTTGTTCGTCGTATATTATTAAAACCTCGTGCTTCTGAAGTTCAGGGCTCTGCATTGAAAGACAGGACACCCAGAGGCCCACCTAGCATCAAGTTGCCCTACGTCCGCGGCTTGAGGACATAGGCTTCCGAACGGCATCCTGACAAGCCATCCGGGGCTCGGAGCGCCTGGCCTTGTCACTCCGTTTTTAACTTTCTTGTTCCTGTTTCTGTCCCTGAACCTGTTCCTGCTTTTATTCTTGTCTTGTCTTGGATGGATCACCTGGTATTGGATTTTGGACTGCACCCTGATTTCCCTTTAGAGTGTTATGCACTTGTTTGCCTGCGGTCCCACCTTGCACCTGGATCACTGTCTGCACTGCCCCCTGTTTGCCATCCCTTCCATTCCTCACCATGTTTTCCCCTTAGCCCTTCCCCAGTTACTTCCAGACTATACCATCTGCACAGGGTCCTAAACTACACACTTCACGGGAATCAGGACTGATCACTGACACCACCTGATGACAAAACAGGGCACAAGCTCTTTAGACACCAAATCCTGAATTGCTCCCTGTCCAACCACTCCTTGCTCTAGAAGGACTTTCACACTACCATATCCCTATCTGCTTGTTGGTGGACTCGTAGCTCTGGAATGCTGACAGCTGTTTAACCAGGTTGGGATCAAACTTGGTGAAAGCAAACTAAGCAGAGTCCAAAACACAAAAAAGGAATCCATGAGGTGTGGTTAGAGCACAGCGAGGGTCATATCCATGGAACATGGTGAAGCACAGATCAAAGCAAAAGGCAAATCCAGGAGGTGCAGTAATAATCACAAGCACAACCATGGTCCAAAGCCGAGAAAACACAGGGAAGTAACCAGCTCAGAAGGTGTTCTAAGAGATTATGTTTAAAGCGAAGCAGAGGTCAGGATTCCAAACACAGCGAGGGAACAAAGTTAGAGTAACAAATACTCAAAGGGCTCAGATGAAATTCTGTCAGATCCGAGTATTTATCTTCTGAATTACCTGTACTGGGTATGGACGTAATTCACCTCCAGGTGATCCAAATCTCCAGTCAATTGGTTTCTGTGGAAACTGGCACTGGGAGGGGTTGAATGGTGATGTAACCAGCTGCCACATTAATGCTAGCTTGCCTTGCTGCTTTACCCTTTCGGGGTAGATAAATCCCCTCCAGGATTTAAGACCTGACATTGTTACCATCCCCTTGTGGGGTAAGAAATTGAAGAAACCCTACTCTGTTCTCTGTAACCTCAGCAATAGCAGTGTAAATCCTCTCTTGGTTGATCCCATTTGGCCATGCCTGCTGTGCTGTCTCTATTATTACCTTACCAGCAGTCCTGGCGTGAACAGAATCTTCTACTATTTTACACCTTCATATCTCAGTCTTATTACAGTATATTCTAGTACCTAACCCAATGGCACCAGGGTGGCTTCTCTTAGAAGGCTGCTGTCTCTTTAAACCCCAAGAGACCTGATGTCTTTAATCTGCCTGAGCCAACTTTCCTCTGCTCAAACATTTGACTTTTAGAGATTACCAACTCAAGTAGGCAACCACCTGAATCATCTTTAAACTACTTTGTATTTATAACCATAAATGCTTATATGAACTAGCCAGATGGCGGACTACTAGCTTTTCTTCTTTCCCCCTCTCAGGCTGTCTTCTATGTTCTCATCACATACTGTTTCTATGCCCTTCTTATATTGCGCATATTGCACTGTCTGCATGTGTGGATGGTTTATTTTTCTCTTATACTTCCCACACATTTTCCTGCCCTTACTGAAGATCCTATTATGTTGTAAATCATCCTATTGTTTCATCATGTTGTTTCTGGATACAATACCACATTATTTGATGTCCTACCTGAGAGTGTTTGTTTTTTCTATCCACTCACACACATTTCCTGATCTTTGTATACTGATTTATCTGTTTATGACCTCACCACCATTGTTACCCCCCTACTTTTCCTATCATCCAATTTTTTTTCTAGATAAAGTGACAGGATGCAGCATGCAACTACAAGGTAGTTAGATGATTCTCCCAATTAACTCTTGTTGTATTTATAGGTTCAATAGGATTGTCACTAATATTTCTTCAGGTTTCAATTAGTAATAAACTCTTCAGAGCTTACTGCTAACCCTTTATTATTCTAGATGTCATGCTTATAAATTCATATAGTATCATTACTAAAATTTCTGCAGGTTTCAATGATAGATAAACTGCTCGGAGCTTGATGTTATATATCATTCAAATTCAAGATGGCCATTACATACAACACGTGTGTTCTCATTAATCTTCTTTATCCTGCTCAATTGATACTGATTAATAATGGAGTTTTAAACTCTACATTTTTCTGTGACCATTGTTTTTCGACATTGTGAATAATTTCTTCAGTAGACATCCCTCCATTTGTCTAGCAAAACATTGAATTTAAAAAGGTAAATGAGCTTTTTATTAAGGCTCTCCTTGTGAATAGTTCCAGGCCAATCCATTTTGATTGTAGGGAGTCCAATAAGTTACTTTTCTGGAGTCAGTATTTATTGGATACACAATTCTTAAGCATAGTTTTTAAATTTGATGGAATCCAAACACAGGCATTTCAGATATTTAGGGCTATTGTGCTAATCCTCTGTGAAGCATTATGGAATGCAATTACCATGTTTATTATTATGGTTCATAACCATGGCATACAGTAACTACAGTATGTCTAAAAATCGCTAAAAATAAACATCCTGCAGAGAGATCCACAACAGGTTCCAAGACACAAGATATAGCACAATTGGAAAACACTCATCACTGGCAACGCTGTTCTTAATTATTTTTGCTTTTTGAGATTTATTTTTCAATAGGACAGAATATACCAATTTCAAGAAATTAACAGAAAATATTTAGATTATAGACATTATAGATAGTGTTACTGTAGAACCCTCTGTAGAAATGTGACAGAGCTTCTCTCAAGATCATAAAACAATGCTTTGTTTACTGATTGTGTCTAAATCATATCACTCTTTTGTCACCATAGTGATCATGGTGATAAACAACATGATAAATACAATACATTTCTTCCGAGGTGAACCCTTAGTTTGACACTATATATTCAGGAAAATCATAAAAAGGTATATGCTCATTTAATTTTGTTTATATATCCTTTGTTTTTGTTTTCAATGAGCATACTAATGTAGCACATACATTATAAGGCTTTGTAAAGTAGTTCTACCTAATCCAGTAATCTGAGCAATGGCAGTGCTTTACCTGAAATTAATTTTTTAGCCTTTAGTCTGTAGTTTGTTTAGTGATCTGTACATGCCTGAAAAAAAAAGCAATTCTCCTTTATCACTGCGGGAACTATGGTTTTGACCAGCATCCCAGCCATTTAGATAGCATAATATTACTCCGTCAACAATCAGGGGTTGGGTTAATACAGCATCAGTGAAGCAATTATTCAGGAAGGACTGGAATTTACTATTTAAGATAAGTTTTAAGAAAAGAAAGTTTTAGATAACTCTACTTCCAGTAAAATCGTTTAGTTTCTCCATGTAAATGTATTTTCCACAGTTTGTTTTTACTGATTCACTCATAATCATCTTATAAACTTCAGACAATAATGTTGTTGTTTTTATACTTACAGTACAAACAAGTGGAAAGAAAACAGTGGAACTGGAAGGAGTTCTACATAGCATTTCACTAAACTATAGGAGGTGTTTCATGGTATGAATCAATAGAAGAATAACATATGAGCCCCTCTTAAAGGAGATACAATTTACTTTTTTTTAAAACAATGTATTATATAATTCAATACAATAAGAAACCAGGATTTTAGAATGCCTACAGTCTGTTTTCCAAAAGACATGATTTAATTTTAAAATTGTATTAAAAAAATCTAACTTAAAAGCAAGGTCTAAAAGGAGCAAAGGTGCTGTTAAACTGTAGTTTTTCTATGTCTTGATTTTTGAATTCCAACATTCATACAATGCAAGTCAATGGGAAGCAGCTCCACATAGTGGATATGAATTGGATATTTCTCCTCACTCTGCATGTGCTCCTGTAAACCTTTATGTGGTAGGCCCTCAGATCAACGGAAAAGACAGAGTTTTACAACAGCAGCAATGAAAACAAAGAATACTCTCTAGACAGGCCGGAAAACAAATTAATTGAACAGTACTAAAAACAAAGATCCAAAATGCAGTTTTAAACATGTTAAATGTGGTGCTATTTTCCTTTAGTGATTATAAGAGTCTGACAAAATCACTGAAACTAGTATTTCCGAACTTTTATTACACATAAATATTTTTTGTGAATTCAGAAACCTATTAAGCATGCAGACAAGTTAAGCTGACTATAACATTATAAAACGTTTTTAACCTCAAATTCTAACATTTTAAAATTACCTAACATTCTTTTAAAAAATGTTAAGGTTTTGATGATAGTAAAGTGAGGAGGATTAAAGGTGAAAAGATCTAAAAGAGGCGTTCAGAAAGTACAATGGTAATTGAAACACTGGCAACATATTTTAGAAAGAACACTAGAAATTGTTATTGTTGTGTTGACCTTGGTTATAACTCCAAAAAAGGGTAATTTATTTTTTTGTGTTTACAATGTACATTGTGTAACCTAAAAATAGATTTCATTAACGAAGGAAAATCTGTTGGTTAAAAAAATAGCAAATATATTATTTAGTGCATGTTTACGACCATCATACAGTATATCTCAAAAATGAATATACTGTATTTTTATCATTTATGTTATACTGCAATATATTAGTCTTATTTATTAGGTATTGGAAACTTACAATGTACTTTTTGGATAAAAAAAGTATTTCGTTTTATGTTCTTTTTTCTTCTTTGAGAATGTAAGAATGTGAATATGACCCAAGAGAACAGGACAAGTTATAGGAAGTGCTCTGGATTTAGCAACATTGTCTGATTTGCTGCTCTTCAGACATCAGTATATCCTGAATTCATATATTCATACTGTATACTGTAGTATATATACTATTAATATTCAGTATATCAGAATCCTGACCAGGTCTTGAGCAAGTGATCACATTACCCCTGTCCTGGAGTTCTTTCACTATGTATCCTATCCTCATGCGCACCTATAAGGCTCTTCATGGCTTGACACCTCAGTTCCTTTCAGATTTACTATCATCCTGCTCCCCATATCACAGCCTTCGTTCTTCTGATTCTGGTCTCCTGTTTGTCCCCCCAGCTCACTGCCAGGAGGTCAAAGAATCACCTTCCCTGAGCTCTTTCAAGACAAGACTCAAAACCTTCTTAAAAAAGGGTTTACTTAATTAGTTCTGTGTCCACACCTTGCATCTTCTTCTGCATTCTAAACCCTTGTTTTTAAATTGGCTATTTTGTATTGTGTTCTTTTCTTCTCTTTCTCTCTCCAGCCATTTTCCTCTTAACCTAAAAGCTTACTTACCCCTTACTAACAATATTGTTATCGTATCATATTTCAATCTGTCACAAGTTTGTGCTGGATGTTGTTTATTCTTTGCAACATTTCAACTTCAATAAAGTCATCTTCAGCTATCATCTGACCAGTCAAAAATTCAGTCATGCTGATTCATTACTTTCAATTCAATTCAATGTGATTGAAAGGAATGATTCAATTCCCTTATTCCTTAGAATAAGCCAAGGTGTTCTCCTTTGAACCTTTTTATACTGTATGACACCTCTGTCTAATGTGGCACCAGCAACTGAGGATATGTGCTCTAACTAGGGCATTGTACAACTTCACCGAAACCTCTCTGGACTTATGTTCTACGTTTTCGCCAAGCACCCTATTTGCCTTTTAATTGCTTCTCCACAATTCAAGAATGATGACAGTGATGAATCAACTAAATCTTTTTTTTCCCCCACAGGACACTATTCAGTTGTCTGCCACACATTTATAAATATAACTCACATTTTTCCCCAACATGCAACACTTCATTTCTTTAATTCACTGTGTATGTGTCCATGTTTGAATGTTGTCAAAATAGAATTTTCACATCAGCCCACATCGGGCCAGTATACTTGTATATCAGCAGTTTGGAAAACGTCAGTGTTTACATCAAAGAGCTATGTGCAGAACCTAACTAGACTTACACAAGACAAACTTAGGCTAAATCAGACAGTTCTCCCTGAAAAATAAATGTCTTCCATGTTTTGAAAGTTCTGCACAAAAATATTTGTTCTTATTTATTTAAGTATTAGATAAATCATTCATGATGTAAATGTCCAACTGCTACTGAAAATCTAAGTGTGGTTATAACTGATTTTAACTGGCAAAAGCAAAATAATTGGATTTATCTCCCAAAACACAATACCATTAGATCCTGGAGACTTATTTAAGTACTTTTTACATGCATTTCCTAAATATGCAAAATTATTTGTAATAGAGTATTATTCAGATCTTTGGCATCTTCACTAGCTATTAGCTATTGCCTTACTATTACTTTTCCCATTACAGTCATTAATTCAACCCCTGCAGATCCTTGTACTTGTGCTTTAATTTTAAAGAATTCCCTTACTGCTTAAATGTTGAACAAAAACTTTATGGCTTTGTTCTTGTATGAATAGCAGAGTCTTTTTCCTTTTTTTCCAATTGTCTTTTAGTATTTCTAATTTCTTTCTTAATATGATACAGCATAACTGCTTTCAGGATGTTATTGTTTATATATCCAATATTGTTGATTCTTTTTAATTATATTACTTCTTATAGGCCTGATGTACCAGTGGGGTGATTATATGCTATGGTTTTCATTCTCCTTTGGAATATGTTTATTAATTTTTTAGAGTGCTTCTAAAATTGCCCCCAAACACTTTTAATATGTCAATAGGCAAATACATTTCCAGTAAAAGTTCTGATAGTACCCATTACTTTATCAGAATTTCCTTTCTGACACCTGGATTTTTTGTATTATACTGTTCTTAGTAAATTCTGTCCTTTTAATGAAAACCACAGAAATGATCTGCCAATAACATGGAGAATATTAGTGCTAATATAAACTGAGACATAAATGTCATAAGCAAACTTGCTTACAAGGAACAATATTACTTTTTGTGCTAAAAACCATTATGGACCATACTGTGAAGCTTGAAACTAAACATGCAGCATACGGAAATGTTTATTGAAACACGTCCTTGCTTTTAAAGGCAGTCTGAATTTAGACATCCAACAAGCCTCTAATTTGTGTTAAAGGTACTTGATCACAGTGGTTCAATCACAGTGAAGTTTAATAATTTGTTATTTTACATATATGAACTTTAAGTTTCAGATTTATGTTATTTTATTACTTTATGTTATGTTAATATGCATGTTTGTAATATTTAATAACTTAAGACAAAATTAGGATGTTAATTATATTCAATCATTCATATTTCATGTCCCGCTTCAAAACATTCAATCACATTCCATAAGTCCTAAAACATACTCTGGAACATGTCACGTTAATAACTATTCACAGATTGATTTCAAATCTTCACAAGAATCTACAGTAGATCACTTTGAAAGACTGTTTCAGGTATCACACAGGTAGAGATCTTGTAGATTCAGGTGATATGTCCCAAGCAAGGTCTCACATACCCTTTTCCTGACTGCTTCAGGTCTATGACCCATTGACATCACCAGACTCCTGGTTTGTTACTTTGAGATGCTTTGCTAGGCCTTAACTGCAGCTACTTTCAATTGTTGCTTGGCTGTGGAGTTTTCTGACGTTAGCTTCGTCTTCAACAAGTAAAATGCATGCTAAATAGCATTCAAAATCAGACAATTAACTTAGCCAGTTTAAGTACCAAATGATTTTGGCCATTGTCTTGCTGCAAGGTGAAGTGCTTCTCTGGTGGCATTTTTTGGACATGAGTAGTCAAGCTGTTTCTATACACCTCATCAATAAAGACCAGTCAGCCAATTCCATAGGCAGCCATGCATGCCAAACTATAACACTACCTTCAACATGCTTCACAGATGAGGTACTGTGCTTAGGATCATTTCCAGTCTATATCCACACTTTTGCCTTTCTGTCACTTTGATAAAGGTTTATCTTTTTATATTTTGTAATTAAACTTTGTCCCAGAACTGTTGTGGTTTATCTTTGTACTTCTTTGTAAATTCTAATCTGGCCTTTCTCTTTGTGCACAGATTGAGGTTTGCATCTTGCACTTGAAATCTCCGGTCAAAACCAGTGAATTGAGATGATTGCATCCATGCACTCTAGAAATTGTCTACAGTCTGCTGTTATTTTATGATTTGTCTTTAACATTTCTATCATTAACTTTTGTCATCTTCTTTGGATTACCTGATCTTTGCTGATTGCTTACTCCTTCAGTTGTTTCTTTCTTTTTCAATATATATATATAATATTGTTAATTTTGTGATGTCCAATCTTTCTCTAAGGTTTTTAATACAAATTTTCTTTGCTCTCATCTTAACAATTGCTTGATTTCCCAGTAGGCATCCTATCTTGGTTTATGCATTTTTAAAGGAAAACCCAAAAAGTAAACTCTGAAGGTATCAAGGCTGTACCTTCACTGCAATTTTATGTTTTTTTATGTTTTAAGAAAAAAAGGGTTATTCTGCTTATCTGGAAGGACAAAAACAAAATATCTCTCTCTCAACTGTTCTCATTTACAGTTGACAACCTAAAGCTAGAAAACGCAACGTTACTCAAAAACCAAGTATTTGAATATTAAGACATTTGGAACCCCTTCATTCAATACTTCCAAATAGGTTGAGTTGTTTACCAAATTAATTTCTTCTGTTAATTACCTACTAATCACGAGCCATGAAATTATTATTTTTTTCAAACTCATATCAGACCCCCTCTGCCACCACCTTGCCCAGCCAAATAACACTTCAAGCAATCTACAGTATGTTTCTATTTCTTGGTGAATTTGTTTGATTTTGTGTCTATTTTATTGTGCTCCTTAAGTTTGTTTGTTATTGACAGGAAGTGTGTAATGTATGTATTCTGTATTAAATTGTTAAAATTAAAAATAAAAATAAATAATAAAAAATAATCAAGTAAAAATAATCCTTGAGAGTCACATTTAGTCACATTCCTGTAGTTAGCATTTAGTTTTTGCAGGAAAACGATTGACTAGATGCCTCTGACTAGATGAGGTTCTGGTACTTCAGAGAGGAAAGTCATTAATATTCCTCCATGTAGAATTATAGACGCCCTTCATACTCTTTGGTTTCTGTTAATGAACTGCCATATTGAGTTAGAATCACAAATGTTCAATTGAATTGAGGGTCTGGAGATGGGCAATCAATTTATTTTGTGTGCAGTGAACCATTCTTCGGTGGCAAGGTGGCACAGTGGTTAGCATTGCAGCCTCTTAGTGCTGGGTGCTGGTTTCAATGCCGGACCTGTGGTGTAATCTGCTTGGAATTTGTGTGTTCTCCCCATATGTGCGTATTTTTCCTCTGGGTGGTCCAGCTTGCTCCCACAGTCCAAAGTCATTCTGGTACAGTATTTTAATTGGCTTCTGGGAAAATTGCCCCTGTTTGTGTCTGTGTGTACCCTGCCTTGCAACTGGCTCTGGGTCCCCTGTGACCATCTGTTGGACCAAAGTGGTAAAAACATGAAAGGATTGACGAATCATTCTTCTGCTGACTTGGTTGAATGTGTTGGATTACTATCATTATTCGTGAGCTTAAGCCTCTTGGTAGAAAAAAACAGGTATCTGGCTGAAATGTCCTGGTATTGGAGTTCATGATTTGCCCCATCTTGATAAGGGCTCCTGGGACCTTAGATGTAAAACATAGTAGTTTCACCATATTTCCACAATTGGGATGTTATTGTCTCAAAATGAGTTTAAATGGAGTTTATTTAATGAAAGTTCGGGAGGGATGACAACAACCATGCTCAATCATTCCAAGCCGTCACTTCCTTCATCCTTCCTCCAATGAACGCTATAAATATCAAATGCGATATCTCTCTCCCTCGCGTGCGACTTTCGCACATCCGAGTGCGTCTTTTCGCGTTGCACAAGCCCATGCTTTTTCTCTTGCATTTTGTTCGCCATCGGACCTGTACCTTTTCTGCTCCGATGAAGAACCTTCAGCAGCACAGAGGATTTCCCTAAACTCCTCTACCAGCCCATTCCTCCTGCTTCTCATTCCAGCGCTCCGGCGCCTCCATCCCCTGCCTCCCTACCACCAGCGCCCATCTCCGGCCAGCTCCTTCAAGATTCAACTCCTTGCTGAAGTCCTCATTCTGCAATTATCGCTACCCGCCTCACCACGAATCCAACTCTCCTTCCTCCATGGCGAATTCTCCAAGCAGCCCCTGCCTCATATGTAAATGTTACCACCGCAGTCTCGCATATCCGCTCCTCCTTTTTTTCCGGTTTCTCCCACGATTACAGACCTGACGCCGTGATCTAGAGGCTTGTGACAGTCCAGTTAAAAGAAACGCTTCCAAATTTTCCGGCGTCCTCTGCTGACATCACCCATGCAGCCGTTCTCCAACCCATGCTAGAACTTGGCCTGCAGTAGCTACATAGTGGAGACAGCCAGTCGGTTTCTCATAATTTCCAGGACATTAACCAGCTTCATTAACCCAGTTTTCATGGGTCCCTCAACAAAAGGGTTCACAGCCCTTTAAAATGACCGCTTTCACAAAAAAAAAGGGAGGAAAGAGAAGAAAGAACGAAACGTGAACACGCAAGAACAGAAAGATTAAAAGAAGATAAGCTGCGTATGCCTCCACCCCTTGCTTCGTCCCACTATGCATTCGTCTGCGTCCTGCCCTCACCAGGCAATGGGACTCCGATCCTGCAAACCTGCTGTCAATGGTGTCCAAGTCCAATCACACCCTTGGGTAGCCATCCTCTTCAGATCAGCATACAAATACAAATCCATGAGCATACGAATCCAGGGAGAATCTAGCTCATTGTCTCCCACCTGGCCGCTGCCCTTGGCCTCCATCTTACACAGCTTCTCCAGGGAGTACTCCTCATCACTCACGACAGCCGCCACTGTGTCTTTCCCCAGGGCGAACACCAGGAGAGTGCTGATTGGGCCTTCACCCCACTCTATACCCAGCCTCCTCTCTAAACTCTGGCACCACCGCGCCATGTCTCCGCCGTCCCCGCTGTCCCCGCCGTCCCTCGCAAGGCTCTGCAGGCCTCGCACGCCCTCGCACTCCCCCACAGGCACAGCACGCCTTGCAGGCCCCCGCATCAATGGCCATGCCTTTCCCAAGACCAGGACCCGCCCAACCCATCCATTCGAAACACCTAGCATCTGAACATCCAGATACTTCTCGTTTTAAAACAATTGGGCTGCTCTCAACAAATGCACGCTCACTGCCACGTTTGCAAATCCCCAGCGTTCAATTCAGCCCCAGGTTCTAGTTTCTGCTGCTACTGTGCCTGCTTCCTCAGCCCTGGGTCTGTGCAGCGTCCTACCTCCAGCCCAGTCAGCAGTTGTCTCGTCCCAGGCTCAGACAGAACAGCTCAAGGAGTCGGGTCTTCGTCTCGGAAGCGTTCGTTTTGAGAACCTGCGCCTCATTTTACCTATCCCCGGCGTTCAATTTCGCCCTGGATATATCTTTATCACTCTTCCCCTATTCAGGCTTAGTCTCATCCCTTCTGTCTTCTGTTGCTACCACAGCCACCCACCTCGACGTCTGCACTGGTAAGTCCCTCGCCTCATTCCCACATCTCATGCGCGTTTTATCCCCAGCATCCGATCGGACCCCAGGCCCATTTCTCTTCCTCTCATCCTCCGCGGCCACCACCGCCACCACCTTTCGGCCCTGGGTCCGCCCAGCCTCTTACCCCTGACTACCCAACAATTGCCCCCTGACTCAAGTCCCTATCCCTGACGTCCAATGCAGCACTGGGAGCATTTCTCCCACTCCACACCCCTACTTCTTGGATCCAGTACTGCTCTCACTTCACGTAACATCCACACGTTAATTACATGAGCTGTGGCACCACAGCCAGAGTCTGGAGCTACCCAAAAATTCCTAGCTGCCCGGATGGGGGGCATCCATTGGGCCGGGACCCCCAGAGGTTTATTTTCTTCCAACGGGAGTTTTTGTTTTCCTCTCCACAGTGCCCACATGGATCTGTCATAAAGAGTCCCAGCAGTTAGCTCCTTACACTTATTTATCGTCAGATAGCAAAGGTGTCACTTGCCAAAAGGTTCACACGCCTCCGCATTTCCTTCGAGCCAGCCACTCCAGCCATCCAGGAAACCATCATCAAAGTTAACGGCTACAAAAGGCCTAGTTGCTACTGTCTACCTCCATCTCTCCTTCTTATCACCGCGTGCATCAAGTGCCGTAGTCTTCAATTTCCATTGCTGCTTTTGGGGGTCACAATTACAAACACGGGCCCGCATCCATCCAGATAACACCAGCACCACTAACCCAATCCAATAATAGCAGCGATTTCCTTTCCCATCTATGATTTCCTTTCCCATCAACACCTCTATGTGTATTCATAATAAGCGACTCACCTAAGCCAACAGAAGCTGACTTCCCTACAGTAAACCTATACAGAACTCAGACAGGCACTCCGACTGTCCAAGCGCCTCAAAAACCCATGCATCACAGATCACACCTTCTCTCCTTCTCCAGGCTCTTCCAAATTCTGCATTGGTGGTTTGGGTTAAGCCAAACATTCGCTCCTCAATAGTTTGCTAAGCTTTGATTTTGGGCGTTGACATTTCTCGTGAAATAGAGTTCATTTAATGAAAGTTTGGGAGGGATGACAACATCCACTCTCAATCATTCCCAGCTGTCAGTGATTAGCAATCACTCCCTTCATCTTTCCTCCACTGAATGCTATAAATACCAAATGCGATATCTCTCTCCCTAGCGTGCGATTTTTTAATCCCAACTCCACCTCTGCAGCTGCGCCTTGGTTACATTGCGGGGGGGTCCTGGCCTCCTCGTCCTATGGCCAGGAGGTTGGCCCTCAGCCAAGCGGGATAAGCCAAACATTTGCTCCTCAATAGTTCATTACGCTTTGATTTTGGACGTTGTCAGTCCTCGTGAATTCTTTATTGTGAAAACAATAGGGTAACCCCACTTAAAATAATGCAGTACATACATCAAGCACATACTGCAGTTTTTCCACAAGCACCACTGGTTTCCCCTTCTCTCTGGTCCCCCTGACCCCTGTGTTCTGGAACTCTTGGTTCCCACTTGTTTTGTGTGGTTTGTTTCCCTGGTCTCCCAGGTTTATTTTGGTTGTGTGTGCTTTTGTACATGTTTTTTGTATTACTCTCCGGAGCCCTACCCGACCCCCCCTTCCTCTATCCAATGAAGGTTTCTACACTGGAGGAGGGGGCAGCTCTCAGCCGTGGACTCCCAGAGGTTTCCTTTTAGTTAAATTAGGTTGTTCCTCCCCCCCAGTGCGGTGCAGCTCATTTATTTGTTGGGCATCAGGAGCTGCCCATGAAGGGTGGGGTACAGCTAGAAGGTGCTCATTTTCTGTCCTGTCCCTAGTTTCCTGTGCTTTGCTTGTCCTTCCGGTGTTTCTCTGTCTGGGGCAATATATTTCCAGGTCACGCTTTCCTCTTTGCTCAGCATTGAGGTTCAGATGTCTTGAGACCCGCCTAGCACCAGGTCGCCCCACATCCGTGGCCTGATGGCATAGGTTTCTATATGGCATTTCCTGAACAGCTGAGTCCAGGCTAACCCCCATCCCGCAGCTACACATAGGGTCTTTTTTCGCTCTCCTGCCATTCCACGGTTCATCCCTTCCGACATCCGTGAAAGTATTTTGCCGACCACTGTGCTATACAAGAAATATGAATACAAGAAATAATAAGTTAACCCTCTTATACTTTGATAGCTTATCAATGTCAAGTCTTTGGGATGGAAGATGAGTAATTCTACTGATAATCCATGAATACATAAGTGAAGTCTTCAAACTCATACAATATAACATTTTAATAATTTTTAATCTATAATATTAAAATGTAATTAACTACTGATTTTAAATACAGAATTTAGATATATTACAATTTAGATTAAAAAAGATCATACGCAATTTACATCACACTTGTCACACCTAGACTACCTAATCATGCTTATTGTGTCACACGCTAATGCTTCAATTACATGAGCTTAATCAAATGGTGAGAGTTTTAAGAGTTATAATGTTATTGTTTTTATCAAAACCCAGACAAGTTCAGGAATTGTGGATGAGTGCACAAAGAGAGTATTTTCTACTCTTTTGAGAATTAAATTCTGTATATGCAGTTCAAGCAAGGTCTTTGTCTTGGTTGTTTAGAGTCCATTTAAATGTCAAATATTATATTTTTTAAAAACATTGTTTCAAAAAATATTAATAACTGAGTTGTGTGATTCAGTCTTGTGATTTTGGAAAACATATAAAAGGTTTCTTTGTGAGAAACAACAATACTATACAATTTGAGTAGAAGATGGTGCTCTGTGAAATAATTATATCCTTTAATTTGGCAGATGGGTCACCTTCATCTGGCTACATGTCATATTTATCTACTACAAGATTCCGTAAAACCATTCGTACATCAAAGATGACAAGACAGAAAAAACATTCTTTTAGTAAATTCTATTTTGAGGGTATATTTAGAATGATTGTTGTGCATTTTGGAATTGAAAGTCTGAAACAGTATTTTATTTATCTGTATCTAATATCCTAGGCAGCCTACATTCTAAAAGTTAAGATTTTAAGAGTTGCCATGGAAGATGGCCCCAAACATTTGTGAATTATCTTTATAGGTATCTGCCTACTTTGTGCATGCAAGAGAAAGATAAAGATCATTTAAACTACACCTGGAAGAAAAACTTGAGTGTAAGACACAAAAGATTTCTTCTGTTCAACAAGCCCTGACATTGTCTATTTGTATGTTAGTTTATTTGTTCTACAGATGAAAAAAACTGGATTTAACTCTTGCTAGTGTACTTTGAGATTAATGTTTATTTCTTGAAAAGCTTATATTTATTTGCAAGGTTCAAAAGGTTCATCTGAACACTTGCAATTTGAGTGACACCTTTTCATATTTCTAAGGCATTATTCAAATATACTGTGCCTATAGAAAGTCTACATACCCTTTCTAAAGTAACAGATTTTGTGGTGTAACAGACTGAAATCAAGAAACGTTAAATCTGAAAAAAAGTAATTACAAATGAAAATAGAAATATGGGTTGGAAAAGTGTGCACATCCCTGAGTTAGTACTTAGAGGAAACACCTTTTGCTTGAATTACAGATATATTTCTGTTTGAATAGGTCTTCAAAACTCTGGGTGTGGGTTTTGGATTCAATTTCTCTGCAAGCAACTAAAACATCACTAATTGTAATTGTTTATGAGTGTTGTTTATATACAGTATATATTTATATATTACATGTAATGCCCTTTCGCAATGTAATGCAAAATTAAAATTAAGTTGTTCAAACAGGATGGTGCTTAAGTTCAGTGGTAGAGTTATTGTCTGCCATGCCAGTTTCAGTTCCCAGCGAACAGACAAGTTGTATTTTTAACAAAATTGTGATAATTAAGAGTCTTTTTCTAAAAATAAAATACAATTAATAATATATACTATATTGACATTTTATTGGATCACACCACTAGGACCGGATGGACCACTAGGCTTAAGAATAGCTCCTACCCTACGGCATTGCGCATCATTAAATTGCACAATTCCTCAGAATTCCATGCTCCTCTACACTCAGTGCTTTTTACTTGGCTATCACATATTTATTGTCCTGTGTGTTTATTGTTCTGTGCTACTTGTTGTTGTAATGAGAGCCAGTCCAGGCTCCCATGAAGCGTAGTTCAGGACCCTATGCAGACGGTATAATCCGGAAGTAAGTGGAGAAGGACAACAGGGAGGAGATGACGAGGATCAGGATGGCGTGATGATGGTGCTTGGGGGCATGGCATAGGCAAACGAGTTCATAGAGTCCAAGGGGGAAATCCGGGGTGCAGTCCAAAGTCCAAAACCAGGTGATCCATCCAAGATGAGACAAAATATTAAATATGGTTAAAATCCGGAACAGGGACAGGGAATAAAAACAGGGTAATGAGGCCAGGCGCTCCGAGCCCCAGACTCAGATGGTTAGGACACTGTGGGGAGAGGCCGTCTGGTAGGTGGGCTTCCAGGTGTCCATCTCCCAATGCTAAGCCAGGAATAGGGAGAGTGCCATGCTTAAATAAGGAGACAAAGTTTCGGCTGTGGAGCCTTCTTTCTTTCTTCTCTTTTCTTTCTTCTCTTTTCAGCATGGAGTATACCTATACTTGTTCCAATAAGAAATAAATACCTACATGCGCTGTAAGATGTTGGCGCTGTGATAATACATCCTGCTTTAAATCCAGCCACATAAACAGACTACATGTAATTAAAGAACATTCTTTTCAAATGCTTATTGCATGCTGTTAAATTTACAAAGAAGTTATTGCGTTTCCACAGTTTTTCTTTTTTATAAAAAAAGGTGCTCTAGTTTAAAATTGTAATCTTATTAGCACAGCGTATGCATCTTATTGTTTATCTGGGTACCAATCAATTAAGAACATTCATGACATGAGGTGCAGAAATGAGGGACAGTTAAAACAAAAGACAAGAGGAGAGAAAGAGGTACACCCCGATACTTCCGATTCCTGGCATAGTAGTAGCCCAGAGGCATCGCGCAGACCACCTACAGCCGCACCCTAGAATTATACCCGTTACAACCAGCCTGCTGTATGCCAGACAGAAAGTAATGAGAGAGAGATAGAGATCACTTTATTAGCCCTATACAATTTCTTGCATTAGGAATTTTTCTTACCCCAGCTTGCTCTCCATGAGACACACAGACAGGCAGAGAGAAGCCTGGGGTCAGAGCGCAGGGTCAGCCATTGTACAACACCTCTGAAGCAGGTTAATGACCTTGCTCAGGGGCCCAACACAGTAGGATTCCTCTTTCGGTCACAGGATTTAAACCGGCAACCTTCCAGCCACAGGCGCAGATCCTGCCAGAGAGCCACTGCTCCGCCCAATGCTTTACCAATTGAATGGGGTAAATGTGCAAACGGTGGCAAAATTAATTTAAGTATGAGTTTTAGTCAACAGGTAATTTTGTCTAGTCTTAAGTCACTCAAACAAAAATGCAAAAATATTTAGTCTTTGTCATTCTCATTGTGGATTATTTCCGTTAGCGTTTCGTCTTTGTTAACAAAAATGAAAAATGTGTAGTTGACGAACATTTTCATCACAGTTTTCCTTGACTAAATTAACAGTGTTGTAGTTGTACTGTCATTTTTTATTGTAATGTCATTTTTCATTTAATTATTTTCTGTTTTTATGTAATTATTTATTATTATTTACTGTTTTGTAAGATACTGTACACATTGTGTGAAAATGTTGTCTATTGTACTGTGGCAAATACCAATGTACATGTATACTGTATGGCACACATATGAAAAAATAAATGCCTCTCTTTTTAGCAAAGTAGCAATGACATGGATGAACAAATATAAACATGAAACATAAACTGCCCCCCTCCAGTTCAAAACATCATTAAAGGTGTCTTTATATCATGTAAATCGACCCAGAAACCAATTATTATAATGGCCCATTGGCTGAATTGTAGGCATTGTGATTAACTGTCCAGAGTGTATTGCTAGTGATAAAGAAAAAAAGGGCAGTTACACAAAAAATATATTTTAGCTTTTAGTTATAACAAATATCAGGATATCCTGAATTTCAGAAATGATCACATAGTGTTTCACACAGACACGTTAATCATCCCTTCAATCATTCTGCTCAGCTCCCTACCCTTTTGGGTCCCCGAAACTAGCTGAAGGTTCACTTCCATCTTAATAAACATAAGAAATATTTACAGTGAGAATAGAGTATTGTATTTCTTCTGTTTTAAGTTATCAGTCTATATACAGTTACTGTATACTAGAATGAAGTCTCTGGACTTTGTAAGGTCCTCTGAGTTAGTTCATCGCAGTAGGCTGTTTCACTTGTTCTTTTGTTCTTTGTTACCAAATTAGAACATCAGAAAAATCGAACCTCGGTGTTATGTAATATTTCATGTTTTTTTTTAAATAGTTTTTTCTGTGCGGCTGGACATCTCTTGAAGTTTTGTTTTCTTTCAAACCAATGATATTTAAAAGACTTCTGTTCTTTTTGGGTTTGTGCCCGAGTGATATTTTTCACAAATTTTACTTACAGTAATATCGTAGCATATTCAGGTTCCTGGGTTTGTGCCCTCGCCACTCCTGCCCCAGTTCCTACCTCACCTCATGGGCTCAAACCCAGGTCTCCAGCATCGCCCAACAGGGGTATTGCCGAGCAAGCTAAAGAAGGCCTTCTTTAGCCTGGGTGGCCAACATCCCTGTTATGCACAGGGGAGTAGAGGGCTGTACTGTCACCGTGCTGCAACTGGATCTCTCCCACTTAATTCACCCTCCCCAGTGAAGGGCTATCCCGTCCTGCTCCTGACACCAATGTAGCAAATTCGGGGTCTTGGGCTTGTGCCCTCCTCACTCCCACCCTAGTTCATCCCTCACCACATGGGCTCAAACCTGGGTCTCCGGCGTTGCTCAACAGGGGTATTAGTGGCTGAGCTAAAGAAGGCCTTCCCTGTTATGCGCAGGGGAGTAGAGGGCGATCCCGTCACTGCGTTGCAACAGGCTTGTACAACCTCCGTTTCATTACAATATCTATGACCTAATTGGATTTTTAGAAAACCTTTTGTTTTTGCACTATCATCAGTTCATTCTGTGAGAATTACTGCTCAGCAGTTATTTACGCAGAACACCCTCATATGACCATATAAATCTGAATACCACAAACTCAGAATAATTATAATTACAGCATGCTTTGTGCATGAGTACTGGGTTCAACATTATAACAACTCTAAATAAAAACTAGTCATTCTGTATGTAATCTTAAAAATGTGATCATTTTGGTAATTTTCCCTTTTTAAGGCTAAAATGACAACTCCTGTGGTTACATTAAGATATTGCAGACAGATTTAAGTTTACTATTGATGCTACTAAACTGAGATACTGGTATTGCAATGCAAAACAACCACCCCCATCCCCAGTATTTTAGTATTTTAAGATATTTGAATATATAAAATGAAAACAAAGTTCAATATTGTATACATATTTTTTATTATATTTTAAGTGTATATTTGTTAGGAATGCTAATAGGTGAATGGTATTTAAAAGTGAACACTATAAACATAATGGTCAGGTTAAGTATAATTCATACTACAGCATGACTTGTCTCACTGAGTCTTAAGCTGCCCCGCCGTCCTCCGAGATGTACTGTACCGTCTTCTATTTCAGGGTGTGACATCACCCTTTGATCATTGCATTAATTTGATCACTGAATCCTAACCGAACAAAGATTCTTTTTGACAAAAGTTCTCCCACAGCTGATGTATTAATGATACAATGAAGAGTTCGGTAAAGTGTTATTAACACACAAAAACAAACCAAACCAGACTTTTTACCTTTTGACATTTTTTAACCTTCTCATGATTATGGCATTAACTATAATAAATCTTTTTTTTACATTCTTACGTGTTACACATTACAAAGTACAGTAGCTACAGTATATACAGTAAGTACATAGAACTTGAAAAATGAAGACATGCATTTAAATAACTGCCTTTCAGCCCTTTCCAATACATTTCATTTCAAAGCATAACATTCATAGTTAGTCAGCAATGTAGCTTGTCAGAGATTTTCAATTTTTTGGTCAGCAATGATTGCAATACCTTACAGAAATCAAACAATTGACTTAATATTCTCAACTGTAATAAATCATTTGAAGTATCACTCGCATGTTTAACAGTAATTTCTGAAAAATGCTCAATCATTTTTGAAGTACTTGACATTAAAATATTTAAATTCAAATTACTTCAGATTTTAAAAACTATGGTGGGACCATCAATATATTCAATTGAAACATCAAAGAGTTGGATCAAGGTTATAATATAGCAATCACAATATAATAAGATGTTGACTTCACAAAGTGTGTCACACCCTGAAAATGAAGGCAGTAGTATATCTCAGGAATGAAATGTGGTGGTTTCATTTTATTCTGTTTAAGGGCATATTTAATTTATCATGCTCTCGCTGAAAAACCTGGAGACTGTTGTAAACTGGTGGAACTGGTTTTGACTCCCACCATTGAGAGTATTCATGTTTTGCCAACTCATTCATGTCCATTCGTATTATTAATGTATTCATCAATTAATTCATAATATTCAATATTTAACATACCGATATATAAAAAAATAATAATGTCAGTATAGTATACATGTTATTTTTTATACTTTACTATTGAGAAAGCCTTTATTTGTTAAAAATACAACTGGTGCATTGGCCAGAAATCAAACCCAGGACCTTCTAGCTCACAGTTGAGGATTCTACCACAGAACCAAAGTGTCACCTAGTTTGGATTATTTAAATTAAATACCACAGGAGTTACCTTTTCATTTTCCATTGCAACAATTACAGCAGAAAAAGGTAATTAAAACAAGCACATCAAAACATTTCCAAAGCAACCACAAGTGATGGAATTAAAAATGTTCATGCAAATATTTATGAAGAAAGTGGAACATCCTATTACAACCAGTTACATAAATATATTACATTAATAAATTAATACTGTTAATGATGTTAAGAAACTTATTTTTATTCTCAGCAATCCAAATTTCTCTTTAGTTACATTATTCCAAATTAAGTGGATTACAGATTAAATTAACTAATGTTTTTACTAACATCTTAAGTGCCACCTATCGATCTACTTTGGACAGTAAGGATTCTTTGGCTCATGTTCTGCTGTCAAAGTCTGCTTGAAGTGGCAATGAGTTTTGATGCAAATCCGAGGGCTGCATCTGCAATTCCCCTTCACAAGAAAGTGAGTTTCTGGTGTAAAATTGACTTCACTTTAAAAAAAAAAGTATTCCCAGCGTGAAATCAACTTTGCAAGGAAGGCATTCTTGGGATGAAATTCATGTATTCATTTCATAAACAGGGTTATTTCCAGTGTTACATCAAATTCACAGGGAACGATATTCGTGAAGTGAAATCTACTTCACTATGGGGGAGTATTACTTTTGTGAAATCTAATTCACAAGTAGGAATATTCCTGGAATGAAATCCACTTGACACGAAATGGTGCTCCAAGTGTGAAAGCCACTCAACAATGCTTCACTATCAAAATGTAAATAATGTGGGCTTCCCAGATAGTAGCTTCTATTATTTTCAATTTCACATCAAATCTTTCCATTTTGGGGATGTACAGTAGAAAAATATTTTTTCTTCAGAAAAAGATCATATGAGGCGAAGAGTTGCTCCTCAAAAACTAGAGACTAGAGAAATACTCAAACAGAAGTACAGTAAACCCAAAAACCCAGTGGTCAGAAAAGTTGTCAGAAAAAAAACAAGTAAAGTGTTCTTTGGACACGTGTTAAAACTTTTGAACTTTTCGTCCCCAAGGACAGTTCTAGTGCTATAATATATTTGTGTCCTGGAAAAATGTCTTACACTTGTAATTCACAAATGCTGAAATGCATAAGATGTACGCTTCTAAAGATTACAATTAAAACTACTATGTAATTTGTCTCATACTGAATGTTATACCTCAAACACTTGCAATGAATGAAGCTGCACAATATTGCCTCTTACCATTAATAGGCTAGTGGCATTTAATCTTTTGAGTGAAAATTGCATGCAGAATAAAAAAAAAACAGAAAGGGCTTGACTGAATCTTTCCATTAAGATTTTTTCTTTGTAACTCTTAACAATTAGTCAAGTGGGCAATATGTTCTGTTCACATGTCCATGGTTTCCAGCTAAGTGCCTGCTATCTCGGTTTCATCACAGCTCATACACCATTGAATTCCACCAGTAATGATAAAAATGGGATGTCTTCCTTAAGAATGCCCTTTTAATTATCAGTGACTGTTATAGCCACACAGCTATCAAGTCTGGTCAAAAATGTGTTCCTTCTTTTTCCTTGGACATTAATTCATCTGAGACACAAAAGGATCCCAATTTTTCATTCAAATACAAATATGATTTTTTACAAATTAAACAAAATTGTATATTTTGTACTCTATTCTACTTGTCTTTTGTCATATTCATTACCAGATAACTGATGGGAAGATTGTACTCAGGGGCACATACTGTAGATATGTACTGTGAGATTTAATTTAAGGTTATGGGAATCGGATAACAGCTGTCGGATTACCTTCTTGTCACACGGTTTATACAACTTTTAAGGGAAAAAGCAGCATTAGATACCCCATGTTATGGAACTGCAGTCACTGGATTAAACAGTTAGCAATCATTTTTTGGAGAACAATGTATATGTTAGCATCTTCATGTTTAAGACATTTTACAGCCATTGGAAAGGGCTTATGTGAAAATTCATTGCATCTTCTAGGGTTCTCAAACTTGGGGAGCGCCACAGAGGTGGTACGGCAGATGACCCTGGAAATTTGTTGTGTGCACTAAAAATATTGGGGATTTCATTTTTTCTATTTTAATAAAATTAGTTTATGTGTCAAATACTTAGCTACGAAGATACAGCTCGTGCTAATATTTCAATGGACAAAAGGTCTACTATGTAATTCAATACCATTGTATAGAAACGTGTGCTACGAACCCAAGTGACCAATTGTATTAAAAGATAACAGAAAAGTATTTAAGGACTGTTCTAGGTTAATTTGAGAAAACTATACTGAGCATCTCCGTGTTTCTCTCCCATGGGCATGAAATAAAAACTTTTAACTTCTGGGACGGACTCTTGAAATGGGTAAAAATGCAAGTTGCGGATTGCTAAAGCACGTAAGCCTCACACTATTGGGGAAGAACTTTGTTTACCGTTGGCAAAGGAGCTGACGCGTATTATGTGTGGAGAAAAAGCTGCTAAACAGCTCGACCTGCTGCCCCCTTCGAAAGACACAGTCAATGCCAATTTACAGTAAAATGCGTTTCTGAAGCATTTTTAGTCGTCCGTCTCGCGGAACAGATACGCTTTCCATTTTAACCAATGTTTCAATCCACACCGGCTCCGTGAGACTCACGTCTCAAGTCCGTCCCCTCCGTCCTCCAGCGTTTTTATGCTCCTAGTCTATTTTTTTTCACTTGCGTGCTTGAGTGAAGCGAAGGGATCCATTCAAATCACACAAAACTCACACTTTCTATACTCTTTGAACTACAGTATATAAGCACAATCTACAGCAATCTTATGATCATGCTTGCCCACAGTGGTCCATTGATACAGTGCAACATTTAACTTTGTTGTCATGAGCACAATCAATGGCTGATGACACTGACACGGATAAAGTATTGTGGTTGTTTAGCCACAATAAACATTGATCTGTTGTTTGTCCACCCGCTCGTGTCGGGTTTCAACTACACTGTGTTGTAATTACATGTAGTCCAACTTCAGCTGTTTTTCCCTCTGTTGAATGTTCAGTTGACTTTTCTATGTTTGAACACGGAACACAAGTGTCGGAGTTAGTGTGGATTGGACGGATGGTCACTTACGGTACGGTTCGCTACACTGACCTGTCGTTTCTGGTGTGAATTCGGGGTCCCTTGAATTATTAATATGGCAGATGATGTCAAACATACGCCAATAGAGCATTTTAGATGAGCAGATGCTATTCACTGCAAGTAGAGGAGTCTGTATATGTCGTGGATTTGGCCAATTTGCTCGTTTACATTAGATATGCATTTGAGAACATGTCCCATGAGGACTTTCTGTTCTGTAAGCCGCTATCAACAAGAACTACAGGAGAGCACACATTTCAGCTTCTAAATTATTTTATTGAAGAGAATGGCATCAATTGGAATAAATACGTCAGAGCTTGTACAGACGGTGCTAGAGCGATGACAAGCAGACACAGCGGTGTAGTTGCACGAATTAGAGAGGTGGCTCCAGATATGAAGTGGACTAACTGCAGCATTCACCATGAGGCCTTGACAGACAAGAAAATGCCTAAGAATTTTAAATCTGGTAGACTCTGCTGTCAAAGTTGTGAATTGTATCAAGGCTCAACCAATTAATTCACATCATTCAATGAATTGACTAAACAGGCTCACCCCTCTCACTGAAATGGTAAGTGCTCAGTGTTATTTTTATTATGTGTGTGTGCGCACGCGCTCATGTTGGTCATTGAGGTTTTCTGAGAAGATGATTTGTAGGTGGCACTTGGATGCTTTGGTTTGATCAGGCGTGGTACATGGTCCAAAACGTTTGACAACCACTGTTCTAGGGTATCCCTATGATTATACTGCATCAGACCCATACAAGTCCAAAAATGTCAATTTCTTTGCTTTCTAAGCAAAGGTAATGTAGGTATAATCCCTAGACCATAGACATAATTCTACTCCTAAGTGTGTAAAAGGGGTTTACATAAACACTACAGCTAATTGCATTACCAACATATTTACAGATCTTTGCTTTTAATCTCTGAATGTTAACTGGATGCAGATAGCTAGCTGTCACAAGGCAATTATAAATTATTTATGAAATGAGGCATGTGAGAGCAACTAAGAGAATGAGGTTAAGAGATGTCATGTTATAATTATGAACATGTTTAACAAACCAGCACTGAAAGAGTGTTTTGCATACTATTAACACTTCACATCTTTAACAAGGTCACATCAAACCACATATTTGACATGTATACAAGGCCACAATATATTGGTCAAGAATTCATGTATTCATTTCATAAACAGGGTTAATTCACTTTAGACTCAGTTTACATTAGAAGGAATTTATAAAAGAATGAAAAACTATTTAGTATACACAGTATATTATGTAGTAATCAGTAATGTAGGTAATGTAGGAATCAGTCAACATACAGCAGACTTTAACTGGTAGATAGGTTTAACTGGTTTCTGGTACATCTCCACTTGTACAAAGCATTTTAGAGTTTTAGTTACTTCCCGAAAAGACAATGATGAAATATAACATTAAGTGCCAGTATATTTTGACATGCTCATAACTGTTGAATTTTTACTACTTGGTTCTATATTGGGAATCAAGAATTGGAGGTCACGGAGCTGGAATACAAAACCATCAAGTGCTTTACTTTTAACTTACTGAACTACATTTTTTTTCAGTGACACAATATGGCTGCCAACTCATAATGCATCTCAGTCTATGGTAAACCAACCAACCCAGAATACACTACATATCCCCCACCCCCCTCCACCAATGACTTGATGGAGGCACCATGTCGCAATGCATGGGAAAAGGAATGTTTGTGCTTAATTTGAAATTTGTATTTTTTTCTATAATGTCAATGAATTTATTTTATGACCCAAATTAAATAACTGGTCTGAGAAATAGGGACCGCAGTTGTCCTTTAAAGTCCCTAAAAATGTAAGTATATAGAAAACAAATCTGAAAACATTTCACGACTTGGCCAAGGACATCTTTCACAGTTATAGGGCCACACTATAAGAAAAGCAGGGCACAAAATCAACAAGAGTAAAAAGTCAGATATTAAACAATAATAAAAATACAGGATAATATATATATACTGTACACTGCTTATAAAGTTTTCTGGCCTATTCAAAATATGGTATCATTACAAATAAGTACTGTGACACAACAATATTTTACCAACAAGTGAGTGGAGTTGCCATGGGCACCAGAATGGGACCCAGCTATGCCAAAATCTTTGTTGGCTGGGTAGAAGAACGCTTCTTCACTACCTACACTGGCTATGTCTCTGACCTCTACAAGTGATATATTGATGATTGCGTCAGTGCCGCCACATGCTCCAACGATCAGCTTGAGTGCTTCCTGCACCATTTCACCAACTTCCACCCGTCCCTCAAATATAAGGTTAACATATCTTCCACTACTCTTCTGTTTCTAGACATCAACTTCTCCATCAACTACCCCCGACTCTCCACTTCGGTTTATTACAAACCCACGGATTCACACAGCTATCTCTTGTATAGCTCATTTCACCCCAAACATACTAAAAACTCCCTATTTCACAGTTCATTCGGCTACGACGACTATGCAGCGATGACATCGACTTCGAGAACCAAGCCCTAAAAATGTACTCCTTTTTCATCAACAGAGGATACCCCAGCAGTGTTATTGACAGGGCCCTTGCCTGAGCCAAAAACACCCCTCGGACCATCAGCTCAATCAGGAACTCCCGCTGTAACAACCGCATTACTTTGGTGCTTCCCTACCAACCTAACACACTTCCTATCCCCAGGACTATTAATGACAACTTTTCCATCCTACAGGATGATCCCTCCATTGGGACCCTCTTTTCTGACCGCCCCATCATCTCATATCGCCGATCACCTAATCTACGCAACCTTCTTGTTCACAGCTCCCTTGACCGCCCTCAGCAACCATCCACACCAGGTACTTTCCCTTGCAACAGAGCTCGCTGTATCACCTGCAAGTACACATCCAACACCACACTCATTCAAGGCCCCTCAGGACCATTCCGGATCACCCAGATGGCATCTTGTACCTCCAGCAACCTTATTTACTGTATCTCTTGCAGTAAATGCCCAGTTTCTCTCTACATTGGCGAAACAGGAAGGAGACTTGGAGACCGCTTCAGAGAACATGTCAGGGCTGTGAAGATTAAAGATCTCTCCAAGCCCATTGTTTCTCATTTCACCTCTGATGGCCACGACCACTCTAATCTCTCCGTCTGTGTTCTCAAAGATGGTTTTCCGAACTCATGCATCAGAAAGACTACCGAAACCAAACTTATCCTGCTGCTAGGATCACACCTTCCCCCTTCTCTTAACAACAGACTACTATTCTACTAAATTTTCTCCATTCATTGGAAGTTTCATTTCACACCTCTTGACACCTATTCTGACTTCACACCTCTTGATTGGCCTCTCTTTCTGTCCCCTGCTCCCACCTCTCACCCCTCCTCCCTCCCAGCCTTTGTTCTCCCGCTACATTACCTTTGCCTATGCCTTGTCTCTCTCACACCTGAAGAAGGCTCTTTTTCAGCATGGAATAAACCTATTACTTGTTCATAAATAGAGCTATTATAAGAACACTCTCATGGACAGTTGTCATGATATAGTTGTAGTGTGCTCTCTGAAGGCACCAGCTCTGTAGGATTTGGGCATTTACTGGGACAATTATTAATTGTAGCAGTAAATCACAAAATGATTCTTTTAATGGCTTTAGATTCCAACCATGCGATATAACTCAAACAACGCACACACACAGGTAATAATACACGAGGATACATTTATTAATACATAGAATATGCATGTAAACCTAACAGATCTTATCGTGAGGGTTATCAGAATACAAAAAATATATATTCAGTCAGTTCCGAAGAGTTACATATATCAAGAGGACATACGTTCAGTATATAATTCATTTAGACCGTTTCATAAAGTGAACTTGGTTACAACTTCTACATTAGATACTCAAAACAAGTACATAACTCTTAGGAATTAAATTGATATCAACTGGTTGGGATAACAATTGAATTCTCGAGCTGTAATGCATTGAAGTTGAATACTCATCCAATCTCTGGGGATTCAGATCTCCTGCAGGCTCTCTGGCTCCGTGCCAGGCTTCTAAGCTGTCCAATCCGCGCTCTCTGGCTCCATGCCAGGCTATGCTGTGCGGCTTGCGACGGTGCGCTGCTGATGCTCACTGACCGGCTAGTTAGTGTTGGGTTTAAGTTTGTGCACAGGAGAAAAGATGACTGTGAGTCCCAGCAAGTCAGGAAGAGGACCGGTTCATTCCTGATGAAGCGCTAGTTCTGAATACTGATTCAGCTGTCCACAGTTCTGAACTGTTCACGAGGCTTGCTGCTGATGCTAACCTCGGGTGGATCCTCTGGTTACTCTCTGGCAACCTCTACTCTAGACTCTTAGAACAAAGGAAAGTTCTGGCACTCGGACACACTGGCCATTCCGTGGTTGTCCGGGCTGAGTCTCAGGATGGTCCGGAGGCGCGCTGCGAAAATGTCCTTCCCCTGGGGAGCCTTCTGCTCCTGGGCCGTCCTGCCCTGGAATTCTCCTTTGAATTCCCTTTAGAATTGTCCGAAAAAGTCTATCAGGCCCTCTGTGATGCCTGTTTTTACCTGGAGGAACTTCAGCTCGTTCATTGGCTGAAAGTTCCATGGGCATCAGAATTCCATGTGGGTTACTCGGCCCTACCAGTCCCTGATTGGTTGATCAAGGTGAGACATGAGTCACTTACTCCTGACACTTAGGAATTCAGTCCAGATGTCCATCTGGCACTCCCTAGACTGATAGGCACCAATGGATGACTATTGATCATGATAGCCAGGCTTAGCTAAGTGCATCCCCATTTGGGAGCTGTCCCTTATCAAAAGAAAACATCTTTAAATCAGCCTGCATGAATAGCTTCTCTGTGGCTGCACCACAGAGATGAAGAGGGAGATGAGGCCTCATTTGGGAAAGCTCAGCAACACTTAATTCTGCCTTATTAACAAGCATTGCCGATACATAGTTGAAGTAGTTCGGGTGGGTAGCTGCATCAGCATGCATAGTCTGCAAAGGAACAAGTAATAGCTTTATTCCATGTTGAAAAGAGAAGAGAGAAAACAGAAAGTTTAGGCTGTAAAGCCTTCTTCAGGTGTGAGAAAGACAAGGCAGACAGCAAAGATTAAATGGCACAGAAGAACAAAAGCTGGGAGAGGGGAGGAGGCAGGAGGGGCAGAGAGTCAGAGAGGCCACTCAGGAAGTGCCAAGTGGAGAGGGGTGAAGAAAGGTGGGAAGTCAAAACTTGCATGAGAGTAGAGAAGATTACATGAAAATAAGTTAGTCATTGAGAGAAGGGGGGTGGAGAAACCCTTTTATGAGAACAGAGACAGAGAGATCAGTGTGATCATGGCCATCTGAGGTGAAATGAGAAACTATGGGCTTGGAGAAATCTTTAATCTTCACAGCCCTAACATGTTCTCCGAAGCGGTCTCCTAGTCTCCTTCTGGTTTCCCCAATTTAGATAGCTGGGCATTTTTTGCAGGAGATACAGTAAATTAGGTTGCTGGGATACAGTATGTTGGCTGGGTGATCTGGAATTAACCTGAGGGTCCCTGAATGAGCGTGTTGTTAGATACAGTATGTACAGATATTTGCAGGTGATGCAGCGATGATATATTTGTGTTATTGGGATACACCTAGGGCTATTGTATGGAAACAATAGTTTCATTCTTCAGTTTCTTTCTGTATCTTTATATCTGGTCAGTCTGGAATTCCCCTTGACTCCACCTCCACACACACATTGTAATTGGAATAGTGTACTAGCATGTTGATTCAATATGACGTTTGCCACCAGCCATGCTGATGAAAGCAAAGATAGAAACAGACATAGGAGGAGAAGGTTTCTTGTACAGCCTGCGCAGACCCAAGAAGAATTCTTATTAAACTTTGGTTCTTTACTGTTGGGCTATATGATGTAAGCCTTGTTATAATAATAATAATTGCTTAAACTTATATAGCGCTTTTCTGGACACTCCACTCAAAGCGCTTTACAGGTAATGGGGACTCCCCTCCACCACCACCAACGTGCAGCATCCTCCTGGATGATGCGACGGTAGCCATAATGCGCCAGAACGCTCACCACACATTAGCTATCAGTGTGAAGGAGAGCAGAGTAATGTAGCCAATTCATAGAGGGGGATTATTAGGAGGACATGATCGGTAAGGGCCAATGGGAAATTTGGCCAGGATGCCGGGGTTACACCACCTACTCTTTTCGAGAAACACCCTGGGATTTTTAATGACCACAGAGAGTCAGGACCTCGGTTTCCCGTCTCATCCGAAGGAAGGCGCCCGTTAACAGTATAGTGTCCCCGTCACTACACTGGGGCATTAGGACCCACATGGACAGCGGGGTGAGCACCCCCTGCTGGCCCCACTAACACCTCTTCCAGCAGCAACCTTAGTTTTTCCCAGGAGGTCTCCCATCCAGGTACTGACCAGGCTCACACCCGCTTAGCTTCATTGTTAACATGTCAATGTTAAAGATGAGCTCATGCTAAATGCTTTGCTTTGCATTGTACAGTACTTTATTGTGATGTCTGTAAGTCTGACTTCCTTTAGACTTGGGTTGTTTCTTTAAATCTTGACATCACAAGTGTTTTTTATTTAAATCTGATATTGTAATGTGTTTTTTATTAGTGAAGTGATATTGATTTGTACACATGTAAAGTTCAGGTGGTGGTGGTTGAACACGCTGCATGCAAAGATGGGAACTGGATGGAGATGGATATTCTTTTAACTGTCACATTTCCACCTTCCTTCATTCTCTCTCTCTGATGTCTCTCCCTTTCTGTCACACTACTCAGTGTGACCAATTAGAAAACAAAGAGACATATGTTAAAGTAAACCTATCTACAAACTAAAATAGAAAATAAATCAGAATATTCTGTATCACTTGAAGGTACAGTAAACTGCATAAAACAGTAACAATAGAATTCTTACTGCAGAACTGAATAAAATAATAATAACAGACGATATAAGCTTTCACTTTTATGTGAAAATGTCTCTGTAGCACCTTTTAATGTTTAACATAAAATAATCCTTGTGGGTTTGGATGGTGTTTCCTGTCTCTCTGACAATAACACCACAGATGCTGACCCAATTGATGAACCTTGTGCTTTCGGGAACGCCAAGACCATGGGTCAACGACCTTTCAGAAGTAGCGTGCCAAGAGTTAGCTCTTGCACTTGATTCGAGGGATTTGTGTGCCAGTGATACTTTTTTAAAATCTCAATAAAAGCCCTATTTGCATTTTGATTAATAAAAAATAATATCAATAATATTAAAATTAGTGTTCAGTTGTTAACTGGCTACAAGAGGGACAAAAAACTGACTTCATGTGTGAAAATATTTGTTCACAGAGGTACATTGATCCAAACGCTGAAAACAGTGAAATGCTAGTTTCTTCAGTCAAATTTCACTGGTATGGACTTCCTACAGGTCAA